>NC_047111.1:63708189-64061939 GCF_902500255.1 Thalassophryne amazonica
CTCTCCCTCAGCACCAACCAGTCCCAGCAGAAGACTGCCCCTCCCTGAGCCTGGTTCTGCTGGAGGTTTCTTCCTGTTAAAAGGGAGTTTTTCCTTCCCACTGTCGCCGAGTGCTTGCTCACAGGGGGTCGTTTTGACAGTTGGGGTTTTCTGTAATTATTGTATGGCTTTGCCTTGCAATATGAACCGCCTTGGGGCAACTGTTTGTTGTGATTTGGCGCTATATAAATGAAATTGATTTGACTTGATTCCACTGTTACAGGAGTTTTTTTCATAGAAAGAAAAGCGGAGGGACGCGCCACGGAGCCATTCATTATGTGGCACAAAACCACCTCCGTGTTGGTCTCACAGGACGACTTTCAGGTGGATTTCAGACAGCTGTCGGTTGCTTTTCAGTCGTGTGATTATCCGAGAAATTGAGCATGAGCTGGACATGCCCCAACATGTCCTGTGAGGCTTCATCACAGCGTTGCTTTGCGCCATGCAGCTCCACCGCGAAGCGCGGAATTCCGCTCCTCTTTCCATGACAAAAACTCCTGTAACAGTGGACTGTGCTGTTCATTTCTAAACTGGACGCTGTCTTGATCCGGTATGTCATCTGACTAGCACAGGAATTGTGAAAAGATGTGGACATCAGCACTTTTTCGGCACATTGAGACAGACGTGCGGAAGAGTTCCGCGCGTCGCGGTGGAGCCGCATGGCGCAAAGCAACGCCGTGATGAAGCCTCACAGGACATGTTGGGGTATGTCCAGCTCATGCTCAATTTCTCGGATAATCACACGACTGAAAAGCAACCGACAGCCGTCTGAAATCCACCTGAAAGCCGTCCTGTGAGACCAACACGGAGGTGGTTTTGTGCCGCGTAATGAACGGCTCCGTGGCGCGTCCCTCCGCTTTTCTTTCCATGAAAAAAACTCCTGTAATAGTGGAATGTGCCGAAAAAGTGCTGATGTCCACGTCTCCTGCCTTTTTGTGAAAGTCAGACGACGTCCCGGATCAACAAAGCCTTCACGTTGGAAGTGATCTGGTTATTTTAGCGGGGTGTGAGCCTGTCGATCGGCGCTCGGAGCACGGCGCTCTCTCAGACGCTGTGGGCCGGCCTTAAAGCGGCAGTAACACTCCTTAATCTGTATAATCCCCACAAAATCGTCCCTGAAAGCCATATTAATTTTCCGAACGGTGTCCACCTGGAGGTCTCTCACAGTTTCTGGAAAAAAATTGATGCAGCAAAGCTCCAAATCGTTCAGACATTTATTTGCAATAAAAAACGACAAGAGGGGTGGACCAGTGCTCACACAAAGCCTGCTCACAGCCGAATGATGCAACCGACAGGAGTGAAAAAACTCACGCATGCGCATGAAGGTTCAAGCTTGGCTGATGCAATCACACGTGATTCAAATCCATATAGTTTTTGAAAAAAATAAAAAGGTGGATACTTTTCTAACAGATCTTGTATTATAAAAAGGAATAGAATAGTCTTTATTGTCATTGTACAGCAGGGGAGGGGAGGGTACAATGAAATTGGAGGTGCTACCGCAGAGCTACTGTACACCACAAAAAAAAAAAAAGAAAAACAGGACATCTTATACACCACAACAAAAAATTGCCAAGTGGGCAAATTTACCAACTGGGTAAGATTAATAGAATCACAGAAACATTTAAAATCCTCAGATACTGCTTTAAGCCAATCCCAATTTAAACCACCAACTAAAACAAGTTCACTATAATTCAGTCTAGAGAAAAGCGCAACAGCACGCAACAACGCAGAAACTTATTCTTGACCATGCGTAATGGTTCCTGATAATTCTCCAGCAACACACGTGCCATTAATCGTAACACATGGTAACAGGTTGTAGCAGTTCCTGAGGACACCTGACGCCTCTGCCCTGAATCATCACATTCGTGATCAACGGCCAAGAATGTATACTTCGTGGCATTCGTGACGTGCCATCGTTATGTGTAAATGCACCTTAACAATTTCCACATTCAGTGCCAAAAATTCCAGTTGCTGACAGATGGATTCAGACAGAACTATCAAGGCTGTCATGATCTGCCCTATGTATGGGCTTGTGTTATGGTTTGTCTCTCGCCTGTGTCTATGTCCCCATCCATTCCTGTTTATTATAGTGTAGTCACTGGTTGGATTATCAGTTTATGATTTAGCCACGTGTTCAGTTCCGTTCTAGTTTCTGGTCCAGCCTTTAATTTTCTTGTTGATCTCTTTTCAGTTCTTACCTTTTTTTCCTAGTTTGTTTCTTTGTTTATTAGGCCTTTGGTTTTGCACATCTTTGTTTTTGGTATATTATTTTCATCACTGTTGGTTTTGGGTCGTGTCACTGTCACGTTTCCTTTTTGTCACTGCTCCTGGCCATGCTCCACTTTTTATCAGTGACTCCCCAGTGGAGAAGGTCAGCAGCATCAAGTTTCTGGGGGCTGACCATTGCAGACAACCTCACCTGGGGCCTCATGTATAAAGACGCATGGATTTCCTACGGAAACATGACGTACGCTAAAACCCAGAAACTGTTGTATGGACAAAAAACTCAGATTCATCAAAGTGTGCGTACGCATGGATCCAAACATGTTCCTTTTGTACATCCCAGTCAACGTGGATTTGAGCGTACATGTAGAAGTACCAAACTCCTGCCTATCCACTCTCCAATTTAAATCTGAAAATGTATTCAAATAGGCCCTGGGACCTGGGATTCCCCTCTCTGTCCGATCATGCAACATGGACAAAGAAAAAAACTTTGTATGACTAGCTAATGAAGTGGAGATATGCAGGGATATTTTATTTAGTACCCTGTCAACCAGGATATATATGAAATAAAAAAAATGAAGTGAGTGTGTGTGGAACGCTGTAAATGCTCTACACTCAGAGCAGACGTAAACACACTGAAGTTAAAAAAAAAAAGGTCAGACATAAAGGTATAAGTTAAGCAGAGGATCATCCCATAGATAATTATGCTGAACTCATAAATCTTGTCGTTATACTGGCCATACAATAGATTGCTCACAGTAGGCTACACACAGATCATGCATATAGATACCACCATATTAAACACTGACTCATGTTTATAGTCAGGTAAAAATATGAAATGACCCACCACTATTTACAAGAGTTGATTTTTTCACCATGAGTGCAGAATGGTCGACTAAATGACATACTAAAAGTCCCCTAAAACCAAGTGGTGGAACAATGCTAAAATTGCATATAAAAAAATGTCCATCATAACAATAAAAAATGCTATAACTTTGCCCCTAGTACACTTAGAATGATGGTCTAAATTGACATTTTTGTGGCCAAGGAATACAATGGAACCATTCTTAAATCTCTAAGACAAGGTCCTAATTAACATATTTCAAAATGGTCACCAAAATGATCGATATATCCATAATTCTACAATAATGGCACCTAGAGGGACAATATTGGGGTCTAAAATGACATTTTGGGGGCTAGGAAATACAATACAACCATTTTCAAACCTCTAAATTGGAGCCCTAATTAACATAACATTATTTAAATGGCTGCCTAAATGATCACTTTTTCCATATCACTGCAATAAGGGCATCTAGAGAGAGAGACAATTGTAATTGTAATTGTGTGTAAAGTGACATTTTTGGGGCCAAGTAACACAGTGCAATATCTAAGCTAGGGCCTCAATTAACACATTTTAAAATGGCTGCTAAATCATTATAATATTACAATTCTCTCTGGCTTAACTAACCCTCTCCAGTTCAGAATCGACCTGAAGAACACAGAAATGCCGCTTTAGCCACGCTAGCACACAGCTAAAGCGAGCAGCAGTGAGCGAGTCAGCGAGTCAGCGAGCAGCAGAGCAGACGGTCGGTGTTTGTGCAGATGGCCGTACCGCTTGCTACAGTCTGCAGCCACATTCGGAGTCCACCAGCCATGCTCGTGGCTGCCTCGGTGCCCCATCCATCCAGTTAAATAATAATGTTTTGCATATGTGTGGTGGAGGTGTAATGGTCTTTTTTGTTTCAGATTGAATAAAGATGGATGAGCTCCAGTGCACAATCTGCAATAAATCTGTTTTACAAAGTCAAGTTTGTGCAAAACCTACAACAAAAGGATGTGAAACCATTCAGAAAGCCAGTGAGGGAAGAAGCATAGTGACAGTAACAGTGCCTGGACAAAATGTGCACATTGAATGTCGCAAAGAACACTGTAGGCAGTCCAGTGTCACTGACCGAATGGTCCGCCCCAAAAAATTGGTCCACCCTGCCTTCACTGCGCATGTGTCATTTCAGAGCGTCAGCATCGTCATTTCTGAGCGTCAGCGAATCACTGATTATCACCTCGTTTCTGCTTAAAACTTCACTCCAGTCATTATCTATCTCTGCGACAGATATTTGAAGCTTTTGTACAACAATTTCCACATAAATTCAGCTTTATTTCATAATAAAGGACAGCGGACTGATCGCAGCAGCAGCACAGCAGACGTCTGACATGCTGTTACACCTGCGTCATTTCGATGCTTCAGTAGTGAAATTAAGTGATTATCGCCTCATTTCTGCTTAAAACTGACTTTGGAATGATTTAAGAGGTTTTACTTTGTCATCTGATGATTAATAATCACATTATTCCCTTTGATCGCTTTGGGTGCAGGGAGTCTGACAGAGAATCAAACTCAGATGTGCTACTGTGGTGACAAATGACACATGCCCAGTGAAGGCACGGCGGACCAATTTTTAGGGCAGACCGTTCAGTCTGCGACACCGGCATTAAGGCTCATAACCACAAAAGAGGAAATGAAGCTTCTGAGGAGAGGACACACAAACTGAGGTCTGCTGAAAAACTATTTGACTACAACTCCAATTCCAATGAAGTTGGGACTTTGTGTAAAATGTGAATAAAAACAAAATACAATGATTTGCAAATCCTCTTCAACCTATATTCAATTGAATACACCACAAAGACAAGATATGTTCAAACTGATAAACTTTATTGTTTTTGTGCAAATACTTTCTCATTTTGAAATGGATGCCTGCAACACGTTTCATAAAAGCTGGGACAGGGGCATGTTTACCACTGTGTTACATCACCTTTCCTTCCAACAACACTCAATAAGTGTTTGGGAACTGAGGACACTCATGACTGGGTATAAAAGGAGCATCCCCAAAAGGCTCAGCCATTCACAGGCAAAGACAGGGTGAGGATCACCACTTTGTGAGCAACTACATGAAAAAAATTAAGAACAATGTTTCTCAACATTCAGTTGCAAGGAATTTAGGGATTCCATCATCAACAGCCCATAATATAATCAGAAAATTCAGAGAATCTGGAGAACTTTCTACATGTAAGTGGCAAGGCCGAAAACCAACATTGAATGCCCGTGACCATCGATCCCTCAGGCGGCACTGCATTAAAAACTGACATCATTGTGTAAAAGATCTTACCACGTGGGCTCAGGAACACTTCAGAAAACCATTGCCAGTTAACACAGTTCGTTGTTACATCTACAAGTTAAAACTCTACCATGCAAAGTGAAAGCCATACATCAATAACATCCAGACGCAAAGTGGAAAAGTGTTCTGTGGTCTGATGAGTCCACATTTCAAATTGTTTTTGGAAATCATGGACGTTGTGTCCTCCGGACAAAAGAGGAAAAGACCATCCACATTGTTACCAGTGCAAAGTTTAAAAGCCAGCATCTGTGATGGTATGGGGGTGTGTTAGTGCCATGACATGGGCAACTTACACATCTATGATGGCACCATCAATGCTGACAGGTACATCCAGGTTTTGGAGCAACACATGCTGCCATCCAAGCAACGTTTTTTTTTTTTTTTTCAGGGACGTCCCTGATTATTTCAGCAAGACAATGCCAAGCCACATTTTGCATGTGTTACAACAGCGTGGCTTCGTAGTAAAACAGTGTGGTTGCTAGACTGGCCTGCCTGCAGTCCAGACTTGTCGCCCATTGAAAATGTGTGGCGCATTTTGAAGTGCAAAGTACGATAATGGAGACCACAGACTGTTGAACAACTGAAGTCATACATCAAGCAAGAATGGGAAATAATTCCACCTACAAAGCTTCAACAATTAGTGTCCCCAGTTCCCAAACCCTTATTGAGTGTTGTTAGAAGGAAAGATACCACTGTCCCAGCTTTTTGAAACATGTTGTAGGCATCCATTTCAGAATGAGCAAATATTTGCACAAACACAATAAAGTTTATCAGTTTGAACATTAAATATCTTGTCTTTGTGGTGTATACAATTAAATATACTTGTAGGTTGAAGAGGATTTGCAAATCATTGTATTCCGTTTTTATTTACATTTTACACAACGTCCCAACTTCATTGGAATTGGGGTTGTTGAAGAGAAACTGTCTTTTCTTGTGGAACAGGAGATATTTATGATGGTAATAAGAAGGATTTCATCCTCACACCTGTCAGGACATGTGACTTCAAAACTGCAACCTTAGTTGCATGTGAGGACAGAAAGGATGACTGGAGTCTTAAGGTGAAGTCATGACTGGAGTTTGTCTCTGACTTACCTGCAGCAGATGCTGTACACCACCAGGCCTGTAATGTGAACTTTAGAACTGGTAAGCAGATACCTAAAAAATATATCCCTGATGATGCAAGTTCCAAACGTTTTCAACTTGGTCAACCACAACATGCAGTACAAGCTTTTGCAAAGGTCATAGAACATCTGCAACAAAGTGATGAGGCACAGACCACAGTCAATGACCTGACTGAGAAACTGGAAAGCTACCTGACTGGCACTGAAATAAATGGCAAGAAAAATGTGGTTAAAATGTGGATTACTGCCGCAACAATCCTGCATGATTTCTATGCATCAGCAAAACAAGCATGCCCTGATCTTGAGAAGAGAATAGTAGAAACAGCTGCAAAGTTAATCAAGACTGACATATAGTCAGTTGTTCAAGAGACAGAGAGTTATCCTGAATGTAAAGAAATGTTTTCCTTGGATCAAACAACCTCTTTCCTTCCCAGATCTCTTCAAACGTTATTTGACAACAAGTAAGGAAGGGAATAGTTAATATGGTTTCTATGGTATTAAAAAGCAAGTATATTCATTGATAGGTGTACTCTTTGCTCTATTTCGTAAATAGGTCGATTTAAGAAATACCACACATTGAAGCTTCATTATTCAAGTACCGTTTGACACAGTCAAAGCCCTATTCCATCCAAGGAAATACCAAACATGCCACTGGAAATGTTGTTATATGTTGCAGAAGTTGAACCCTATATATCCGTGAATGTATTTAGAAAGTATAGAAGGAAATACATTGTGTATCCATTTATCGTCACAATATACCAAAGTAAAATGTCATGAAACCTGAATTACATTTTAATTTAGTCTTTTATCCATTAGTAAATTATCCAAATGCATGACAAGACGAATTCTTGTCACTTATTCATACATTTATAGCTTAACTGTACTAAAGAGAGCATATGCCTACAAAATGCATACAGTAGTGTTCAGAATGATAGTAGTGCTATGTGACTAAAAAGATAAATCCAGGTTTTGAGTATATTTCTTATTGTTACATGGGAAACAAGTTACCAGTAGATTCAGTAGATTCTCACAAATCCAACAAGACCAAGCATTCATGATATGCACACTCTTAAGACTATGAAATTGGGCTATTAGTAAAAAAAAAAAAAAGTAGAAAAAAAAGTAGAAAAGGGGGTGTTCACAATAATAGTAGTGTGGCATTCAGTCAGTGAGTTCGTCAACTTTGTGGAACAAACAGGTGTGAATCAGATGTCCCCTATGTAAGGATGAAGCCAGCACCTGTTGAACATGCTTTTTTCTTTGAAAGCCTGAGGAAAATTGGACGTTCAAGACATTGTTCAGAAGAATCAAATCAAATCAATTTTATTTATATAGCGCCAAATCACAACAAACAGTTGCCCCAAGGTGCTTTATATTGTAAGGCAAGGCCATACAATAATTACAGAAAAACCCCAACGGTCAAAACGACCCCCTGTGAGCAAGCACTTGGCAACAGTGGGAAGGAAAAACTCCCTTTTAACAGGAAGAAACCTCCAGCAGAACCAGGCTCAGGGAGGGGCAGTCTTCTGCTGGGACTGGTTGGGGCTGAGGGAGAGAACCAGGAAAAAGACATGCTGTGGAGGGGAGCAGAGATCAATCACTAATGATTAAATGCAGAGTGGTGCATACAGAGCAAAAAGAGAAAGAAACACTCAGTGCATCATGGGAACCCCCCAGCAGTCTAAGTCTATAGCAGCATAACTAAGGGATGGTTCAGGGTCACCTGATCCAGCCCTAACTATAAGCTTTAGCAAAAAGGAAAGTTTTAAGCCTAATCTTAAAGGTAGAGAGGGTGTCTGTCTCCCTGATCTGAATTGGGAGCTGGTTCCACAGGAGAGGAGCCTGAAAGCTGAAGGCTCTGCCTCCCATTCTACTCTTACAAACCCTAGGAACTACAAGTAAGCCTGCAGTCTGAGAGCGAAGCGCTCTATTGGGGTGATATGGTACTACGAGGTCCCTAAGATAAGATGGGACCTGATTATTCAAAACCTTATAAGTAAGAAGAAGAATTTTAAATTCTATTCTAGAATTAACAGGAAGCCAATGAAGAGAGGCCAATATGGTTGAGATATGCTCTCTCCTTCTAGTCCCTGTCAGTACTCTAGCTGCAGCATTTTGAATTAACTGAAGGCTTTTCAGGGAACTTTTA
This sequence comes from Thalassophryne amazonica, assembly GCF_902500255.1. Taxonomy (NCBI): domain Eukaryota; kingdom Metazoa; phylum Chordata; class Actinopteri; order Batrachoidiformes; family Batrachoididae; genus Thalassophryne; species Thalassophryne amazonica. The sequence goes on from NC_047111.1 coordinate 63,716,892, forward strand.
GGACAACCTGATAATAAAGAATTACAATAGTCCAGCCTAGAGGAAATAAATGCATGAATTAGTTTTTCAGCATCACTCTGAGACAAGACCTTTCTAATTTTAGAGATATTGCGCAAATGCAAAAAAGCAGTCCTACATATTTGTTTAATATACGCATTGAATGACATATCCTGATCAAAAATTACTCCAAGATTTCTCACAGTATTACTAGAGGTCAGGGTAATGCCATCCAGAGTAAGGATCTGGTTAGACACCATGTTTCTAAGATTTGTGGGGCCAAGTACAATAACTTCAGTTTTATCTGAGTTTAAAAGCAGGAAATTAGAGGTCATCCATGTCTTTATGTCTGTAAGACAATCCTGCAATTTAGCTAATTGGTGTGTGTCCTCTGGCTTCATGGATAGATAAAGCTGGGTATCATCTGCGTAACAATGAAAATTTAAGCAATGTCGTCTAATAATACTGCCTAAGGGAAACATGGATAAAGTGAATAAAATTGGTCGTAGCACAGAATCTTGTGGAACTCCATAATTAACCTTAGTCTGTGAAGAAGATTCCCCATTTGCATGAACAAATTGTAATCTATTAGATAAATATGATTCAAACCACCGCAGCGCAGTGCCTTTAATATCTATGGCATGCTCTAATCTCTGTAATAAAATTTTATGGTCAACAGTATCAAAAGCAGCACTGAGGTCTAACAGAACAAGCACAAAAATGAGTCCACTGTCTGAGGCCATAAGAAGATCATTTGTAACCTTCACTAATGCTGTTTCTGTACTATCATGAATTCTAAAACCTGACTGAAACTCTTCAAACAGACCATTCCTCTGCAGATGATCAGTTAGCTGTTTTACAACTACCCTTTCAAGAATTTTTGAGAGAAAAGGAAGGTTGGAGATTGGCCTATAATTAGCTAAGATAGCTGGGTCAAGTGATGGCTTTTTAAGTAATGGTTTAATTACTGCCACCTTAAAAGCCTGTGGTACATAGCCAACTAATAAAGATAGATTGATCATATTTAAGATCGAAGCATTAATTAATGGTAGGGCTTCCTTGAGCAGCCTGGTAGGAATGGGGTCTAATAGACATGTTGATGATTTGGAGGAAGTAACTAATGAAAATAACTCAGACAGAACAATCGGAGAGAAAGAGTCTAACCAAATACCGGCATCACTGAAAGCAGCCAAAGATAACGATACGTCTTTGGGATGGTTATGAGTCCATTTTTTCTCTAATAGTTAAAATTTTATTAGCAAGAAAGTCATGAAGTCATTACTAGTTAAAGTTAAAGGAATACTCGGCTCAATAGAGCTCTGACTCTTTGTCAGCCTGGCTACAGTGCTGAAAAGAAACCTGGGGTTGTTCTTATTTTCTTCAATTAGTGATGAGTAGTAAGATGTCATAGCTTTACGGAGGGCTTTTTTATAGAGCAACAGACTCTTTTTCCAGGCTAAGTGAAGATCTTCTAAATTAGTGAGACGCCATTTCCTCTCCAACTTACGGGTTATCTGCTTTAAGCTGCGAGTTTGTGAGTTATACCACGGAGTCAGGCACTTCTGATTTAAGGCTCTCTTTTTCAGAGGAGCTACAGCATCCAAAGTTGTCTTCAATGACGATGTAAAACTATTGACGAGATACTCTATCTCACTTACAGAGTTTAGGTAGCTACTCTGCCCTGTGTTGGTATATGGCATTAGAAAACATAAAGAAGGAATCATATCATTAAACCTAGTTGCAGCGCTTTCTGAAAGACTTCTAGTGTAATGAAACTTATTCCCCACTGCTGGGTAGTCCATCAGAGTAAATGTAAATGTTATTAAGAAATGATAGGACAGAAGGGAGTTTTCAGGGAATACTGTTAAGTCTTCAATTTCCATACCATAAGTCAGAACAAGATCTAAGATATGATTAAAGTGGTGGGTGGACTCATTTACATTTTGAGCAAAGCCAGTTGAGTCTAATAATAGATTAAATGCAGTGTTGAGGCTGTCATTCTCAGCATCTGTGTGGATGTTAAAATCGCCCACTATAATTATCTTATCTGAGCCAAGCACTAAGTCAGACAAAAGGTCTGAAAATTCACAGAGAAACTCACAGTAACAACCAGGTGGACGATAGATAATAACAAATAAAACTGGTTTTTGGGACTTCCAATTTGGATGGACAAGACTAAGAGTCAAGCTTTCAAATTAATTAAAGCTCTGTCTGGGTTTTTGATTAATTAATAAGCTGGAATGGAAGATTGCTGCTAATCCTCCGCCTCGGCCCATGCTACGAGCGTTCTGGCAGTTAGTGTGACTCGGGGGTGTTGACTCATTTAAACTAACATATTCATCCTGCTGTATCTAGGTTTCTGTAAGGCAGAATAAATCAATATGTTGATCAATTATTATATCGTTTACTAACAGGGACTTAGAAGAGAGAGATCTAATGTTTAATAGACCACATTTAACTGTTTTAGTCTGTGGTGTAGTTGAAGGTGCTATATTATTTTTTCTTTTTGAATTTTTATGCTTAAATAGATTTTTACTGGTTATTGGTGGTCTGGGAGCAGGCACCGTCTCTACGGGGATGGAGTAATGAGGGGATGGCAGGGGGAGAGAAGCTGCTTAGAGGTGTTTAAGACTCCAACTCTGCTTCCTGGTCCCAACCCTGGATAGTCACGGTTTGGAGGATTTCAGAAAATTGGCCAGATTTCTAGAAATGAGAGCTGCTCCATCCAAAGTGGGATGGATGCCGTCTCTCCTAACAAGACCAGGTTTTCCCCAGAAGCTTTGCCAATTATCTATGAAGCCCACCTCATTTTTTTGGACACCACTCAGACAGCCGCAATTCAAGGAGAACATGCGGCTAAACATGTCACTCCCAGAGAAAACTACAGAGTCCGACATTGTTTTTGCAAAGTTACACACCGATTCAATGTTAATTTTAGTGACCTCCGATTGGCGTAACCGGGTGTCATTACTGCCGACGTGAATTACAATCCTACCAAATTTACACTTAGCCTTAGCCAGCAGTTTCAAATTTCCTTCAATGTCGCCTGCTCTGGCCCCCGGAAGACAATTGACTATGGTTGCTGGTGTCGCTAACTTCACATTTCTCAAAACAGAGTCGCCAATAACCAGTGTTTCATCCTCGGCGGGTGTGTCGCCGAGTGGGGAAAAACGGTTAGAGATGTGAACAGGTTGGTGGTGTACACGGGGCTTCTGTTTAGAACTATGCTTCCTCCTCACAGTCACCCAGTCGGCCTGCTTTCCCGGCTGCTCGGGATCTGCCGGAGGGGAACTAATGGCGGCTAAGCTACCTTGGTCCGCACCGACTACAGGGGCCTGCCTAGCTGTAGGATTTGTCAAGGTGCTGAGCCGAGTCTCCAATTCGCCCAGCCTGGCCTCCAAAGCTACGAATAAGCTACACTTATTACAAGTACCATTACTGCTAAAGGAGGCCGAGGAATAACTAAACATTTCACACCCAGAGCAGAAAAGTGCGAGAGAGACAGGAGAAGCCGCCATGCTAAACCAGCTAAGAGCTAGTAGCTGCGCTAAGCTAGCGGATTCCTAAAAACACACGAAGTGAATAATGTGTAAATAATTTAGAGGTGATTCAGCAGAGGGAGTGCTTTAGTTAAGGCACGTGAAGATTACACTGTGAAACAAATTGTTATCTAGTTATCTAGATCAGTCTAACTGCGCAGATTAAACAGCTAACCTATACAGCAAAACACCGCTGTGCTCCGGAACAGGAAGTGATACAATACCGCAGTGAGAGCCAACCACCAGTAGAGGCCAAGAACAGCATAGTTTGATTAAAAAGTTGATTGAAGAGGGGAAAACGTATACGCAGGTGCAAAAAGTTATAGTTCATCTACAATGATCTCCAATGCTTTAAAATGGACAAAAAAACCAGAGACGCGTGGAAGAAAATGGAAAACAACCATCAAAATGGATAGAATAATAACCAGAATGGCAAAGGCTCACCCATTGATCAGCTCCAGGATGACCAAAGACAGTCTGGAGTTACCTGTAAGTGCTGTGACAGTTAGAAGACAGCTGTGTGAAGCTAATTTATTTGCAAGAATCCCCCGCAAAGTCCCACAGTGAAGACAGTGAAGACAGTGAAAAATGGTGGTGCAAGCATCATGATATGGGCATGTTTCTCCTACTATGGTGTTGGGCCTATATATCGCATTACCAGGTATCATGGATCAGTTTGGATATGTCAAAATACTTGAAGAGGTCATGTTGCCTTATGTTGAAGAGGACATGCCCTTGAAATGGGTGTTTCAACAAGACAATGACCCCAAGCACACTAGTAAATGAGCAAAATCTTGGTTCCAAACCAACAAAATTAATGCCTCGCAGATGTGAAGAAATCATGAAAAACTGTGGTTATACAACTAAATACTAGTTTAGTGATTCACAGGATTGCTAAAAAAGCAGTTTGAACATAATAGTTTTGAGTTTGTAGCATCAACAGCAGATGCTACTATTATTATGAACACCCCCTTCATAGCCTTAAGAGCAGTGGTCTCCAAACTATTCCAGAAAGGGCCGAGAGGGTGCAGGTTTTCTTTGCAGCCACTGACTCCAGCAGGTGATTTCACTGATGAACTCATCCCACCTGCTCCAAGTGATGTTAATCAGTGAAATCACCTGCTGAAGTCAGTGGCTGCAAAGAAAACCTGCACCCTATCGGCCCTTTCTGGAAAAGTTTGGAGACCACTGCTTAAGAGTGTGCATATCATGAATGCTTGGTCTTGTTGGATTTGTGAGAATCTATTGAATCTACTGGTACCTTGTTTCCCATGTAACAATAAGAAATACACTCAAAACCTGGATTAATCTTTTTAGTCACATAGCAGTACTATTATTCTGAACACTACTGTAAATTCTGTCCCTGTACATATCATCCCTGGTTCTCAAGACCAGGCACCTAAGTGGCTCTACTCTACTCTTTTCTACTCATCTATTTTACTCTTCCTTTTTGGAAATTTACCTTATACCTTAGCATACTAGCATAGTTCCAGCTTAGAACTGGAATATAATATATGTATAAGATATACCTTACTGAATTTTCGTATGCTTGGATTCCAGTGAATTAGGTATTGTTCCACTACTTGGATTTTAGGGGACTTTTAGTATGTTATTCTTGAGGAATTTCTGCACCAATTCGTGAAGAAATAAATTCTGTTACAGTTAGTGGTGGGTTGACCCCATATTTTTCATAGATTTACTGGACTATTAATTACTTCATTTTTTTGTTTCTGAATGAGCCAGGAGAGGGCACAGACTCCTCTAGCAGCTCCACCGAAGTCACAATACAATACACCACAATACAATGAACCACACTATAAATGAATGCTGAAGTGTGCCGTAGCTAATAGTGTGTGACATTCACAACTTTGCGTGAGCATTTATTGACAAATACTGAACACAGAGAGACCTTTGGGAGCTTGTCAGGAAGTTCTGCAGCTCTAGTTTCACCAGCAAAACACAAAACAAAAAGAAATAAATAAATAACATATTGAATGTGTATATGCCCAAATGTGCCCTCGCTGGTTTTCATTCGGTACAGTTAAACAAATAAACTACTTATGGATGTACATATCACTCTGATGACTTCTTGTTTTCACATTATTAATATCATCATCACACTAGAGCACAAACTGCACCAATGCTGTACGAACTGACATTTGAACAACATACGTGCAATTTGTGCTGCATTCAAACTGCACTCGAACGCATCATACTGCATTCCTACAGCAATCGGCACATTCGTGTGTGGCTCCTGCTGGACAACATAGGAATGGAGGTGGAATCAGTCATACTGCATTCATATTGCCGTAGGAACGGACAGTCGAACGTCAGTTGTGCAAGTCGACATGCAGTCGTACTATACACTTGACCTGCGGCACGAATGCTGTATCAATTGACATTCGAATGACATTCGTGCCATCGTGCTGCATATAAGCTTCATTCGATTTCCTCTGACAGCATTTGTGTGGCACTTAGGGAAGCCCTGGAGAAAAGCGTTTTTTTCCTTTTTCCTGTAACTTTACAAAGTCGCTTTCAAGACTTTAAGTTTTTCTACATTTACAATGACTTTTAATCGGGTCCCGCAAGTTTTTGAGGATACCTGAGTACTATTTTTAACAAAAACCTAAACCTTCATCCTTGGGTCAACCGGAACCAATTGACAGACAGACCTGCAGAACCATTAGTCTGTCCTGCAGGCAAACCAAGCCGAAACCACGCCTGGTATCACCAGGGAAAACCAGCAGTTCAACCCCACAACCAGACAAGCTCAGTCCGAACCTGGTGTAGCAGACCGAACAGTCCACCCCTAAAAATTGGTCAGCCTTTTGCATCTGCGCATGTGTCATTTTGGACCACAGCAGCACATCTGAGACAGAGTCTCATCACCCAAAGCAATCTAATGGATTAATGGGAATATTAACCATCAGATGATAAAGGTTGTTGTTGTTGTCTACTCGGCTGCTCCCATTTTTGTTCGGGGTCGCCACAGCGGATACAGACAGATCCGCACTGGAATTTGGCACAAGTTTTATGCTGGATGCCCTTCCTGACGCAACTCCAGTATTACCTGGAGAAACACACACAGCTGCTGGTGTTCCAAAGAGGTCTCCCATCCAAGTACTAACCAGGTCCTGCACTGCTTAGCTTCTGAGATCTGACGGAATCAGGCTTAGACAGAGCAGACCAGCTGCCATCAGATGATAACGGTAAAACCTCTTAAATCATTCTAAAGTTAGTTTGAAGCAGAAACAAGGTGAAATTCCATGATGCTTTGAAATGTCTGGCATGCAGTGAACCCATCAGCTAGCAGCTTGTTTAACCGCGGCGCTCTGATCGCACTCGCCGCCTTTTATGATGAAATAATGCTGAATTTATGTAGAAATGATTGTTGTACAAAAGCTTCAGATATATGTCGCTAAGATAGATGACGACTGGAGTGCAGTTATAAGCAGAAACGAGGTGTTATCCGTGAACCGCGTCATCAGGGGGACCGATTGTTAGGGGGACTGTTTGGTCCGTGACACCAGCCCATCAATGACCGAAGCCCATCAGTTCATGATCATCTTCAAAGGAAGGGCAGGGCTTTATTAAATGGTAGAAGGTGGCTTCATACAGATAATTTTCTTAATAACTGGCAACCCAAAAGTCATCACTAAATTCAAATCAGATTTATTCACTTAATTCCTGAAACTTCTTTCACTGCTTTAACTTTCAACGTCTCATGAGTAACAAAATGTGTCCATAATATAACTATTTAATCATTGTTCATATCCTGAAAATGCCAGTAACCTTTGTATATTTGTAAATAATTGTATGCAAATATCTCTGTAGTGGTATTATTGTGTTCAGGTGGAAACAGTGTTGGTCAGTCGTATCGTAGAAATTATGACTTTTAGATTTGAAACTGATTAATGATTACTAATTACTGATTAATGTTTAAATTAAAGTTCCTGGGGCCCCAAGTACAAAGACTTGCGTGAACTTTCTACTTAAAGTTGGTGTACGCCAAAACCCTGAATCTGGCGTAAGCATAAATATATTGAGATGTATCAAAGTGCATGAATTCACGCACAATCTGTTTGTACATCCCACTGAACGTGGAATTAATCGTGAAACCAAACTCCTCCCTGGCCACGCCCCATTTAAATATGCAATTTCAAATTAATGGAGCAACTTTAACTTTTGACCCCTGTACAAACTGAAACTGACCTTTGTCACATTCTTGCTGCATTTACCTCATAACTCCATAACATTCAGTCCAAACTATACCTTTTTGGAATCTTTATGAACAGGCAAATAATGTGGTGTAGTTTTCTATATGATTGGAGCATCTTTTAATTGAAAAATTGAAAAAGTGGCCAATCAGTTTATTTATTTATTTATTTTTTTTAAAGAGTTAATGTCTGTGGCTTATTTGTACCAAATGTGATGCTTGTATCACCATTTGCAGGATTCCACTCTACATATTCTCTTATCTGCTGCACTATATATGAGATGTAAGATGCTGCTCCTCAGTGTTTCTCAATTGCTCTCAAAAGTATTGGAACACTTGGTATTTCACACATTTTAATTTGTTTATTCCATTTCAAATACTTTTTTCTAAAATGATCTTCCTTAACTCAAACTGAAAGTAAATCTCTACAACTTGATATAAATGAATTAAAAATATAAAATCCAGCTTCCTGATGGAGTGGTGTAGAGGTATTGCTTAAATTTTCATTGTTACGCAGATGATACCCAGCTTTATCTATCCATGAAGCCAGAGGACACACACCAATTAGCTAAACTGCAGGATTGTCTTACAGACATAAAGACATGGATGACCTCTAATTTCCTGCTTTTAACTCAGATAAAACTGAAGTTATTGTACTTGGCCCCACAAATCTTAGAAACATGGTGTCTAACCAGATCCTTACTCTGGATGGCATTACCCTGACCTCTAGTAATACTGTGAGAAATCTTGGAGTCATTTTTGATCAGGATATGTCATTCAAAGCGCATATTAAACAAATATGTAGGACTGCTTTTTTGCATTTACGCAATATCTCTAAAATCAGAAAGGTCTTGTCTCAGAGTGATGCTGAAAAAACTAATTCATGCATTTATTTCCTCTAGGCTGGACTATTGTAATTCATTATTATCAGGTTGTCCTAAAAGTTCCCTAAAAAGCCTTCAGTTAATTCAAAATGCTGCAGCTAGAGTACTGACGGGGACTAGAAGGAGAGAGCATATCTCACCCATACTGGCCTCTCTTCATTGGCTTCCTGTTAATTCTAGAATAGAATTTAAAATTCTTCTTCTTACTTATAAGGTTTTGAATAATCAGGTCCCATCTTATCTTAGGGACCTCGTAGTACCATATCACCCCAATAGAGCGCTTCGCTCTCAGACTGCAGGCTTACTTGTAGTTCCTAGGGTTTGTAAGAGTAGAATGGGAGGCAGAGCCTTCAGCTTTCAGGCTCCTTCCTGTGGAACCAGCTCCCAATTCGGATCAGGGAGACAGACACCCTCTCTACTTTTAAGATTAGGCTTAAAACTTTCCTTTTTGCTAAAGCTTATAGTTAGGGCTGGATCAGGTGACCCTGAACCATCCCTTAGTTATGCTGTTATAGACGTAGACTGCTGGGGGGTTCCCATGAAGCACTGTTTCTTCTCTTTTGCTCTGTATGCCACCACTCTGCATTTAATCATTAGTGATCGATCTCTGCTCCCCTCCACAGCATGTCTTTTCCTGGTTCTCTCCCTCAGCCCCAACCAGTCCCAGCAGAAGACTGCCCCTCCCTGAGTCTGGTTTTCTGCTGGAGGTGTTTCTTCCTGGTTAAAAGGGAGTTTTTCCTTCCCACTGTAGCCAAGTGCTTGCTCACAGGGGGTCGTTTTGACGTTGGGGTTTTACATAATTATTGTATGGCCTTGCCTTACAATATAAAGCGCCTTGGGGCAACTGTTTGTTGTGATTTGGCGCTATATAAAAAAAAAAATTGATTGATTGATTGATTGATAGAGGAGGATTTTTTTAAAAAGAAGACCTGAAAGTTCATCTAGAGTTTGACAGAAAGTACATTTGAGGTGAAAGCCTAGATTTGATGTTTTGGTGAAAGAAACTTTTGTATTTCTTCATAATTGATGTTTCCATCCCCTCACTTGTCTAAAGAAAACTGGTAATAAAACTGATTATTATTTACAGGTTTTATCAAGTTTTAGAGATTTGCTTTCAGTTTGAGTTTGAGGATAATGTTAGAAAATTTTATTCTTTATTTTTTGGGATTTCTTGTATTTTAAAATGGCATAAACAAATTAAAATGTATACTTTTGGAGGACACAGTATCCTAACCTTATGATGAGTGCAAAATGAGTGTGGTGTTATTCCTGTTTTGATTAAGAATGTTTAATTTTCACTTTTGCTGCAGTTTTTGTCAAATCATCATCAGGAGGGAGAGCAGAGCAGCAGTGAGCCCAGAGCGGCGCAGCAGAGCAGACGGTTGGCGTTTGTGCAGACAGCCATACCATTCGTGACAGCCCACGGCCACATTCGGAGTTCATCGGGCAGGTCCACGGCTGCGTCAGTGTTTCCATCCAGGCTCGCCGCTCGTCAACAGCACGCGACTCATCATGGGCCGCGAGCCGAGCCCGCAACCCGCCGAAGGCTGCAAGCCGAGCCCGCGACTCACCGGAGGCCGCAAGCCGGAACTGCTGCAGTGTCGGAGGCCACCACCAGCATCGGCAGTCAGCTTGTTGTTCCTGCAGGGAAGCTGGGATGACATAGGCTAAGATAAGCCAGCTTAGCCTCGCCCACAGCTCGTGAGAGGCCCCAGCTAGGACCGTGGCTTGTTGGTAGATGCCAACGGCCCCTAGGCCCGCTGGAGGAGCCACCCAGGCCCATGGCTGGATAAGTTTATCATGCCACCTAAAAAGGTAATAAGTGGAGAAGAACTAGAAGAGATAAAACAGTCTGTGAACTTTATGTCGGAAGAACTGAGTGGCGTGGTTAAAAACAGATTAAATTACTGGGTTTGTAGAAGGAGATATGTGAGCTGAGAAAATTGATGCAAGAAAAAGACAACAAAATTAGTTTTTGGAAAAAAAAAGAGTGGACAAGTTGGAACAGTACTCTAGAATGGATGATGTTATTGTAACAGGATTGAACACTAGCCATCAATCATATGCCAGAGTAGTAGCTAACAGTGCTGGAACCATGGATGAAACGCAAGAAGAAACACATTCACTGGAACAACAGATCATCAGGGTTTTTTTTCGTCAAGGACATCCACATTAATAACCGTGACTTTGCAGATTGTCACTCATTACCTAAGAAGGATAACAAGGCCAAACCAGCTATTATCATAAAGTTTGCAAACAGGAAAATTAAGAATGATTTGCTGAGGCAGGCCAGGAAATTGAGAGGAACAAATGTTTACATTAATGAACACTTGACGAAGAAAAATGCTGATATAGAAAGAGAAGCTAGAATCCTTCGGAAACAACAGAAAATTCAGGACAAGAAATTGTAAAGTGATGATTAAGTCAAATGGAGCACCGGAAGAAGCTAAATTTATACTGATAAGAACTTCGGATTTGGAAAGATTTAAATGATGGGTATTTGGTTTAATCATGATTACATCTGTGTTGTTAAAAGAACATGGGTAGGGATTAATTGGGGGGCCAATGATTTCCATGGTATGCTTATGTTTACATTATGTTGAAGTCTGATGCTATTCTGGTTACTATGACAATGATTGAGATACGATAATTTGGCCATATTGTACAGTGCTACTGTCACTAGCTGAAAACGTTCAATATTAATTTACATCTACATTAAAAAAAATGCTTAAAGTGGCAGGGAGTTTAGAGGGCTGTAATTGGGGGGGTCAGCTGAATCTCCAAGAACCATTTTACTGAAAAAAAGTCTGAAGGACGTAAAGGACATGGTTAGATGGTGAAGGAGCTTTTCCAAGCATGTGAGAGGCAAATAAAGAAAAATGCTTAAAAAGTGGGAGGGTCAATTATAGGGATGGGTATTGATAAGAGTTTATCGATATCGATGCCATATCGATTCTGCTTATCGATCTGAGTCCTTATCGATTCCCTTATCGATACCTCTTGTGAATTTTGTACTAAAGTAGGCTTTACAGGTTTTCTATGTATTCATTGAGTCTCAAAAGTAATACTATGAACTTGGTCACTGTATCCTTGATCTCTGGACATGAATAAAAATAAACAAAACGTGGTTTTGCTTGGAAGTTATTAATTCTGACTGGATTCTACGTTCTAACTTGACTCGGCAGAGAGCTGTGCAGCGTTTGGAAACTGTGTGAACAGAACGGAGGACGATTCTCATTTCTTTCCCGCAACAAGACAGGAGTCCCAGTTAGTGACTTTAATCCACACAAAAGTGACTCACGATTGACATATTCAGGGATGAAAGTGGTGAAAAACAAAAAAAGCTGAAACCCAAAATTACCCCCCCAACACCACCCACACGAAAATGTTTGAATTCTAGAAGCTCTGAAATGCAATCTGGGACTATTCCAGGACGATAAAACTGGAGTGTGTGGCAGCATCCATTTAGGTGAGAAAAAAAACAACTTTCCTTATTCAAATTCATTCCAGTAGTATTCTGCTCTTACTAGGATGCAGCAGTTTTCCTAGTTTGGCAGATAGTTCTGGAGGAAATCAGTTGAAGAAATTAACACAATAAAAATATGATTTGACCGAAACAAAACTATCATTAAACTTAAATAAGACAGGGATTAAATGGAGGTGTAAGAGTCACTAGGTGTTCACAGGAAACACTTATTTCTGTATGTACGTATGTATTTATTTATGTATGTTCATTGTTAGTTGGTTTTATATTTTCTGTTGTGTTTCTATTCAGGTTATTTTTGTCTCTTTTTCTAAAATTGTATATAATAACTATCATTAGATTATTAATATATAAACAAAAATAAATTTAAAAAATATTACTATTTGTAATACATTTGACTCTTTTACGACAACAAACGCTTATTATACAGAAAACAAATGCACCTGAATGTGATGACAGCTGCAATTGCTTAATGCTAACTTGAACATTGAAAATGCCATAGACATGCTAACACATTAGCATCGCTCCCGTTTTTAAGTTATAAAATACATCAATCAACTGTTTCAGAAGACCATAACAGGTTGGATTAACATAAAAAAGGTAAATAATACTCAGAGGACGTATGCTCTTTAGGGTTTTTAGCGGGGAAAATGAAGATAAAGCGAAAGGAAAAAATGAATAAACGAAGCAATAGATCGAAGCACTGCTTCAATCTGCGAACCACTGCTTCGATTGGTTCAAGGTTCAAAGCAAAGCCGTGCTGTAGAAAAGTTGATTATGGACCTGCTGCAGGGTCTGTAATCAGTGTAGAGAAATGATCATTTTCCTGACAAACACCCCCAAAAACAACGGCCACTCTGAAGGACCGATAACGGAATTGTTAAGCAAAAAGCTTATTGATGTCGGTGGATTGGATCACTTCTTAACGATACCCAAAAGGAACCAGTTCTCGATACCCATCCCTAGTCAGTTAGCTGATTAGCTGCTATCGAGGCTAACTTTTTGGTTAGCTGTGCCCAGTGCCCACCACTGATCTTAGGCCACCAAAATCTCTGTTGAACGACACATTTCCCCGCCTTGACATACAGCTGGTTTTGTAGTAACCGTTGAAGTACTGTTCGGACATGTTGTGAGTGAGTCTCATCATCAGGTGAGAAAATCAAGATATCATCCAAATAGATAAGCACAAACATATTTAGGAAATCTCTGAGGATATCATTGACCAAGTTTTGGAATACAGCAGGTGCATTAATTAAACCAAACGGCATCACCAAATATTCGTAGTGGATATTTGTAAATTCATAATGACCTGTGGAGGTGTTGAATGCAGTTTTCCATTCATTCCCTCCCGAATTCTTACAAAATGATAAGTGTTACATGAATCCAGTTTTCGAACAGTGTGGCGATCAGAGGGAGGGGTAACATTTATGACAGTAATTTCATTGAGCCTCCTAAAATCCATACAGGGATGAAGGGTCTTATCTTTTTTCTCCACAAAAAAGAATCCAGCGCCAGCTGGAGAGGAGGAAGGACAGATAAGCCCAACTGCCAGGGATTCTTGAATATAGTCATTCATGGCTTGGTGTTCCAGGGTGGACAGGGAGAACAGTTTGCCCCTGGGAGGGCTGGTACTGGGAAGCAGGTCTATGGTGCAGTTATAGCTGCAGTGCGGAGGCAACAATTTAGCTTTACTTTTGCTGAAAACCTGGGTGAAGCATGATACCTCACTGGAACCCCAGTGAGATCTGGGTTGATGCTACTGATGGCTCTGAATGCCCTACAAGGCAGGTGTTTGTGCTGTTATGTCCCCAGGAGTCTATGTGCCCTGCTGCCCAATTGAAGTTGGGGTTGTGCTGTATGAGCCAAGGGTGCCCAAAATTGCCGGGTGAGTCATCAACTGTACTGCTTGAGTGCGATGGGTGATCTGCTCCAAAGGACTGCCATCCACAGCATTAACCACTAGAGGGAGTGGGAGGTGATATTACTTAAATAGCAGGTTCCTAACAAGAGAAGAAGAAGTAAGTTAGCATCAGAGCCTGAATCAATAATCACTGGAATGGATACTGAAGAATGTTCTGATGACAAATCAGCTTTTATCAGATTTTGCAGAGAAGCCGAAATAATTTAAACTTTGACGCACCCGAACCACTTGCTTGTTTTGGGTGGGGGGCACCCCTGACCTGGCAACTGGAGATCACATGACCATGTTGTCCACAGTAGAAGCACTGCCCCCTCTTCCTGACGTCGATGATGCTTTTCAGCAGAGAGGCGAGTGCTGTCAAGCTGCATGGGTTCATCTGTGTGGACCTTTGATGGACTGGAAGTTGACTGAGTCGTGCTGATGGTATGAAAGCTTTGTTCCGTGGGCCTGTTGTGAAGAGAACTGGTCTCCCCCCGAACCCTGTCCGTCATCCTCTGGTCCATGTTGATGGCGCGATCAGTGCGTCAAGATCGCTGGGGAGTTCCACAGCGATCAGCTGGTCCTGGATATGTTCAGCAAGTCCTTGAAAAAAAAAGTAATTCATAGCAGCGAGATTCCACTCGCTTTTGACTGCCAGGATGCTGAAGCCTACCGCGTAATCTGCGACCTTCCATGTGCCCTGCTTCAGCTTCATGAGCGATCGTGCTGTCTCTCAACCTGGTGACATATACTGGAAAACTTGCCGCAAAGCTTTGGTGAATGAGCAAAGAGACCGACAACATTCTGACTGCCTGCTCCATTCTGCTGTTGCCCAGGCTGCCGCCTGTCCCGTCAGGTGAGATATAAAGAAAGCAATTTTTGTTCTGTCAGACAGGAACATAGATGCCATTAATTCAAAATGTAACTCACACTGAGTGATGAATGGTGTGACATCTCCTGACTCCTCGGAAAAGCGCTCTGGATGGGAGAGCTGATTGCAAAAAATCATAAGTGAGTCGGTGCCAAAATTTTAATCAATATCGATGCCATTATCAATTCTGCTTATCGATCCAATTCCTTATCGATTCCCTTATCGATACCTCTTTTGAATTTTCTGTGTACTAAAAGTAGGCTTGACAGGTTTTCTTTGTCAACAACATTTTATTGAGTCTTAAAGTAAATAAATATGAAATTGATCACTGGATCTGATAGAGTTTTCTATATATTGTCAATATTATTATCAAATATTAATGTCTTTGTCTTTACTTTGATGCCTTTACTTTGATGAACTGCCTTTCATCTTGTTTTGATTCTGTTCTTTGTTTTCCATATATACATATACATGTGTAAGAGTTCATGCACCATTATTCTTCTAAATAATCACTCATTGTTAAAACAGTAATATAAACTGAACTGTTGAAGTAATCATTACAACTGCTCCCATGAGAAAAGTAACATTTGTTCTTTTGCTTAATGAATGCACACTGTTTTGCTAAAGCTATGTTTTTGCTGAACACAGATTAGAACTGCTCCCTTGAGAAAAGTAACATTTCTTGGTGAATGAATGCGCAGACTGTTTTGCTAGATCTATGTTTTTGTCGAGAACAGATTAATATTTCGACCTTGAGCAGAGAATAACACAGCCTATACACTAGTTCGAGGCTGGTGCTGTAATGTCTCAATTTGAAGAACAATTACTATCTGAGCAAGACTGCAGGGCGCCTTCCAGGTGCGAAGTGATACAAGTATGAATTGACTGAAGAAACACAGCTGTGCCTTGTATATTGTTTTGTAATAGGTCTGTGTGTAAATAAATTCAGGAGCAAAGTGGGCGGGCCCTTCTGACTGACGGACAGTGACGAGGGGTCATGCTGGCTCTCCCTGATCAGGAAATGAAATTCAGTCTCTGGCGTGATCATTCTTTGGGTTTAGTTAACTGAGTTGCTTTTTTACAGATTTCAACTCTGACAGGATCCTTAAACTCTGGACATAAAATAAAATCTGTAGTTTTTGTTAAAAGCATTTCCTTTCCGACATTTTGGCATGAATGTCACTCCATACCTCTGAGCTGAGCCCACCCACCCTGCTGCACATCAGTGCAGGATGTCTCATTTTAGGAGGAAAAAACCTTTTGATCAATAGCAGTTTATTTGTATTACAACATTTGGAAAGAGGTGTCAATTGATTTAAATGGCATCTCGCTTTGAATTTATTAATTCCGGCTGGACTCTATCATTCTAACTTGACTTGGCAGAGAGTCACTCAGCGTTTGGAGCTGTGTGAACAGAACGGAGGGCGATTCTCGTTTCTTTCTTGGAGCAACACAGGAGTCCCAGTTATTGACTCTGCACAAAAGTGACTCACAATTGACATATACAGGGATGAAAGTGGTGAAAAACAAAAAAAAAATTACCCCCAACCACACCCGCACGAAAATGTTTGAATTCTGGAAGCTCTGAAATGCAATCTGGGACTATTCCAGAAATAAACTGCAGTGAGTGCAGCATCCATTTATTGAGAAGAGGGAAGCCAAAGAGGAGGTTTATGGATGTGCTGAGGGAGGACATGCAGGTGGTTGATGTAACAGAGGAAGATACAGAGGACAGGATGAGATGGAAACGATTGATCTGCTGTGGCGACCCCTAACGGGAGCAGCTGAAAGACAAAGAAGAAGTATTCTACTCTTACAAGGATGCAGACGTTTTCTCGCTTGGCAGATAGTTCTGGAGGAAATCACTGAAGAAATTAACAAATTAAAAATATGGTTTGACCGAAACAAAATGTCATTAAACTTAAATAAAACAGGGTTGAAGTGGAGGTGTAAGAGTCACTAGGTGTTCACAGGAAACAGTTATTTATTTATTTATTTATTTATTTATTTTCATTGTTAGTTGGTTTTATATTTTCTGTTGTGTATTTAATGTGGTTCTTTTTGTCTCTTTCTCTAAAATTACATTGTTGCACTATTAGTATTACGATTATTGTTGTTGTTGCTATTATTATTATTATTATTATTAATAATAAATAAAAAAATAATTACAATTTTAAATAGATTTGACTCTTATGACAACAAACACTGAGCCATTAATTATTATACAGAAACCAAATGCACACAAACATGCTGAGATGCTAACAGCTTAATGCTAAGTAACATTGAAAATGCCATAAACATGCTAATGTGTTAGCATCTGTCCCGTTTTAACACAAAAAAGGTAAATATTACTCATAGACATATGTTCTTTGGGGTTTTAGTGGGGGAAAAGTAAGATAAAGCGAAATAAAACAAAGAACCACAAAGCAGCGGGTTGGATCAATGTTTCAAGCTGTATGTGTCAAGCTTCAAAGAAGAGCTGTGCTGCAGAAATGGTTGAGTCACCACCAACCACTCCCAGATCACCACCGCTCACAGCCACCCACATCCTGGAGCCAGCACCAGACCACCCCAATGACACTGACAGCGAGCCAGCCATGTGATGAGCCGGCCATGTGGCGAACCAAGCAGAAACAGGAGATGGTAACAGCTGAGTTCACCAAGGAGCAGGAGCAGGACATGGTGGACTGGCTCCAGGCCCCAGAGCAGCAGTGCCTCCTCAACAAAAAACACCCGCACTATGTGAGGAAGGCCCTCAAGGACACCCTGAAGGAAGAGAAGGCTCAGGAGATGGGCAAAACTGCAGAGGAGCTGAAAAAGTGGTACGCAAACATGAGGACAAGGTTTAGGAAACTCAAGATGACCCCATCAAGTACAGCATTGCAGGACCTGAAAGCAAGAGACAAATGGATCCTGCACCAGTTTGAGTTTCTTACATTTATGTGATATGGACATGTTGTGTGTACTTTCCTATGTTGATACATTAATCCCATATGTACATCCTGAGCCTTCGAATTCACAGTGTCTGTAATATCGTTATTACCCTCATTCCTATTGTGTTGAGGTTCCTGTCTAACCTAAACCCACATCTAACTGAGGTACCTGGGTGCTATGCGACATTTTTATTTATCTGCAACATCTTACATCCTTAACCTTCTGAGGAACCTAGTTGCTATGACAACCGGAATGTCCCTTCAATGATTAATAATGTTAACTATCTAACTATCTATCCACGTATCTATGATGATGATATTGCAAAACCTACCTTCATATGCTCACACCATGTCTGAAATGTGCTCCCTACAGATGAAGGCCAAGATCCAGGCCAGGGCTGGCCTGCCTGCCACAGCAGAACCCGCCCACTCGGGCAGCAGTACCGACAGTGCAGATTACCAATCACCAATGGCTGCTCAGTCAGACATGGACACTGCCACGGAGACCATGTCCAGGCCAGATGATGCCACTGAGTGCACCATCAGCCAGCTCGCGGAGCTGCAACATCAGCTTCTGCAGAAGCTGGCCAACCCGGTAAGGTCATCGCTTCAGCTCGAGAAGGATGCTTCCCGGAATATCTGAAGGTGGTGACCTACAACCTCCCATGCATCCCCCCCCCCCCCCCCCCCCCCCCCCCCGGGCCTAGATTCCAGGGTGAGGTTGACTGCTTGCTGCAGAGGTACCAACACAAAGCGCAGAAGCCGGCGCTCACCTCGACCCAGCCGCAACAGTAGCAACAGCAGCGGCACATGTGTACCAGCAGCCACTAATACAGACCCCTGGGATTACAGCCCCACCCATTACAGTTGCCAGCCCAGGTCCATCGACCGAACACTGTGTGGGGCTCCTTGGAGGCCAATTGGGTCCAGCAGCAGTTCACGCAGCACCACAATCCGCCAGGCCATAGGCAACACAGCACACTCCTGCCACAGCCGCCACCCACACCCACATGCAGCCACGGCACGGAGAACCTAATCGGCCTCAGTAGCATCAGTAGAGGTACCAACATCAGCTTCACCCAGCTGCTCCCCCCACCCTGGATCACAGCACCACTGGACTCCATGCCCCCCTCTCTGCCCACACATGCACCACTCACACATGCCCCTTCCACAGAGAGACTGACTGAGCAGCCCCAACCAGGGACATGGGGGACAGTGGGGGCCAAGTCACTGTGGCAAATGGACACTATGAGGGATCTGCATGTGTATGTTTTATTTACCCTTCTAATGTCCACACATTGTTTTAGGTGTTCACCATGTGGGAGTGGTAGGTATGTGCATGTTTTGATATCTCTACCATTTTGTGTTTCCATTCTTATACATTCTGTGTAATCACCAGAGGGCAGGTGTTGTGGACATTTGCCTGTCAGCTACATCACCGATAGCCCCAGTATACATGTCCAGTCAGCGACATGCAATGTGTGTGTATGTTCAGGGGTTGAGCTACCTGGACACCACAGCCACCTTCGCTGATCGCCGAATCCATGTGGATTGTGATAATAGCATGTTAAATCATTGATGTGGTGTCATATGTGCACCTCATATGGGTGGACATTACAGGATGTACTAAAACACATACACATTATTATTATTATTACATCCAAATCATCAGCATTTATTTATTTGTCTGTAAATGGACTGCATTTATTTAACGTTTTTCCATCTGCATCAGCCGCTCAAAGCGCTTTACAAATAATGCCTCACATTCACCCCGATGTGAGGGTGCTGCCATACAAGGTACTCCCTACACACCAGAAGCAACTAGGGGATTAAGGACCTTGCCTAGGGGCCCTTAGTTATTTTCTGGTCAGGCTGGGATTTGAACCGAAGATCCTCTGGTCTCAAGCCCAATGCTTTAACCATTAGACGATCACCTCCCCTGTGTCTGTTAGCAAGATTACTGGATCCAAATTCTGTAAGGAGTTTCACTTTATGCAGGCTTTGAAGGATTACTGTTAGCAGGATTACTCCAAAACTACGACACGAAAACTACGACACACCAAATTTGCACCACCAATACATGTTAGGCCATGGAAGCCTCCATTAAATTTTGGAGGTGATCAGAATCTGGATCCGGATTCTGGATCACGTTTCACTTTATATAAGCTTTGAAGGATTACTGTTAGCAGGATTACGGCAAAAGTACTGCACAGATTATCACTAAATTTGCACCACCCATACATATTAGGCCATGGAAGACTCAAATTTTGGAGGTGATCCAGATCCGGATTCTGGATCAAGTTTCACTTTATATAGGCTTTGAAGGATTACATCAAATCTACTTCATGGATGCTCACCAAATTTGCACCACAGATCGATATTAGGGCATGGAAGACGCCACTGAATTTTGGAGGTGAAAAGGATCCAGATTGGCAGACCTCATACATCTCTGATTGCTCCTGTTATCATTAATATTGTTGTGTGGGCCGCCAGAAGAGGAGGTACTGCTGGCCCACCACCAGAGGGCGCCCTGCCTGAAGTGCGGGCTTCAGGCACGAGAGGGCGCTGCCGCCACGGACACAGCCGGGGGTGACAGCTGTCACTCATTATCTCTTGACAGCTGTCACCCATCTACTCTACATCATCTCACTCCATAAAGACCAGACGGCATCTCCACCTCGTTGCCGAGATATCGTACTTCTATGGAGGTAACATTCTCTGCCTATATTGATTGATTCCAAGTGCTATTGTGTTGCAGCTGTCAACCAGAGGACCGGCGTGGGTCGCGACTGTTTCGTCCTACGTCAGCAGCAGTACCAGATCCGACAGTCGGGGACGGTGATCACCTGGGAATTCGGGACTTGGCGGCTCCAGTATTCACCAGGTTCGGTGGTGGCAGAAATCGTGTGGTTCCGGCTCTTCTCAGGACAGACGTCTTCTATCCTCGAGCCTGCCCACGCGTCACCTTTGTGGATTGACTGTTATCAGATTCTGAGATTGTTTGTATATTCGTTGTGCACCTTCACAACATTAAATTGTTACTTTTTGGCTCATCTATTGACTGGTCATTTGCGCCCCCTGTTGTGGGTCCATGTCACTACACTTTCACAACAAATATTATTCATTTATTTTATTATTACTTCTATTTGGTAATTTGATTTTTAAATGGACCACAATGGAAATAAGTGTTTCACTCTCTTGTGCATCCATGTATTTTTAATGTATTTACAATTATATTGTGTACTTAAATAGAACTTGCTAAATAAAATCACACATGCACACATGCTTTTAATATAGATGACTTACCACCCCCTACTGGAATGTGCATTGTTCAGTGTTGCTAGCTAATATCTATAGTTTCTCTAAAAATATTTGTCCTATCAATGTTCTGTTTTGGCAGCATTCATCCTTGACCCAAAATTCACAAGCTTACCAAACTACAAATGTCAACTCTCCCCAGTTTGGCTGTGATAGAAGTTGTACGAGGTCCACCGCTGGACTGATAGTATTGCACACCGGGCATTTGACGGCCTACTGGCCTGCGGATTTTTTTTTTTTTTTTTTTTACAAAGTAAAGCGAGCTGTGAGCTTTTCATCTGTTTTTTTATTTTTTGTAGCAGCTACGACTCATCGTCACCTCTTAAGCGTGGTGATAACAGCACACCTGCACTGAGCTTTACAAAGACATTGTAATGCTTTTTTCCTCCTTTATTTAGAATTCTGAGCTGAGCCGCTCCGTATCTGCACGTTAAAACAGCTGATCCTCCACGACGCGTTAACAATTAACACTATTTTCCACTCAAATGCACCTAAACTCTCTTTTGAGCACCATATGATGTGAAAACGCAATAAAACTTTCTGACCTGTAAATCTGGTCATGTTTTCTGCATAAATAAATGTTATCCATTCTTTGTGCTCAAACGCCAAAGCAGGGGCGAATCCAGATGGAATGGGGGGCGTGGGGAAAGGATGTCCCCCCTCACAACACCCCTAGATTAAAGGTCCAGTTTTGAAGCCTTTTTTTTACTACAACTACTAATACTACTTAAAATAATAATAATTTCGACAAGTAAAATGTTTAGAGAAAATTTAAATGTTAGAAAAATGTTAGAAAGAATTTAATAGTTACATTTATTAACAATGTAGGTTAGAAATTACAACTTTTACTGTTACAGTGCTGTCAGCAGTTAATTATGAGGTCAAGAAAGAGGTCTTTATTTTACTTTTTATAAAACAAATATATATTTTCATTGAAGTCAAGAAAGGGTGACTATAAAGTGAGGCGGGGACCACTACGGCCATGATGGTAAGTGAAGGTTAACTTCAGCTAATAATTGATGAACAGCAACCTAACTTGTTCATAAATCAGACATCTGTGTGTGAGAGAGACATTCTGATCTTCTGGTCCGAAGTAAAGTGCTGTCTAACTGGGTCACTCAGATATGAATTAAGGTTGGATATGATTTTCGTTTGTGCTAACTCTGCCAGTCATGTAACCTAGCCTAACAATGTAACCTGTGCAAATGGTGTGCATGGCTAGCTACCATGCTATCGCCGCCAGGTTGTTTCTTTATTCTTTATTCTATTTGTGTGACGGTTGTGCGTCGGTCATACAAAGTATGCTGTTTTGCACAGTCTGCAGTGCGTGGCGTGGTATAATGGCATCCCTGTCTAAAATGTGTTTTCCCAAGTCCTGGCATAATTTCACATACCTAACATTTTACTTTAAATTGAGAGTCATTCTCTAAGTTGATTAGCAACACAAATTGGTAATAAAAGAAATCCTTGATGTTACTTGTAGCTTGTAGTGAGATAGACAACTGTCTCCATCTTGTGGCCTTTTTGTGTATTGCAGGTTCAAAAGTTCAACCTTTGTATCCAGTCATTGGTCCAGTCATCCAGTCATTTCTTGCTTTATATGATGAATTGTATCACACAAGTAATGATATATTATTTATAGTATAGCCTACAGTATTTCTATAACAAATGTTTTTATATAATTTCTATTTCTAAATTTAAGTAACAAGGCTGAATGAAATGATGGCTTATTATGTCTAAAAAGTAATGTGACCTACTGTCAATAGATCATACTTTTGATAACCCTATGATAACTGTATTTCGGGAGAACTTTTCATAATGCTTCTTATAGTGTTAAAATGTATGTGTCTCCTGGTGCACATTGATCGGTTAAGGGACCAAAAAAAAAAAAACACTGTCACAGCAGGCTTAATTTTTTTTTTTCCCCTTCGATACCTGGTGGTGGCCTGGTCTTGGTTAAAAATGCCCGGCCTGAAAAATTTCCCCAGTTCAGCCCTGACGAGGTCTGTCCAAAAAGTAACGGACCTTTTTATTTTTTTCAAAAACTATATGGATTTGAATCACGTGTGATTGCATCAGCCAAGCTTGAACCTTCGTGCACATGCGTGAGTTTTTCCACGCCTGTCGGTTGCGTCATTCGCCTGTGGGCAGGGTTTGAGTGAGCACTGGTCCACCCCTCCTGTCAGATTTCTTTTGTCTGAGAACTTGCTGAGAGACTGCTGCTTTGCTCCATGAAATTTTTTTCAGAAACTGTTAGAGACAGGCTGTTGGAAACCATTCGATAGATTCAGTTGGATATCGGTGAAGATTCTGTCGGTGTCACGCGGATTATGGACTGTTAAAACCTTTTTAAAGACAGCCCACAGCGGCGGAGGGCGCGCGGTGTGCGCCGAGCGGCCATTCGACAGGCTGGATCGACCAGATCATTTCTAAACTGAACGCTGTGTTGATCCGGGACATCATGTGACTACCACAGAAATGGCAACAGAGCTGGACATAGCACTTTTGCGGCACATTCCACTGTTACAGGAGATTTTGTAATGAAAGACGTGTGGAGGATTTCGCGCGTCGGCACGAAGCAGCTCAGGACGCGCAGCAAAAAAAAAACACCTCCGTGTTGGAAACCATTCAGAAGATTCAGACGGCTTTCGATGGCTTTCAGTTGAGTGAGTATCCGAGAAATTGTGTAACAGCTGGACATGCCCCAACATGTCCTGTGAGACTTCCAAGACGGAGGTGTTTTTTTGCTGCGCGTTTTTTTGCTGGAGCTCCACAGTCTCCCTGCCAGACAGCTCCCCAGCAGCTCAGCAGGTCCAGGCTGACATGGGTCCTGGATGTTGGCAAGCCAGAACTCATGCACAATCGCCTGGTCTCCAGGTGAGATTGTTAGCAGCCTCCTTCCACCCATGCTAACTCTTCCTCCAGTTGCCGTCATCAGCTGGGTGTTAGTGGGAGCCAAAACCATGGAAGGCAGGTCAGCAGTGTCAGGGAGGGTGCCCAATCTCACCAAGAAGATAGCGGACACTGTGTCTATCAAGACCTGGCAGGTTTGAGCCCCCAGTTGACTGTTCAGGTACAGTCCCTTGGAATGGCCACAAAGGCTCACCAGTGTGCATCTGCCTTGGAGGGGGGATGGATGCTGGAGTAGCAGTCCCCTCACTAAACTACTCCACAGTAGTTTCCCACTGCCGTGGCTTTTGGGGCAGGGGCTGGGCAGTTCCGTGCAATGTGACCAGGCTCATCACACCAATAGCAGCGATCAGCTGAGTGAACTGCAGTAGTGATGGTATGGTTTAGTGGACCCATTCAGTCTCCCCTCCCAATCGTAGTCGGCCATCCTGACAAGTGGTTGTGGAGCAAGCGCCCTTGGTCGTGTAGGTTGGGTGGAGAGCACCACCTCAGCCTGTTCAGCTTCATGCAGCGGGGACAGAGGCATAGCCAGGAGGTCATGCTGTCATAACCTCTCTGGTGTGAGACCCCATAGGAAGGCATGGACAGTCAGATCCTCTTGGGCAGCTGCATGGAAGTGGGGGTAACCTTGTTGGGCATACAGCTGCACGTCAGTGCCAAAGGTGGCAAAGGCTTTTCCCTTCCTGAATTTAGCAAATGGACAGCTGCTCTTTGCTGTGGTCAGTTGAGTGTCATAGCCCAAACCGCCTCTGCAGAGCTATGTTCAGGTCTCGCTGTTCTGCCAGGGCGAGGTCAAGGAGCACTTGCACTGCTTCTTAAAATTATGGAATTTGGAGCACAATGGATACCCATATTATGCCCTCAACACGTGTCTACAGTAAATGCACCTGTTCCTATGAGGAACATTTTATTTTATTTTATTGTCTTTTACCTCCGACTGTTACAGAAGTTAAAGATAAGCTCACAGTAACAGAGGAGTCGAAATTGACACTGCTGACCTGAATGTTGTTCAGTCTACGGGAGAAACAAAAGGGACACGCAACATGAAGACAAATGTCCTTTAATGTGATAACTGGGGAGGCCGTAGACACTGAGATCTTCTAAACTGTCTGCAGGCAAAGTTTTGGGAATTCTGGCTGCCTTCTTGTGTCAGCAATGATAACACAACATGGCATTAATAAATGTACAAACAGAAATTACTTTTTTATCTCATCACAAGTAATCATTAATAATAATAATAATTGCTCTACACATGAAAAAAACATTTAGTTGGTTTTAGTTGTTTTTGGAAAACACGAGAATGAAAACAAACTTATGAGATGTGAAGCACCTGAACACTTCAACAATGTTCCTTTTTGTGCTTCTTATGGTGTATTTCCTTGTTATCACAAAAATAAAACAGTCTTCCTGCTTAATATGTGGAGTGTTACAGGTTATCATCAGAAATAGATGAGAGGTTTTCATGCACCAGAAATTTTCTAATGAACTTTATACTTTTTACTTCATCAATTCATTCCAAGTAATGCTGTAAAATATTCCAAGATATTTTTATGGTGAGAAAGGTTAAAATATGCAAAATATGATTGTTCGAAATTTGCAGACATGCAGAACTAGAGACATTAGTGCCAAATAATGGATCATTTCATTTTCATGACTGTTTTAAATGGAGCTCCATATCTGTCAAAATGCCACATTGATATTCTAATGAAAATGGAATTATTAAAATGGCTGATGTTGAATAACAACAAAAGAACATGATATTTACTAACTTTTTCACAGCTTTTTTTTTTTTTTTTTTTTTTGTGAACGTAATCTCTATATACTTTCCTCGTGGTTACCATTTGATTGTAAATTTGGATTTCCATTTGATTTTGAACCACTTTTTCACAGATTTGTTGATTTCTTGTGTCTGCAGAACATAAATAAATGGGTTTAACATGGGTGGAATGACAGAGGTCATGGACAGGTTTATAATTCTGGCATTTGTAGGCATGTATCTATTGAAGGTAAATGTGATTAAAATTGAGAGGAAATAGATTGCCACTAATGAAAGGTGAGCACTGCAGGTTTTAAAAGCTTTTTGTCTTTCACAAACTGAAGCTATTTTAGTCAGAGTGCAGCCAATATAGATGTAACTTAGTATAAATATCAATGGAACCCAAAGAATAGGAACTGTTAAAATCAAACCAAATACATTGTTGGGAGGGTTGTCATTACAGGCCAGCCGAAATATTTTTCCATGATCACAGAAATAACTCCTAATAATCAATGAATTACAGAAGGAAAGTCTTGTTAGAAGACCCACTGCAATGAGCACGGCGGTCATGATTAAAACCCAGAAAAAGCCAACCAAAGAGTGTAAATGTAAGTAAAGTAAAGTAATGTGTACTTGTTAGAATTGCACATGGTGAAGTCTCAGGCACCGTGAGGTAGAGTGGCCAGTTCTGTTCTTTGCCACTTTATACCTTCCAAAACTGTTAGTCACTCACCCCTTTTACCATTGGGTGGGCAGTAGGGGGTCACTGGGTGAAAGTCCCAGTCTGGACTTCAGTCTGTAATCTTCTACTGAAAGGCCCGTGCTCGAACCATGGTGCCATTACACCCCCATTCAATGTGTGTACAGTGCATCTGGAAAGTATTTATAGTACTTCACTTGTTCCACATTTGTTATGTTCCATCCTCATTCAAAAATGAGGTGGGCTTCATAGATAATTGGCAAAGCTTCTGGGGAAAACCTGGTCTTGTTAGGAGAGACGGCATCCATCCCACTTTGGATGGAGCAGCTCTCATTTCTAGTAATCTGGCCAATTTTCTTAAATCCTCCAAACCGTGACTATCCAGGGTTGGGACCAGGAAGCAGAGTTGTAGTCTTACACACCTCTCTGCAGCTTCTCTCCCCCTGCCATCCCCTCATTACCCCATCCCCGTAGAGACGGTGCCTGCTCCCAGACCACCAATAACCAGCAAAAATCTATTTAAGCATAAAAATTCAAAAAGAAAAAATAATATAGCACCTTCAACTGCACCACAGACTAAAACAGTTAAATGTGGGTTTCTCTGTGAATTTTCGGACCTTTTGTCTGACTTAGTGCTTAGCTCAGATAAGATAATTATAGTGGGCGATTTTTTTTTTTTTTTTTTTAATATTTATTTCATTCATTTAAAAGAAAAACAGAAAAGCAAAAAACAAAAGCATCACAATACCAGAATGAAAAGGAGCAGAAAGAAGAACAAGTCTTATGATTTCTGCCCCTTTTAACAATACAATCTTTCAATATACAGCATCATAGTCAACATTATTTAACAGATTGCATTTCTTTAACTTGTTACATACCACTGACCCATTTCATAATTATGACCATTAATTAATAGATTACATCACTGATAGGTTACATTTAAACTTAAGACACTCCAAACATTATTAAGTTTACTTTTTTTTTTTTTGACTTTCTTGCAGCCCACTGACTTACTTCATAGTTTCATACTTACTTAATACATCTAATTTATTATGTTTTTTAAATAATTTAAGCGACCTTAATTCTTTAATTTCTTTATTAAGATTGTTCCATAATTTGACACCATTTACTGCAATACTCCTTTCCTTTACTTTGGTTCTAAATCTTGGTTTTTTTTAAAGACTTCTATTCCTTTCAATTTATAACTACTTACTCTTTTTTCAAACATATTTTGAATGTTTGTTGGTAAAGTATTTTTATTAACTTGGTACATCGTTTGTAATATTTTCAAATCGACTAAATCATGAAATTTAAGTACCCTATACTTAATAAACAATGGATTAGATGGATCTCTAAAACCACTGTTACTAATCACTTTTAAAGCTCTTTTCTGCAAAATAAATAAAGGTTGTATATAGGTTGTATATGTTGATCCCCAGATTTCTACACAGTAAGTTAAATATGGGACAATCAATGAATTGTACAATGTTAATAAACCATAACTATTTAATGAATATTTTACTTTATGCAAAACAGCAATGGCTTTCGCTATTTTTCCTTTTATGTAATTTATGTGTGACTTCCATGTAAGATCTTCATCAATCATGACTCCTAAAAATTTCATTTCTTTTACCCTTTGTATATCCATTCCATCTATTTGTAATGACACATTATTTTTTTTTTCGCTCTATCATTAAACAATATGAAATTTGTCTTATTAATATTTAGTGACAATCTGTTTATATCAAACCAATGTTTAACTTTTTCCAACTCTGTATTTATCACTTGTGCTACTTCCTGTATATCTGATCCAGAGTAAAACAGCGTTGTATCATCAGCAATTAAAATGCTGCCAAGCACATTGGATACATTCACAAAATCATTGATATACAAAATAAACAGTTTGGGTCCAAGTACCGATCCTTGTGGTACTCCATAAATAATGTTACACAATTCTGATTTGGTATTATTTATCTGAACAAACTGTTTTCTATTTTCTAAGTAGCTTTTTAGCCACTGATGTGCAACACCTCTTATTCCATATTGTTGTAACTTGTGGAGCAATCTTGAGTGGTCTATAACATCAAAAGCCTTTTTCAGGTCAATAAAAATACTTACAAAATAATCCTTATTATCTATTGTTGTTGATATTTTCTCTATTAGTTCCATAATTGCCATAGCTGTCGAATGTTTTGTTCTGAATCCATACTGAGCATTATTTAAAATATGATGGTTCTCAATAAATTTATCCAATCTTGTTACAAAAACTTTTTCCATAATTTTAGAAAACTGTGGAAGCAATGATACTGGCCTGTAATTAGAAAAATTATGTTTGTCTCCATTTTTATATAATGGGACTACCTTAGCGATTTTCATTTCATCTGGAAAAACCCCAGTTGACAGAGACAGATTACAAATATAATTAAATGGTTCAATAACAATTTCTATTATACTTTTTACAGTCACCATGTCTAAATCTTCATGGTCAGTTGATCTTTTGCTTACACAGTTTTTTACAGGAAAATACTATTGACCGTATTTACCAATGTACATAATTTATCTTCTATTATTGGTTTATTTCCCACCAGACTTGACCCTACATTTGAAAAATAATCATTAAACCCATTTGCAACTTCTTTTATATCATACGAGGGCTGTCAATAAAGTTACGGTCCTTTTTATTTTTTTCAAAAACTATATGGATTTCATTCATATGTTTTTACGTCAGACATGCTTGAACCCTCGTGCGCATGCGTGAGTTTTTCCACGCCTGTCGGTGACGTCATTCGCCTGTGAGCACTCCTTGTGGGAGGAGTCGTCCAGCCCCTCGTCGGAATTCCTTTGTCTGAGAAGTTGCTGAGAGACTGGCGCGTTGTTTGATCAAAATTTTTTCTAAACCTGTGAGACACATCGAAGTGGACACGGTTCGAAAAATTAAGCTGGTTTTCAGTGAAAATTTTAACGGCTGATGAGAGATTTTGAGGTGATTCTGTCGCTTTAAGGACTTTTCACGGTGCGAGACGTCGCGCAGCGCTCTCAGGCGGCGTCATCAGCCTGTTCAAGCTGAAAACCTCCACATTTCAAGCTCTATTGATCCAGGACGTCGTGAGAGAACAGAGAAGTTTCAGAAGAAGTCGGTTTCAGCATTTTATCCGGATATTCCACTGTTAAAGGAGATTTTTTTAATGAAAGACGTGCGGACGGGTCCGCGCGTCGGGACGCAGCCGCCGCGACGCTCCGCCACAGGAAAAACACCTCTGTTGAAAGCCTTAAGGACAAGTTGGAACATGTCCTGCCTGTTAAACAATTTCTCATATACTCACTCCACTGAAAGCCATCAAAAGCCGCCTGGATTTTACAAATGGTTATCAACACGGAGGTGTTTTTCCTGTGCCGCCGCACCGCGTCGGCTGCGTCTCGATGCGCGGATCCGTCCGCACGTCTTTCATTAAAAAAATCTCCTTTAACAGTGGAATATCCGGATAAAATGCTGAAACCGACTTCTTCTGAAACTTCTCTGTTCTCTCACGACGTCCTGGATCAATAGAGCCTGAAATGTGGAGGTTTTCAGCTTGAACAGGCTGATGACGCCGCCTGAGAGCGCAGCGCGACGTCTCGCACCGTGAAAAGTCCTTAAAGCGACAGAATCACCTCAAAATCTCTCATCAGCTGTTAAAATTTTCACTGAAAACCAGCTTAATTTTTCGAACCATGTCCACTTCGATGTGTCTCACAGGTTTAGAAAAAATTTTGATCAAACAACGCACCAGTCTCTCAGCAACTTCTCAGACAAAGGAATTCCGACGAGGGTCTGGACGACTCCTCCCACAAGGAGTGCTCACAGGCGAATGACGTCACCGACAGGCGTTGAAAAACTCACGCATGCGCACGAGGGTTCAAGCATGTCTGACGTAAAAACATATGAATGAAATCCATATAGTTTTTGAAAAAAATAA
Organism: Thalassophryne amazonica; assembly: GCF_902500255.1. NCBI lineage: Eukaryota > Metazoa > Chordata > Actinopteri > Batrachoidiformes > Batrachoididae > Thalassophryne > Thalassophryne amazonica. The sequence continues at coordinate 63,747,356 of NC_047111.1, forward strand.
AAAGGACTGTTACTTTATTGACAGCCCTCGTATATCTCTTTATTTTCCTTAACAAAGTAATTTGGAATAGTTTCTTTCGTTCCATCACTATCAATCACACTTTTTATAATTCCCCATGTTACCCTCATATTATCTTTACTCTTATTTAGTTTTTCACTGTAATAATCTTTTTTTTGTTTCCTAGTTATTGTTAATAGTTTATTTTTATATTTTTTGTATTTATGTTCTGATTCCTTTGTTTGCAATTTTAAAAAGCACCTGTATAAACAGTTTTTCTTTGCACAAGCATTTTTTATTCCCTTTGTCAGCCATGGTTTATTTACTCTTTTCTTACTAATTTCAATTAATTTACAATTTTTATTGTATGATTTCATCAATATTTTCATAAATGAGTTATATGCTACATTAACATCACTGACATAAACTTCTTCCCAGTTTTGATTTTTAAGGTCATATTTTAATGCCTCTAAGGCTTTTACTGACTTATCTCTTTTAAAGTTTATATCAGTTTTTTTGTTGTACCTATTTTTAGATTTAAATATTGAAAAAATTGGTAAATGGTCGCTAATATCTGTCATGAAGATCCCATTCTTGATAATTTCATCTGTTCTGTTTGTAAATATATTATCAATTACCGTTGCACTTTGCGATGTAATTCTGGTTGGTTTTGTTATCAAGGGGAATAACCCCAAACTATACATTGAATTCACAAAATCACTTAATCTTTGGCAGCTGGAGCTTTCTATGTTAATATTAAAGTCCCCACACATAAAAAGCATTTTGTTTTTAATTTGATGGAATAATTCAATTATTTTATCTGTAAATTTCACAACACAAGAATCTGGTGCTCTGTATACACAACTGATTAAAATATTCTTAGATGTTTCATGTACAAGTTCCACTGTTACAATTTCTATGACATCATTCATAATTGTCATTTCTTCAACAATTGTACACATCACATCTGTTTTTGTATACAGAGCAATACCACCGCCTTTTTTATATCTTCTGTTTACAAAATACAGCTCATATCCCTCCATTTGAACTTCATCCATGAGATCATCTTTAAGCCAAGATTCAGTGATTGCAACAATACTAAATCTATTTTTAAACTGATTTAAATAATCTTTTATTTGTGACATTTTACAATACAAGCTTCGACTGTTTATATGTAAGAGTGACAGGGTATCTTCTGCAATTTTTTCACTATTCAGCTGTTCTACTGTATAATACTCATAACCAATCGTTTTTAAGTCAAACATATTTTCATCAATATTAGTGTCTATGTCATATATTTTATCCTCTGTTTCCATGTTTGATCTGATTTTTTGTTGGTCCAATTACCAACAGATGTTATATTTGATTGTCTATTCAGGTCTGTATTTCGTAAGGTCCTCCATGTTTTTGATTTGTATACCGTTTGTTCCTTCTTTCACTCTAATCCACACCCTACAATTCCAGACCCATGTAGCAACAATATGTTTCTGTTTTCTTAGTAGTCTTGCTTCCCTAGCAATATCTGCATTTTTTTTTGTTAGATGCTCATTTATATAGACACTCGTTCCTTTCAAATTCTTTGCCTGTCTTAATAACTCATTTTTATATTTTCTGCTTGTAAATCGTATAACAATGTTAGATAGTTTATTTTTTCTATCTTTAGTTGGAATAGTATAACAGTCTGATATTGTGTCTTGATGGATGACAACACCTTTTTGATATAAAAAGTTTGTAACTTGTTGTTCCAATGATTGTCTTTCTTCAGGTGGTGCATCCTCCCCACTGGCTACACCAGAATCCACCACCCTTGCATATGTCCGATGCCTTGTTTCTAGTCCAGATATTATAACGTCATCTTTTCTAGTAAATTGTTCAAGTTCATCTACACGTTGCTCAAGTTTCTTAATGATCTTGTCCTTCTCTTTAACCAGATTTTGGAGTTCTTTAATTTCCACCATCAGTTTGTCTAGATTAGACATGTCTTTTGATATATGGTTTAATGAGGTCTTTATCTCCTCTATATCTTCCTCGAGTTTATCTGTTTTCCTGGGTGGTGCCATGCCGACTGTCGTGGCTCAGTATGGCCACAATTGATTACAAAAACAATTCTCACCAGTAGCCTTCACCACCACAGGTCCGGTAGCCGCACCCCAACCCTCCCCGTTGCTAACCTCGTTCACAGCCGCCACCAGCCCCGGTCGTAGCCGCCGCCAGCCCCGGATGTAGCCGCTGCTAGCCGTGGATGTAGCCGCTGTTAGCCTTGGATGTAGCCGACGCCTCGGGCCTGGATGTATCGCCGCCACCGATGCCTCGGGCCTGAATGAACCGCCTCCACCGATGCCTCCGCTGCTAGCCTCGGACGTAGCCGCTGTTAGCCTCGGATGTAGCCGACGCCTCGGGCCTGGATGTATCGCCGCCACCGATGCCTCGGCCTGGATGAACCGCCTCCACCGATGCCTCCGCCGCCAGCCACGGATGTAGCCGCTGCTAGCCTCGGATGTAGCCGACGCCTCGGGCCTGGATGTATCGCCGCCACCGATGCCTCGGCCTGGATGAACCGCCTCCACCGATGCCTCCGCCGCCAGCCACGGATGTAGCCGCTGCTAGCCTCGGATGTAGCCGCTGTTAGCCTCAGATGTAGCCGACGCCTCGGGCCTGGATGAACTGCCTCCACCGATGCCTCCGCCTGGATGAACATCCACACAGATACTGAGAATGACAGCCTCAACACTGCATTTAATCTATTGTTAGACTCGATTGGCTTTGCTCAAAATGTAAATGAGTCCACCCACCACTTTAATCATACCTTAGATCTTGTTCTGACTTATGGTATGGAAATTGAAGACTTAACAGTATTCCCTGAAAACCCCCTTCTGTCTGATCATTTCTTAATAACATTTACATTTACTCTGATGGACTACCCAGCAGTGGGGAATAAGTTTCATTACAGTAGAAGTCTTTCAGAAAGCACTGTAACTAGGTTTAAGGATATGATTCCTTCTTTATGTTCTCCAATGCCATATACCAACACAGGGCAGAGTAGCTACCTAAACTCTGTGAGTGAGATAGATTATCTCGTCAATAGTTTTATATCCTCTTTGAGGACAACTTTGGATGCTGTAGCTCCTCTGAAAAAGAGAACCTTAAATCAGAAGTGCCTGACTCCGTGGTATAACTCACAAACTCGCAGCTTAAAGCAGATAACCCGTAAGTTGGAGAGGAAATGGTGTCTCACTAATTTAGAAGATCTTCACTTAGCCTGGAAAAAGAGTCTGTTGCTCTATAAAAAAGCCCTCTGTAAAGCTAGGACATCTTACTACTCATCACTAATTGAAGAAAATAAGAACAACCCCAGGTTTCTTTTCAGCACTGTAGCCAGGCTGACAAAGAGTCAGAGCTCTATTGAGCCGAGTATTCCTTTAACTTTAACTAGTAATGACTTCATGACTTTCTTTGCTAATAAAATTTTAACTATTAGAGAAAAAATTACTCATAACCATTTATTTATTTATTTGAATAGGGACAATGCACATTAATGAACATCAGTATAAAAACAAATGTAAATATGCCGGATTATAGCTACAAAGCTAGTTTTCATCCGTAGTCCCTAGGCAGGCAAATACATAAGAAAGAAAATATAATATACAAAATAAACAACACAAGGGAATGTTAAAAGTCTAGTGGTCACATGACTGGTTTGTTTTCAGCCATAGTTTGAGTTGAGCTCTAAACCTGATCAATGTAGGGCTCTCCCGTATGTGTAGAGGAAGACTGTTCCAGATGTTAGTGGTCCTCACAGAGAGAGTGTTCTGTCCAAAAGTTGTTCTCCTGTGGGGGACCTCACAGTCTCCTCTGGAGGAGGCCCTGGTTCTCAGGCCACTTGAAATCTTAGGTTTAAACAAGGTAGACATTGGAGGTGGGGCTAGTCCATGTAGCACTTTATAAATGAAACATACATACTTAAAATTTATAAAATTTTCAAAATTGAAAAGATTGTACTTGTTTAAAATATTACATACATGAAAAGAATTAGGTTTTCGGTCAAAAACTTTAAGAGATTTTTTGTACAGAGATTCAATGAATTTCAAATTGGTAACTGTGGTGAGATACCAACTTGTGATGCAATATTCAATATGAGATAAAATCATTGAATGGAGAAACATTCTGGCAGCACCAAGTGTTAGAAAAGACCTGATTTGTTTAAAATTTTTAAGGTTAAATTTGACAGTTTTGGCAAGTTTTTTAATATGATTTTTGAAGGACAAAGTGGAATCAAGTATCATGCCGAGGTACTTGAATTCTGTGACAAGTTGTAATTCTTCTCCTCTCAAGTATACTCCGGAACTTTTAATTTATTTTGATTCCTTTGAGAACATCAAACAGACCATTTTTTTTGGAACTGAGAAGCAAAGATGATTTCAAAAGCCAGTCATTTACTTGCTCCATGGCTGAGGTCAGAATAGAAGCTGCCTCTTTAACGCTCCTTGCATGAGTATAAATTACAGCATCATCTGCATACATTTGGAAATTCACGTTATTACATATTTTGGGAAGATCATTTATGTACAGGGAGAATAACAGGGGACCAAGTATTGATCCTTGCGGCACACCAACAGAGACATCCAGGACCGATGATTTTACACTGTCAATTTGTACACATTGTTTTCTTGAGGATAAATATGATTTAAGCCACTGAATTGCCTCTGGTGAAAAATTGAAGTCTGTTAATTTTGTTAGAAGAATTTCATGGTTAACAGTGTCAAAAGCCTTTTTAAGGTCAAGGAACACTGCACCAACACAAGGATATATATCCAGTTTACTTTTCACCTTTTCTATAAAGAAGCTGTTTGCTGATTCAGTGGAGTGGTTTGCTCTGAACCCAAATTGCATAGCATGTAGATTAAAGGGACTATAATTTAAATGTTCATTTATAATATTTGCTACCCATCTCTCAACAACCTTGGAAATGACTGGAAGTATACAGATTGGTCGATAATTGGATATATTTGAACTGTCACCAGATTTAAAAATTGGGGTGACTGTGGCCAGTTTCCAGGACGATGGGACAACTCTCTGTTTAAGTGATAAATTAACCATGTGTGTTATTGGTGCAACAAGGGACTCTTTGCATAATTTTAGGAGATGAGTATCTAGTCCATGAATGTCTTTAGCCTTCGAATTTTTTAGTGAACCAATAATTTTGGACACTTCCAGCCCTGTTATTTCACGTAAATTAAAAACAGGCTGTGTGAGATCAATAGACCTTGGTTTGAGATCAGGAGATGGAAATAATTCACTTATTTCCCTCACAGAAATGAGGAAATAATTGTTAAATTCATTTGTCAATAGATCTGGATCAGTCACAGCAATATTGTTCATTTTTAGCTCAATTCCTTGTTTTGCTTTTTTATCCTTCCCCGTTAATTTATTTAAACTTTGCCAGATCTTTTGGAATTTCCATTTGCTTCAGAAATGATATTCATAAAAAAAAATTGCTTTAACCTTTCGCATAATTTGAGTAACCTTATTTCTTAGTGAGGTAAATTTATTCCTGTCTGTGATGAGATGGGATTTGATATATTTTTTTAGTTGCTCATCTCTGTCTCTCATCCATTTCTTACATTCATCATTTATCCATGGTAATAGATTTCTCTTTCTTTTGTTGTGGCTTCCCTTTTTGGTAAAATTTAACATTACTTCGTTAATTTTCTTGTGAAATAGGCAGCTGCTATTTTCAACATCCCAATCCCAACCATCCCAAAGACATATCGTTATCTTTGGCTGCTTTCAGTGATGCCGGTATTTGGTTAGACTCTTTCTCTCCGATTGTTCTGTCTGAGTTATTTTCATTAGTTACTTCATCCAAACCATCAACATGTCTATTAGACCCCATTCCTACCAGGCTGCTCAAGGAAGCCCTACCATTAATTAATGCTTTGGTCTTAAATATGATCAATCTATCTTTATTAGTTGGCTATGTACCACAGGCTTTTAAGGTGGCAGTAATTAAACCATTACTTAAAAAGCCATCACTTGACCCAACTATCTTAGCTAATTATAGGCCAATCTCCAACCTTCCTTTTCTCTCAAAAATTCTTGAAAGGGTAGTTGTAAAACAGCTAACTGATCATCTGCAGAGGAATGGTCTATTTGAAGTTTCAGTCAGGGTTTAGAATTCATCATAGTACAGAAACAGCATTAGTGAAGGTTACAAATGATCTTCTTATGGCCTCAGACAGTGGACTCATCTCTGTGCTTGTTCTGTTAGACCTCAGTGCTGCTTTTGATACTGTTGACCATAAAATTTTATTACAGAGATTAGAGCATGCTATAGGTATTAAAGGCACTGCACTGCAGTGGTTTGAATCATATTTATCTAATAGATTACAATTTGTTCATGTAAATGGGGAATTTTCTTCACAGACTAAGGTTAATTATGGAGTTCCACAAGGTTCTGTGCTAGGACCAATTTTATTCACTTTATACATGCTTCCCTTAGGCAGTATTATTAGACAGCATTGCTTAAATTTTCATTGTTACACAGATGATACCCAGCTTTATCTATCCATGAAGGACACACCCCATTTAGCTAAACTGCAGGATTGTCTTACAGACATAAAGACATGGATGACCTCTAATTTCCTGCTTTTAAACTCAGATAAAACTGAAGTTATTGTACTTGGCCCCACAAATCTTAGAAACATGGTGTCTAACCAGATCCTTACTCTGGATGGCATTACCCTGACCTCTAGTAATACTGTGAGAAATCTTGGAGTCATTTTTAATCAGGATATGTCATTCAATGCGCATATTAAACAAATATGTAGGACTGCTTTTTTGCATTTGTGCAATATCTCTAAAATTAGAAAGGTCTTGTCTCAGAGTGATGCTGAAAAACTAATTCATGCATTTATTTCCTCTAGGCTGGACTATTGTAATTCATTATTATCAGGTTGTCCTAAAAGTTCCCTAAAAAGCCTTCAGTTAATTCAAAATGCTGCAGCTAGAGTACTGACGGGGACTAGAAGGAGAGAGCATATCTCACCCATATTGGCCTCTCTTCATTGCCTTCCTGTTAATTCTAGAATAGAATTTAAAATTCTTCTTCTTACTTGTAAGGTTTTGAATAATCAGGTCCCATCTTATCTTAGGGACCTCATAGTACCATATCACCCCAATAGAGCACTTCGCTCTCAGACTGCAGGCTTACTTGTAGTTCCTAGGGTTTTTAAGAGTAGAATGGGAGGCAGAGCCTTCAGCTTTCAGGCTCCTCTCCTCTGGAACCAGCTCCCAGTTCGGATCAGGGAGACAGACACCCTCTCTACTTTTAAGATTAGGCTTAAAACTTTCCTTTTTGCTAAAGCTTATAGTTAGGGCTGGATCAGGTGACCCTGAACCATCCCTTAGTTATGCTGCTATAGACGTAGACTGCTGGGGGGTTCCCATGATGCACTGTGTGTTTCTTTCTCTTTTTGCTCTGTATGCACCACTCTGCATTTAATCATTAGTGATTGATCTCTGCTCCCCTCCACAGTCTTTTTCCTGATTCTCTCCCTCAGCCCCAACCAGTCCCAGCAGAAGACTGCCCCTCCCTGAGCCTGGTTCTGCTGGAGGTTTCTTCCTGTTAAAAGGGAGTTTTTCCTTCCCACTGTCGCCAAGTGCTTGCTCACAGGGGGTCATTGTGACCGTTGGGATTTTTCCATAATTATTGTATGGCTTTGCCTTACAATATAAAGCACCTTGGGGCAACTGTTTGTTGTGATTTGGCGCTATATAAATAAAATTGATTTGATTTGATTCAAAAATGGGTGAAATTCTTGTTTTCTCACAATTCTAAACACAATACCACATAATGACAATGTGAAAAAAGTTTTTTGTGAATTTCTTAAAAATAAAAAAAACTAAGAAATCACATGTACATAAGAATTCAAAGTCGCTGACATGAAGCTCAAAATTGAGCTCACGTGAATCGTGTTTCCACCGATCAACCTTGAGATGTTTCTACAGTTTAACTGGAGTCCACATGGGGTTGATTTGACATGATTTGGAAAGGCACACACTTTTCTACATCTAAGGTCTCACAGTTGACAGTGCATGTCAGAGTACAAACCAAGCATGAAGTCAAAGGAATTGCCTGTAGACCTCTGAGACAAGATTGTCTTGAAGCACACATCTGGGGAAGGGTACAGAAACATTTCTGCTGCTTTGAAGGTCCCAATGAGCACAGTGGCCTCCATGATACATAAATGGAAGATGTTCAGCTCCACCACGACTCTTCCAAGAACTGGCTGCTCATCTAAACTGAGCAATCAGGGGAGAAAGACCTTACGAAGAACCTGATAGTCACTCTGTCTGAGCTCCAGCATTCCTCTGTGGAGAGAGGAGAACCTTCCATAAGGACAGCCATCTCTGCAGCAATCCACCAATCAGGCCTGTATGGTAGAGTGGCCAGACAGAAGCCACGCCTTCATAAAAGCAAAATGGCAGCCCACCTGGAGTTTGCCAAAAAGGCACCTGAAGGACTCTTAATCTATGAAAAACAAAATTCTCTGGTCTGATGAGACAAAGACTGAACTCTTTGGTGTGAATGCCAGGTGTCATGTTTGAAGGAAACCAGGCACCATCCCTGCAGTGAAGCATGGTGGTGGCAGCATCATGCTGTGGGGATGTTTTTTTCATGTTTTTGTTCCATTTTAGCAACGTAACAATACATCCCCCCGTAGTTCCAAAACAGTAAACAATGTGAATGAGTCATGAATAGCAAAAATCCAGAGAGCCATCAACAAGGAAAACTAACAGGAAGGGCCAGAGCAAAAAATGAACAAGTACTAAAAAGGCGCTGGTGCAAGCTCACTCATGGTACAGGGAGGCCCAAACCAGAAGTGCCAGATTTTGAGTCCACAGTGAAACAGGATATTTCAAATGTTGAACACTTCCTGGAAAAAAAACAGCACAGGAGATTAACCTCTTTTTCAGTATGCTGTTTTTTCTGTGGTATGTTCAGCCTCTGTAAGGTTTTTATGTTACGCTTTGTTTGTCTCAATAAAAAAATAATAATAAAATAAAAGACAAAGAGGAGATCTCGCATTAATAGAGGAGATCCCGTCAGAATTCAGTGGAAAGCCTACACTAAACCAGAGATGCCAAATTTTGAGTCCACATTGAAATAGGAAAAGTCAAATGTTGAACATTTCCTTCAAAAACAGTACAGGAGATTAATCTGTTTTCCAGTGTGTTGTTTTTCCTGTGGTACAGTTGTATGCAAAAGTTTGGGCACCCCTGATGATTTTCATAATTCTCCTTTATAAATCATTGGTTGTCTGGATCAGAAATTTCAGTTAAATATATCATATAGCAGACAAACACACTGATGTTTGAGAAGTGAAATGAAGTTACTAGTATTTACAGAAAGTGTGCAATAATTATTTAAACAAAATTGGGCAGGTGCATAAATTTGGGCACGCTTGTCATTTTATTGATTTGAATACATTTAGCACTAATTACTGCAACACAAAATTGGTTTGGTAAGCTCACTGACTCTTGACCTCCTTACACAGGTGAATTCAATCATGAGAAAGGGTATTTAAGGTGGCCATTTGCAAATGTTTCCCCTCTTTGCATCTCATCAAATAAGTGGCAACATGGGATCCAGTAAACAACTCTCAAATGACCTGAAAACAAAGATTGTTCAACATCATGGTTTAAGGGAAGGATACAAAAAGCTATCTCAGGGATTTCAGCCGACAGTTTCCACTGTGAGGAACATAGTGCAGAAATGGAAGACCGCAGGAACAGTACGAGTTAAGGCCTGAAGTGGCAGGCCAAGAAAAATCTCAGATAACCTGAAGTGAAGGATGTGAGAAAAGTCATAGTCAACCCACAGACCTGCTCCAAAGACCTACAACATGATCTTGCTGCAGATAGTGTCTCTGTGCATCGTTGAACTATACAGCGCACTTTGCACAAAGAAATGTTGTAATGCAGAGGAAGTACTAATATCCCACCACCATGGCTTTTGGGGCAGGGGCAGGGCAGTTCTGTGCAATGTAACCAGGCTCGTCACACCAATAGCAGTGATCAGCTGAGCAGTGGTGGGCACAGATAACCAAAAAATTAACTTTGATAACCAGATAACTGAAAAGTTATCTTCGATAAAGATAAAACGATAAACCACCCAAAAATGTATTGAAAGTTACAGATAAGTGATAACAGATAAATTCCAGTATTGTCTCCAGTATAGTCGCAACTACTAAAATACTGATTTTGAGTTTTAACACTCCGATCACTTTTGGAAGCATCAAAAGCGACAGACGCAAACAATGAATCAGCACTTTTGTTTTTCAACGTCCTGCCCCCTGCTGGAAGCTCCAGCTTAGTACATGGCTTCCAGCACAGATACAAGTGAGAGAAGCCAGAAAGCTCAACTCTACTCAATCACAGTGCTGCCATCAGGCCAAGGTCTTGGAAAATAAAGCAGTGCTGAGTTATGGTTTGGTGTATAAATAAAATGAATACTGATAGAATAACTCCATTAATGTCAGTTCTGTCATTTGTGCAAAGTTAAGATATAACATATATCTTTTAATGTTGAATAATGCACTAATTCTGAAGTTTTGTAACAAATACAGACACATGGCATTCTGGGTAAAATGTACCTCCGCTACACTGACTGGTTGAGTCATTCTATGTAAACCAACATGTTAATGTGAGGTGTGTCATGTGTTGGTCTTTACAGATAAATGTGCTTTTATAAAATATGCCCTTTTTTATTTGTTATAAAAAGGCATTTTCAAAAAAAAAAAAAAAAAAAAGCCAAGTTGTAATTAGATAACCATCTGATATAACAAGTGTCAAAATAAAAAGAACACTGCCAATTACTGGTGCCAGTGCAAGTTTCAGCCCTTTTCCAGTTGATTTTTCATTCGTGCGAGAATTTTTTGGATCGCACCAAGTTTCAGGTTAATTGCGCGTCCTGCATCATTTATACTCAACAAAAATATAAACGCAACACTTTTGGTTTTGCTCCCATTTTGTATGAGATTAACTCAACGATCTAAAACTTTTTCCACATACACAATATCACCATTTCCCTCAAATACTGTGCACAAACCAGTCTAAATCTGTGATAGTGAGCACTTCTCCTTTGCTGAGATAATCCATCCCACCTCACAGGTGTGCCATATCAAGATGCTGATTAGACACCATGATTAGTGCACAGGTGTGCCTTAGACTGCCCACAATAAAAGGCCACTCTGAAAGGTGCAGTTTTATCACACAGCACAATGCCACAGATGTTGCAAGATTTGAGGGAGCGTGCAATTGGCATGCTGACAGCAGGAATGTCAACCAGAACTGTTGCTCGTGTATTGAATGTTCATTTCTCTACCATAAGCCATCTCCAAAGGTGTTTCAGAGAATTTGGCAGTACATCCAACCAGCCTCACAACCGCAGACCACGTGTAACCACACCAGCCCAGGACCTCCACATCCAGCATGTTCACCTCCAAGATCGTCTGAGACCAGCCACTCGGACAGCTGCTGGAACAATCGGTTTGCATAACCAAAGAATTTCTGCACAAACTGTCAGAAACTGTCTCAGGGAAGCTCATCTGCATGCTCGTCGTCCTCATCGGGGTCTCGACCTGACTCCAGTTCGTCGTCGTAACCAATTTGAGTGGGCAAATGCTCACATTCGCTGCTGTTTGGCACTTTGGAGAGGTGTTCTCTTCACGGATGATGCGAAGGAGATGTGTTGCACTGCATGAGGCAAATGGTGGTCACACCAGATACTGACTGGTATCCCCCCCCCCAATAAAACAAAACTGCACCTTTCAGAGTGGCCTTTTATTGTGGGCAGTCTAAGGCACACCTGTGCACTAATCATGGTGTCTAATCAGCATCTTGATATGGCACACCTGTGAGGTGGGATGGATTATCTCAGCAAAGGAGAAGTGCTCACTATCACAGATTTAGACTGGTTTGTGCACAGTATTTGAGGGAAATGGTGATATTGTGTATGTGGAAAAAGTTTTAGATCGTTGAGTTAATCTCATACAAAATGGGAGCAAAACCAAAAGTGTTGCGTTTATATTTTTGTTGAGTTATAGTATACATGGAGTAATGAGCTGCGTTTAACATCTCACGACCACCTGCTGATCAGCAAACGTATGGTCAGATGAAAATCAAACCTGTTTGATATTCTTGTGCCTGTGCAAACACCGCAGACCTGTCTTGTAATGTTTTTTGTTTTCTTTTGTTTTGTTTTGTTTAAACTTTGATGTCTCCCATCGAGAGTTTTTGTAAATTAAGTTTGAAAAAAAAGCTTCTGTTTACGTTTTGCTTCTGGAAACACGAGTCCGATGTGTGGTTTTTGAACGTACAATGTGTGTGAGAACATAAATCGGGCGCTCTGAACTTTTACACCGTGCAGTTCTGTGGTACAGTGTCTGCCCAGCTTCAGTCTGAGCACTGCCATGAACACTACTGGCCAGTAGATGGCAGTAGAGATCTTGAAATCTTGCCGAAAACAAAATTCCAGATAATCTGTGTTGCTACTTGCTACGTTTAAGATGGGTGGAATTTAATCAAAGCAAACAAAAACAACATCTATAAACCCAGAGAATATATTCACAAGACTTTTAGGCACTAGAGTTTAATGCTGTGGTCCTGATCAGAGTGTCTCAAATGCATTCTCCTGTTGTGAACGTACTGAGATTACCGTACTAAAATTACCGTACTGAGATCACCCTATCACCCATAACGCACATGGACAGAGCATGCCCACACTAAAACCTTAAAAATTAGTGCATTACTTTAAAACTAAAACATATACCTGATATTTTCACTTTGTAAAACTTCAGAAGTGATGTTAATTTAAATAACGTCCAAAATTAGTTTGGTTAAAATTTGAACCATAAGTTAAAAATGTATGCCTCTTTTTTTTCTTCTGTGACCAGTTCTTTGCCTGCAGAGGATAGAGCGGTTTCTTCTAGAAGCCGCTCTCCTCTTTTTGCAGAGGGTGGAACGACACATCTGTTAACCTTTGTTTACCACATTGACGGTCTAAAAATTAACGGACAGAAATTTATCAGAAGATAATTAGTCCGATAATGGTTTTCAAAGTAATCTGAAAAGATAATCCGATAATGAAAACTTTATCTTCGATAATTATCGGTTACTGGATTATCAGAAATGTGCCCACTACTGCAGCTGAGTGAACTGAAGTGTTGGTGGTATGGCTTGGTGGACCCATTCAGTCTCTTCACCCCATTGTAGTTGGCCATCCTGCCGAGTGGTTGTGGAGCAAGCACCCTTGGTTGTGTAGATTGGGTGGAGAGCACCACCTCAGCCTCTTCAGCTTCATGTAGCAGGCTGTGGTTGTCGATGGGAGAGGCTCATTTGCAGCAACAGTGGCAACCTCCAGTGAATTGTGATCAGCAGCTCTCACGGCGCTGGTGGCAGTAACCCTCCCCATTGACAGAGAGTGATGAGAGCACTGTGCACTGGAGCCATCTGGAGCATCATCAGTATGCAGCATGTCTCTGGCTGCACTGCTCCTCCCAGCCTCCAGAGGCTGATATAGCCTTGGCATGTCATGTCCGTCTCTGGTAAGTTCTCTCTTCTGCTGCTCCAAGTCCCAGAGAAATGGCATGCTCTGCTTTATGGCTTGCTGAAGCTCGTTAATTTCTCTCTCCATTCTTACAAAGGCTGAAATCCCACTTCTGACACCAATGTGGCAAGCAATGTGGAAGAACAAAGAACAAGCCAGAGCTTTTCCCTTTTCTGCACTCTGCCACAAGGAAGTGCTTTTATTTTTCACATGAAACAACACAGACGGTGGTGGAAGGCATCAAATGCAATACACTTTTCACTTATGGTGACAACATGACACTTAACTAAACTGACTAAACCAACTGAATTACAAAAACACAATAAATCAGTAACACTAACAACACTGTTAAACTAACATGAACCACAATAACAACACTTAAAACCCCAAAATGCAGAACTCCTATAACGCATTGCAGCACAATTTACAGTCAGCACAATAATATAGATGTATGCCTTTTTAAATTTCTTCTTATTGTTGTCATTATGATGCCACAGACTCTATAATTAATACATTTACAGGAAGGTGTAGTTTGGACAACCATATTCATAAAAAAAAGCCTGAAGGGTTGCACTTGCACATGATGTGTCAGCTTGAACATAAATTTGCATGATAGACATGAGCTGCATGTTGCTTTATTTTCCCATATGTTTCCTCTTTCTGTATCTGCAGGAAATAAATACATTTTACATCTTATTGTTAAGTCGATTTTTGCATCCATATGCATAACATCATGTCACTGTACACATATACATTTAACCCATCCTAATTACAGTTAAACACACGCAAACCATGAGCCGCAGCAGGCAGCCAGAGTCCAGCTCCTGAGGACCAACTCCAGATGGAGAGATGCTGCCTTCGTCAAGGGTGGAGAAATGAGCAGACCCAAAATAGTATGTTTTTGATTGTGGGAGGAAACCCACACAGACACTGGGAGAACATGCAAACTCCACACAGAAAGGACAGGAAGCAATACCACGATCTACTTGCTGTGAGGCATCAGAGCTAACCACTAAGCCACCATGCCACCATTGTCTTGTTGTGAAACCTTTTGGAGTCTCACAGCCAACCACCTGCAATGGGATCAATGCACGATCACTCAAAGGCCCACGTCCCCAATAATATAGCACTTCACCAGGAGGCCAAAGAAGTGCAACTAAAAGTATTTTTGTTTTGCTACTTAAAATTATGGAATTTGGAGCACAATGGATACCCATATTATGCCCTCAACACGTGTCTACAGTAAATGCACCTGTTCCTATGAGGAACACTTTATTTTATTTTATTGTCTTTTACCTCCGACTGTTACAGAAGTTAAAGATAAGCTCATAGTAACAGAGGAGTCAAAATTGACACTGCTGACCTGAATGTTGTTCAGTCTACGGGAGAAACAAAAGGGACACGCAACATGAAGACAAATGTCCTTTAATGTGATAACTGGGGAGGCCGTAGACACTGAGATCTTCTAAACTGTCTGCAGGCAAAGTTTTGGGAATTCTGGCTGCCTTCTTGTGTCAGCAATGATAACACAACATGGCATTAATAAATGTACAAACAGAAAGTACTTTTTTATCTCATCACAAGTAATCATTAATAATAATAATAATAATAATAATAATAATAATAATAATAATAATAATAATAACAATAATAACAATAATAATAATAATAATAATAATAATAATAATAATAATAATAATAATAATAATAATAATAATTGCTCTACACTTACGAAAAAACATTTAGTTGGTTTTAGTTGTTTTGGGAAACATGAGAATGAAAACAAACCTTTGAGATGTGAAGCACCTAAACACTTCAACAACGTTCCTTTTTGTGCTTCTTATGGTGTATTTCCTTGTTATCACAAAAGTAAAACAGTCTTCCTGCTTAATATGTGGAGTGTTACAGGTTATCATCAGAAATAGATGAGAGGTTTTCATGCACCAGAAATTTTCTAATGAACTTTATATTTTTAACTTCATCAATTCATTCCAGGTAATGCTGTAAAATATTCCAAGATATTTTTATGGTGAGAAAGGTTAAAATATGCAAAATATGATTGTTAGAAATGTGCAGACATGCAGAACTAGAGACATTAGTGCCAAATAATGGATCATTTCATTTTCCTGATTGTTTTAAATGGAGCTCCATATCTGTCAAAATGCCACATTAATATTCTAATGAAAATGGAATTATTAAAATGGCTGATGTTGAATAACGTGACATTTACTAACTTTTTCACAGCTTTTTTGAAATTTATTTTGTGAACGCAATCTCTGTATACATTCCTCATGGTTACCATTTGATTGTAAATTTGGATTTCCATTTGATTTTGAACAACTTTTTCACAGATTTGTTTATTTCTTTTGTCTGCAGAACATAAATGAATGGGTTTAACATGGGTGGAATGACAGAGGTCATGGACAGACTTATAATTCTGGCATTTGTAGGCATGTATCTATTGAAGGAAAATGTGATTAAAATTGGGAGGAAATAGATTGCCACTAATGAAAGGTGAGCACTGCAGGTTTTAAAAGCTTTCTGTCTTTCACAAACTGAAGCCATTTTAGTCAGAGTGCAGCCAATATACATGTAACTTAACAGTATAAATATCAATGGAACCCAAAGAATAAGAACTGTCAAAATCCAACCAAATACATTGTTGGGAGTGTTGTCATTACAGGCCAACCAAAATATTTTTCCATGATCACAGAAATAACTCCTAATAATCAATGAATTACAGAAAGAAAGTCTTGTGAGAAGACCCACTGCAATGAGCACAGCGGTTATGATTAAAACCCAGAAAAAGCCAATCAAAGAAAATATAAACCTGTGTGTGACCTTCATGTGATAGTGCAGTGGGAAGGTGATCGCTATCAGTCTGTCATAGGAGAGAACAACCAGATTAAGAGCCTGCATAGAAAGACACATGTAGGAGAAAAAAAGAAATGTCATACAGTCATTATAGGAGATGATGTGGTGATTAAACAGAAAGATGTCAAGAACCTTTGGTACCTGAACAGTGCTACCAAGCAGGTCTGTCCATGCAAGATTAAAAACTGCAACATATTTTGGAGTTCTTAGATTTCGGTCCAACAATATTACAGCCATTACAGCTGTGTTTCCCAACACTGACACAATATAAACAACAAGGAGAAAGACATAGTAATAGTTCATATGAGGTATGCCAGAAAATCCACTAAGTATGAAATAAGGAGGACGCACAAAGGTGATGTTTCTTCCAAGAGCAGAGTTGAATAATCCCATTGTACGACTCATTGTTCACTGTGACAGAGCAGTGTCTCTGTCAGTGAGTCCTGTGACCCATATGGAGACAAATCTGTGTGTGTGTGTGTGTGTGTGTGTGTGTGTGTGTGTGTGTGTGTGTGTGTGTGTGTGTGTGTGTGTGTGTGTGTGTGTGTGTGTGTGTGTGTGTGTGTGTGTGTGTGTGAAAGTAAGGGGTGAGTCCAATGTACTAGTTAGTACTGCACAGGTGGAAGTTTACGGCACCGTGAGGTAGAGTGGCCAGTTCTTTTCTTTGCCACTTCATACCTTCCAAAGCTGTTAGTCATGCACCCCTTTTACCATTGGGTGGGCAGCAAGGGGTCACTGGGTGAAAATCCCAGTCTGGACTTCAATCGGCATGCTTCTACTAAAAAGGCCAGTGTTCAAACCATGGTGCCATTACACCCCCATTCAATGTGTGTGCAGTGCATCTGGAAAGTATTTATAGAATTTCACTTTTTCCACATTTGTTATGTTGCAGCCTTTTTCAAAAATGGGTGAAATTTTTCTTTTCTCACAATTCTACACACAATACAACGGAGCCCTGAAAGTGTCATCGCAAAATGTTTTGCATGTGGAGAGAATGTGCGCAGGTTTATTATATTGTGCACTCATTTTCTGATATTGTGCATACATTTTATTACATTGTGCGCTAATTTTATTATATTGCACGCTCATTTTATTATATTGTGCACACGTTTTATTATATTGCGCACTCGTATAATATTGTGCGCACGTTTTATTATATTGTGCGCATGTTTTATAATATTGTGCACACATTTTATTATATTGTGCACATGTTTCATTATATTGTGCGCATGTTTTAAGCATCATTTGAGTAAAACCAGGGCATGAGCTACACAATTTGTAAAACGTGCACTCAATATTATCTTGACACATAAATGGTGGCTATTAGTCAACAAACCAGGAGACAGTGTAATCCATTTCCCCATTAGACATGGATCTGGTCAGGGTATGTCATGGTTTGGGCGCACAAGGACATACAGAGAACTCAAGCTACCCAGCATGCCATCATCTGGAGTTTAAGCACATTAAAAAGGATGCCGTCTCCCCGGGGTGAGTATGACAGTTTAGGTCATATTATGGAGATAATTTTGAACGAAAGGAATACGTGCACTTATTTTATTAATTTGAGGGCTCAATTAAAGGAAAACGTGTGCATGTTTTATTAAATCGAGGGCTAAATTAAAGGAAAACGTGCACACGAATTATCATGGCCAGAAAAAAATCACTTTAAGTGACCTCCCGGGTTCCATGCAATACCACATAATGACAATGTGAAAAAAGTTTTTGCGAATTTCTTAAAAATAAAAAACAAAGAAATCACATGTACATAAGAATTCAAAGCCATTAACATGAAGCTCAAAACTGAGCTCACGTGAAACCTGTTTCCACTGATCAACATTGAGATGTTTCTACAGCTTAACTGGAGTCCACATGGGGTTGATTGGACATGATTTTGAAAGACACACACCTGTCTACATATAAGGTCCCACAGTTGACAGTGCATGTCAGAGCACAAACCAAGCATGAAGTCAAAGGAATTGTCTGTAGACTTTGAGACAAGATTGTCTTGAAGCACACATCTGGGGAAGGGTACAGAAACATTTCTGCTGCTTTGAAGGTCCCAATGAGCACAGTGGCCTCCATGATACATAAATGGAAGAAGTTCAGATCCACCAGGACTCTTCCTAGAGCTGGCTGCTCATCCATACTGAGTTATCGAGGGAGAAGGGGCTAACGAAGGTGACAAAGAACCTGATGGTCACTCTGTCAGAGGTCCAGCATTCCTCTGTGGAGAGAGGAGAACCTCCCAGAAGGACAACCATCTCTGCAGCAATCCACCAATCAGGCCTGTATGGTAGAATGGCCAGACGGAAGCCACTCCTTAGTAAAAGGTAAATGGCAGCCCACCAGGAGTTTGCCAAAAAGGCACCTGAAGGACTCTCAGACTATGAGAAACAAAATTCTGTGGTCTGATGAGACAACGATTGAACTCTTTGGTGTCAATGCTAGGCATCATGTTTGCAGGAAACCAGGCACCATCCCTACAGTGAAGAATGGTGGTGGCAGCATCATGTTTTTCAATGTATTGTTATGTTTTAGCAACGTCAAATTGAACCCAATGATGCAGGAAGGGAAAACGCAGATGACTGATGCAAAACTAGGTGATTTATTCTAACCCCCCACCCCCCGTATTTTCAAAACAGCAAACAATGTGAATGAGACATGATTAGCAAAAATAAAGTGAGCCATCAACAAGGAAAACTAACAGGAAGGGCCAGAGCAGAAAATGAACAAGTACTAAAAAGGTGCTGGTGCAAGCTCACTCATGGTACAGGGAGGCCCAAACCTCCCTTAATTACATCCCATAGTGCCACCTTAATTGATAATATATTCAGCAATGATATTGAGAATAACACTGTGAGTGGATTATTAATCAATGACATTAGTGATCATCTACCAGTTTTCATCGTTTATAATAGAAACCATCGGCGGAATCAGCCAGAGGAGAAAATAAAATACAGGCGAGTGCAGACAGAGGAAAACATGAACACAGTAAAGAAGGATTTACAGGAGCAAAACTGGGAAAAGGTATACAGTGAAAGTGATGTTGATAGTGCATATGAAACTTTTTTACAAATATTTACATCATTATATGATAAAAATTGTCCAATTAAACAAGACTACAGAAAACAAAAAATCCAAGCTCGACCATGGATGACGAAAGGGTTACGAAATGCATGTAATAAGAAAAATACACTGTATAGAGAATTCATAAAACTAAAGACTAAAGAGGCAGAAAATAGATATAAGAAATACAAAAATAGATTAACTAATATTATACGGGTATGTAGGAAGGAATATTATAGTAACATATTATATAATAACAAAAACAATATTAAAGGAATATGGGATATATTAAATAGCATTATCAAAAATGGTAATAAAAAACAGAGTTACCCTCAGTATTTCATTGATAATAATGTCAAGAAGGAAAATAAGGATGAGGTAGTCAACGGTTTTAATAATTTTTTTGTAAATATTGGACCAAGCTTGGCAGAAAAAATTCCAGATTCCCAACCTGAGGATTGGGATAATAATCTCATAGAAAGAAATCTCTGTTCAATGTTCCTCACAGCAGTGGATGGAAATGAAATTATAGACATTGTGAATAATTGTAAATATAAAACATCTACCGATTTAAATGAAATTGATATGGTGGTGGTAAAACAGGTCATTGAATGGATTGTAGAACCATTAACATACATCTGTAACTTATCATTTCAAACCGGTAAATTTCCCAATCAAATGAAAATAGCTAAGGTTGTGCCGCTGTATAAGACTGGGGATAGACACCACTTCACAAATTATAGACCTGTTTCTTTGCTTCCACAATTTTCCAAATTATTAGAAAAGTTATTCAATAATAGATTAGACAAATTCATAAATAAACATAAATTACTTACTGATAGTCAATATGGATTCAGAGCACATAGTTCAACATCACTTGCATTAATAGAATCAGTTGAGGAGATTACAAACGCCATAGACCACAAATTACATTCAGCTGGAATATTTATAGACCTTAAAAAGGCTTTTGATACAATTAATCATGACATATTAATCAATAAACTTGAACAGTATGGGATTAGGGGGTTGGTGTTGCACTGGGTGAGAAGCTACTTAAGTAACAGAAAACAGTTTGTGAAGTTGGGGGAATATACATCATCATGCTTGGACAATGCTTGTGGCGTCCCACAGGGGTCAGTATTGGGTCCAAAACTGTTTCTAATGTATATAAATGATATTGTCAATGTTTCCAAAATATTAAAATTAGTATTATTTGCAGATGACACAAGCATTTTTTGTTCAGGGGGGGATTTGCAGGAGTTACTGAGGAGGATCAGTATAGAAATGGGAAAACTGAAAATATGGTTTGACAGAAATAAATTATCATTAAACTTAAGTAAAACAAAATACATGTTATTTGGCTATTGTAATACAGACATACAGGTTCAGTTACAAGTCGAGGGGGTAGATATTGAAAGGGTACATGAAAATAAGTTTCTGGGGGTGATAATAGATGATAAGATAAACTGGAAGACTCATATAAAACATATACAAAGTAAACTGTCAAGAAGCATTTCAGTTCTAAACAAAGCGAAACATATTCTGGACCACAACTCACTCCGCATTCTTTACTGCTCACTGGTTTTACCATATTTACAGTACTGTGCAGAGGTATGGGGTAATACTTATAAAGGTACAACACAATCACTATCAGTAATGCAGAAAAGAGCTATAAGAATTATTCATAATACTGGCTATAGAGATCATACAAATCCACTATTTTTTACAATCCAAATTCTTAAAATTCACAGACTTGGTTCATTTTCAAACAGTACAAATTGTGTATAAAGCAATAAACAATTTACTTCCAGCAAATATTAAAAATATGTTTTTTAACAGATCAAGGGATTACAGTCTGAGGGGGAAATTTAATTTAAAGCATCAGTGGGCACGAACAACATTAAAAGGTTTCTGTATTTCTGTCTGTGGGGTGAGGATGTGGAACAGATTGGGAGTGGGGCTCAAGCAATGTCCAAGCATGAACCAGTTCAAACAGCGGTACAAAAATATGTTTTTTTCTGGGTATAGGGAGGAGGAAGGGTAATGAGGGTTAGGGTGTTTTTGTTGTTTGCTTCGGCTTGTAAATATATAGTATTTTGTATGTAAGTAGGTATGTGTAGGTGTATATTTATGTTTGTGTATATATATGTGTATATATGTATATGTGTATATATGTGTATGTATATGTGTATGTATGTTGATGTGTATATGTATATATGTATGTGTATGTGTATATATATGTATATATATATATATTGATATCGGTTTAGGTGTGTAGGAATCTATGTGTATATGTGGCAAAGGGTATTACTGGTTGTGGGGAAGAAGGGGTAGGGATAAATAAGCTGATGCTTCACCCTACCCCTTTTCGGACATGTTGGGTACACAGTAGGAACTTTTTTGTTGTTGTCTTTACTGATCTATCTTGTAATTGTTGTTGTATCAAATGTTCGAAATAAACAGTTTTCATTCATTCATTCATTCATTCATTCATTCATTCATTCAAACCAGAAGCGCCAGATTTTGAGTCCACAATAAAACAGGAAATGTCAAATGTTGAACACTTCCTTGGAAAAAAACTACAGGAGATGAACCTCTTTTTCAGTATGCTGTTTTTGCTGTGGTATGTTCAGCCTCTGTAAGGTTTTTGTGGGTTTTTTGTTGTTGTTGTTTTTTTTTACATTTAGCACTAATTATTGGAACACAAAATTGGTTTGGTAAGCTCATTGACCCTTGACCTCCTTACACAGGTGAAACCAGTGATGCCGGTAACGCGTTACTTAGTAACGCGTTACTCTAATCTGACCACTTTTTTTTAGTAACGAGTAATCTAACGCGTTAATCTTTCCAAATCAGTAATCAGATTAAAGTTACTTCTCCATGTCACTGTGCGTTACTATTATTTTTCATTGTGGGTCGATAACAGCATTAAACTTGGTCTGTGGGCAGGAGGTCGGGGTTCGACTGAACTGCCCACTTTAAGTGAGCTGTGAGCTTTTAATCCGCGTTTTTTTGCAGCTGCTCGACTCGTCCTCACCTCTTAAAGCGCGGTGATCAGCACACCTGCACTGAGCTTTACAAAGACATTTTTATGCTTTTTTTCTCCTTTATTTAGAATTCTGAGCTGAGCTGCTCCGTATCGTCTCGTTAAAAACAGCTGATCCTCCGCGACGCGTCAACAACTAACACTATTTTCCACTCAAATGCACCTAAACTCTCTTTCTGAGGACCACATGATGTGAAAACGCAATAAAACTTTCTTACCTGTAAATCTGGTCCTGTTTTCTGCATAAATAAATGTTATCCATTCTTTGTGCTCAAACGCCAAAGCAGGGACGAATCCAGATGGAATGGGGGCGTGGGGCAAGGATGTGCCCCCCCCCCCACAACACCCCTAGATTAAAGATCCAGTTTTGAAGCCGTTTTTTTTACTACAACTACTAATACTACTTAAAATAATAATTTCGACAAGTAAAATGTTTAGAGAGAATTTAAATGTTAGAAAAATGTTAGAAAGAATTTAATAGTTACATTTATAAACAATGTAGGTTAGAAATTGCAAGTTTTACTGTTACAGTGCTGTTAACAGTTAAATATGAGGTCAAGAAAGAGGTCTTTATTTTACTTTTTATAAAACAAGTATTTATTTTCATTGAAGTCAAGAAAGGGTGAGTATAAAGTGAGTTTTGGCAAAACAAGTATCATTGTCATGTTGAGGTGGCAGAGGGTTGTTGTCAGCAGCTGGGGAAAGTAACTAAAAAAGTAACTAGTAATCTAACTTAGTTACTTTTCTAATTGAGTAATCAGTAAAGTAACTAAGTTACTTCTTCAAGGAGGAATCAGTTTAATGATTATTTTTCAAATATGGGATCAAGTCTGGTGGAAAATAAACTAATAGTAGAAGATAACTTAAATATACTTGTAAATACGGTCAACAGTATTTTCCTTGACAATGTGGAAAAAGATGAAATAAGAAATATTGTAAAAAAAAAAAAACTGTGTAAGCAAAAGATCAACTGACTATGAAGATTTAGACATGATGACTGTAAAAAGTATAATAGAAACTGTTATTGAACCATTCACTTACATTTGTAATCTGTCTCTGTCAACAGGAATTTTCCCAGACGAAATGAAAATTGCCAAGGTAGTCCCATTATATAAAAATGGAGACAAACATAATTTTTCAAATTACAGGCCAGTGTCATTGCTTCCACAGTTTTCTAAAATTATGGAAAAAGTTTTTGTGACAAGGTTGGACAAATTCATTGAGAAACATCATATTTTAAATAATGCTCAGTATGGATTCAGAACAAAACATTCGACAGCTATGGCAATTATGGAATTAACAGAGAAAATATCAACAACAATAGATAATAAGGATTATTTTGTAAGTATCTTTATCGACCTGATAAAAGCTTTTGATGTTATCGACCCCTCAAGATTGCTTCACAAGTTACAACAATATGGAATTAGAGGTATTGCACATCAGTGGGTAAAAAGCTACTTAGAAAATAGAAAACAGTTTGTTCAGATAAATAATACTAAATCAGAATTGTGTAACATTATTTATGGTGTACCACAAGGGTCGGTACTTGGACCCAAACTGTTTATTTTGTATATCAATGATTTTGTGAATGTATCTAAAGTACTTGGCAGCATATTATTTGCTGATGATACATTATTTTACTCTGGATCAGATATACAGGAAGTAGTACAAGTGATAAATACAGAGTTGGAAAAAGTTAAACAATGGTTTGATATAAACAGATTGTCACTAAATCTTAATAAGACAAATTTCATATTATTTAATGACAGAGTGGGAAATAATGATGTGTCATTAAAAATAGATGGAATGGACATACAAAGGGTAAAAGAAATGAAATTTCTAGGAGTCATGGTTGATGAAGATCTTACATGGAAGTCACACATAAATTACATAAAAGGAAAAATAGCGAAAGCCATTGCTGTTTTGCATAAAGTAAAAATTTCATTAAATAGTTATGGTTTATTAACATTGTACAATTCATTGATTGTCCCATATTTAACTTATTGTGTAGAAATCTTGGGATCAACATGTACAACTTATACACAACTTTATTTATTCTGCAGAAAAGAGCTTTAAAAATGATTAGTAATAGTCATTTTAGAGATCCATCTAATCCATTATTCATTAAGTATAGGGTACTTAAATTTCATGATTTAGTTGATTTGAAAATATTACAAACAATGCATCAAGCTAACAAAAATAACTTACCAATAAACATTCAAACTATGCTTGAAAAAAGAGTAAGTAGTTATAATATATATATGAAATGGCAGGCCAAGAAAAATCTCAGATAAGCTGAAGGGAAGGATGGTGAGAACAGTCATAGTCAACCCACAGACCTGCTCCAAAGACCTAGAATATGATCTTGCTGCAGATAGCATCTCTGTGCATCATTCAACTATACAACGCACTTTGCACAAAGAGATGCTGTATGATGCTGTAATGCAGAGGAAGTCTTTTCTGTGTACATGCCACAAACAGAGTATATTGTGGTATGCTAAAGCACATTCGGACAAGCCAGCTTCATTTTTGGGATAAGGTGCTGTGGACTGATGAAACAAAAATTTAGTTATTTGGACATAACAAGGGGCGGTATGCATGGCTGAAAAAGAACACAGCATTCCAAGAAAAATGCTTGCAGTAAAATTTGGAGGTGGTTCCATCATGCTGTGGGGCTGTGTAGCCAGGGCAGGTACTGGGAATCTTGTTAAAGTTGAGGGTCATATGGATTCCAGTCAAAATCAGCAGATTCTTGAGAACAATATTCATGAATCAGTGACAAAGCTGAAGTTGCACAGGGGCTGGATTTTTCCACAAGACGACCCTAAACACTGCTCAAAATCTACTAAGGCATTCATACAGAGGAACAAGTACAACGTTCTGGAATGGCCATCTCGGTCACCAGACCTGAATATTATTGAAAATCTGGGGTGTGATTTTAAGCGGGCTGTCTATGCTTGTGTTGCCTCCTTGAAGTAGCCACAGGGCTGGATTCCTTTTTTTCCATTTATTTCTGAAGCTTCACAATTTTTCACAAAAGCAATATTAGTAGTAGTAGCAGTAGTAGTAGCAGTAGTAGTAGTGGTAGGTCCCCTGTGAATAAGCAATGTTTTAGAGGAACAGTTTTGGATTAAGTATTAAAAAAGTTAAAAATCAACAAAGTACTTACACGTCCCGTCTCAATCACTAATGTAGGCGGCTGCAGGCGACAGCCTGACTGACACAACCTCAATGAACAAATTAGGCTTTTGGGCCCACTTCAACAAAATGAGTGGTAGGTACTTCCGATTGTTTCAAAATAAAATCTGTGAATTAACATTAGCAAAAAATATAGTCAATACTGTTATTTACAGTGAACCACAAACCAATAATAAAACCAAAGTGCTTATGTGCTATGTGAAATCTGTCTGCAACACTCTAAAACCAACAAACCTGAGATGTTTTGTAAAGAAGAATGGTTCAAAATACCTTCAACCAGAATCCAGACTCCCATTGGAAGCTATAGGAAGCGTTTAGAGGCTGTTATTTCTGCAAAAGGAGGATCTACTAAATATTGATGTATTTTTTCTGTTGGGGTGCCCAAATTTATGCACCTGTCTAACTTTGCTAAAGAATTATTGCACAATTTCTATAAACTTCAGTTCACTTCTCAAATATCACTTTGTTTGCCTGCTATATGATATTTTTAACTGAAATTGCAGATCCAAACAACCAATGATTTATAAATGATAATCATGGAAATCATCAGGGGTGCCCACACCTTTACATACAACTGTATGTTTATCCTCTGTAAGGTTTTTGTGTCATGTTTTGTTTGTCTCAATCAAAAAAAAAAAATACATAAAGACAAAGAGGAGATCTTACGTGAATACAGGAGATCTTGCAGGAATTCAGTGGACAGTTGACACTGAAACAGGAAATACTAAATGTTTAGCTGACACTGAAACTGGGAACGCGAAAGTGAGAGGCAGTGTGCACCGTGACAGCTCATGAGGTCAGTCATTGACTATTTAGTGTGTAAATTACATGAAGGTTTTTAACCATGCTAATGCTTCCCAGAACTATTTTACTGAGAAAAGTCTGAAAGACCTAAATGACAGTGAGATGGTGAAGTGCTTCGCTTGTTCCTGTCAGCAACATAAGCATATTACAAAACTAATGTGAAACTCAGAAGTGAATAAAATGCAACAGGGGAAAAAACATGTGAACAAACAGGAGGTGATCAGAACACAAATGATAATCAGAACGAAACCATGACAAAGAACCTAAATCTAGAAGTAAAGTAGCAAGCAATGTGGAACTCAGAATAGGAGTGTGCACATGATAACAACGAAAAGACACAGAAACATGAACCAGGGACAGAACACAAGGGCAGAAACAGAAGACTGACACACGCAGGAGACAAACACACACACACACACACACACACACACACACACACACAAGAGGCACAGAGACAGCGCGCGCACACAAACACACACACGCACACAGGAGGCATGGAGATGACCACATATCGTATCAATAACCAAAAACATACTGGACTGAAAACGCAAACAATAACCACCTAGACAGATGGTCTCACACACACACACACACACACACACATACACACACACACAAGAGACATCATGGATGAAAACCTGCTCCAGAGTGCTTTTGACCTCAGACTGGGGCGACCGTTCATCTTTCAGCAGGAGAATAACCCTAAGCACGGACACAAGTTTTTTACATCGGATACACTTCCTGACACAACTCCACATTACATAGAGGAATGTGGAAGGGGTGGGATTTGAATTGGGAACCTTCTGCACTTCGTAATGTGTAGACATGTAGAACTAGAGACACTTGTGCCAAATAATGGTTTATTTCATTTTTCTGATCATTTGAAAAGGTAGAAACATAGATAGATGTCAAAATATCACACTAATGAACATGGAATTGCTCAAAAAAAAAAAAAAAGGCTCAGGTTGAATAAAAACAAAGGAACATGACTACAACTTTTCCACAGTTTTTTATGTATTTTGTCTGTACAACATAAATGATTGGAATGACAGAGGTCAGAGACAGGTTTATAATTGGACTATTTGTCTGGATGTATTTATTGAACGTAAATGTCATTAAATTGAGAGGAAATAGTTTGTTACAAAAGAAGGAGAGAGCTACATAAGCTTTTTATCTTTCTTGAACTGAAGACAATATCAGTTGATGCGATCTCTTAATACATTGCTTGTGGTTAATATTTCATTGTAAATTTGAATTTCCATTTGATTGTGAGCAACCTTTTCACAGATTCTTTGATTTCTTTTGTCTGTAGAACATAAATAAATGGGTTTAACATGGGTGGAATGACAGAGGTCAGAGACGTGTATAATTCTGGCATTTGTAGGCATGTATTTATTGAAGGTAAATGTGATTAAAACTGGGAGGAAATAGACTGCCACTAGTGAAAGGCGAGCACTGCAGGTCTGATAAGCTTTTAGTCTTTCCTTAACTGAAGCTATTTTAGTCAGATTGCAGCCAATATATGTGTAAGTTAACAGGATGAATATCAGTGGAAACCAAAGAATAAGAACTGGTAACAGCCAAGCAACTCCATAGCTGGAGGTTCTGTCATTACAGGCCAGCCAAAATATTTGGCTGTGATCACAGAAATAACTGTTAATAATCACTGACTTACAGATGGAAAGTGTTGTGAAAAGACCCACAGCAATGAACATAGCAGTTATTGTGAAAACCCAGAAAAAGGCAATCAAGCAAAACATGAACCTGTGTGTGACCTTCATGTGATAGTGCAGTGGGAAGGTGATCGCTATCAGTCTGTCATAGGAGAGAACAACCAGATTAAGAGCCTGCATAGAAAGACACATGTAGCAGAAAAAGAGAAATGTCATACAGTCATTATAGGAGATGATGTGGTGATTAAACAGAAAGATGTCAAGAACCTTTGGTACCTGAACAGTGCTACCAAGCAGGTCTGTCCATGCAAGGTTAAAAACTGCAACATATTTTGAAGTTCTTAGATTTTGGTCCAACAATATTAGAGCAGCTGTGTTTCCTAACACTGACACAATATAAACAACAAGGAGAAAGACAAAGTAATAGTTCATATGAGGTATGCCAGAAAACCCACTTATTATGAAATATGAGGTCTGTCAATAAAGTAACGGTCCTTTTTATTTTTTCAAAAACTATATAGATTTCATTCATATGTTTTTACGTCAGACATGCTTGAACCCTCATGCGCATGCGTGAGTTTTTCCACGCCTATCGGTGACGTCATTCGCCTGTGACCACGCCTTGGGAAGGAGTGGTCCCACCCCCTCATCGGATTTTCATTGTCTGGAAATGGCGGAATGAAAAGGACTTTTTTTCCCATCAGAATTTTTTCAGAAGCTGTTAGAGACTGGCACCTGGAAACCATTCGAAAAATTTATCTGGCTTTCGGTGAAAATTTTACGGGCTTCACAGAGACTAAGCGAGACAAAGGAACACCTCCATTTCGGCATGTCAGAGGCCGGCCCACAATGCCTATCTCGGCTTACCAGTCGAGTGAGTATAAGAGAAATTGTGGAGAGCTGGACATGTCCAAACTTGTCTTCTGACATGCCGAAACGGAGGTGTTCCTTTGTCTTGCTTCCAAAGCAAATCGGTCTTTACGCGTGAAGCCTCTGTGCGGCTTTCCATGACAAAATCTCTTGTTAAAAGTGAAATCTGCCGGAAAATGGCTGATGTCCAGCTCTTGTGATAACCAGAGAAAGAGCACACGATGGTCTCGTATCCACAGAGCCATCAGCTTAGAAATTGTCCGGTGGCTTGTGCCGCGTCGTCGCAGCTCGGAGCGCGGTGCGCCGAGCGTCCTTAAAGGGGTCCTTAAAGCTGTAGTAACAGACCTTATTCTCTGTGAAGCCCGTAAAATTTTCACCGAAAGCCAGATAAATTTTTCGAATGGTTTCCAGGTGCCAGTCTCTAACAGCTTCTGAAAAAATTCTGATGGAAAAAAAGTCTTTTCATTCCGCCATTTCCAGACAATGAAAATCCGACGAGGGGGCGGGACCACTCCTTCCCAAGGCGTGTTCACAGGCGAATGACGTCACCGACAGGCATGGAAAAACTCATGCATGCGCACGAGGGTTCAAGCATGTCTGACGTAAAAACATATGAATGAAATCCATATAGTTTTTGAAAAAAATTAAAAGGACCGTTACTTTATTGACAGACCGAGGATGAACAAAGGTGATGTTTCTTCCAAGAGCAGAGTTGAATAATCCCATTGTACGACTCATTGTTCAGCTTTTGCTGTCTGCAGCACTGTGGACAGAGTGTCTCTGTCAGCCAGTACTGTGTCCTATATGGAGATAAGTCTTTCTCTTGCTCTCTCTCAGTGTGTGTAAACATTAAGGGTGACTTCAATGTACTAGTTAGAGCTGCGCATGGGCGGTTTGTTCTTAGGGGGCGATTTGGGTGAGGCACTACCAAGTGGGAAAAAGAGGGAATTTTTTGTTTTGTCTAAGTCAATTATTTCGATTCAGTTTGATTTTATTCTACCTGATCCGATACTGATTTGGGGTAGTGTTATTAAAACCAATTTTTTTTTTTTGAGCCGTTAAGTGATTGTCTAGTTATGCAACATATTAATACTACATTACAAAATTTGGCCTGCACAATGCAGGTATTGGTGTTCCAGAGACTTATACATTTACAAAAACTCATGCCTGCAGCGCTTGCTGCACTGCACACTGCAGGAGAACTTTTCCCATAGCCATGCAGCAAGTGCTGAGGGAATACCAATACCAACCAACTTTGGTATTGAGCAAATAAAGACAGAATTTGGATACAGTGGTCCCTCGCTATAATGTGGTTCACCTTTTGCGACCTCGCTGTTTCGCGGATTTTTTTAGTCCAATTTTGCATGCTTTTTTTACAGTGCATTGTGTTCCGTGGCCTCATCAAGCAGCCGGTCGCGACACCGCGAAGGGAGAGCACGCGCATTGTGTTCTGCGTGTCTGTTTATACGAATCTTCTCGCCCAGAAGAAAAAAGAGCACCAACAACTACCCATAACTGTGTTCTACACTCGGAAAAAGACACCTGCAGCGAGGTCTGAGTCAGTGGAAAAAGACGTGACAGCGCAGTTAATCGTTAAAATTAAATTTGTTAGTTCTAAAAGCCATCATAATTATTTATAGGAAAACGTTCTATTTTTATTTCTCAAACAAATGTTTGGGCCTGAAAACAGGTCGGTCTTATTTTGAACTTTGAGAGTGTTTACACACGAGAGAAAAGTGAGAAAATGTTCATGCCTGATTGAGAAAAGTGTATAAAGTGTGTAGTGAGGGGTTTTACAGCTTTAAAACGTCTATAATAATTGTAAAAAAATAACGCTGGCCACTTCACAGATTTCGCCTATCGCGGGCTATTTTTAGAACGTAACTCCCGCGATAAACGAGGGACCACTGTACTTGCAAATTCTTGAAAATAGGTTTAACCTCAGAACTTGTCATCGGAAATCATTTAGCTTGACAATAAATGATACACCTGAGAAAACTGGCCACGTTGATTGTGAAAAACCTTGGAGCAGGAAGAAAAAGGGCCAGATCAGCCAAGACGTCCAAGGCTGGAAAAAAGAAAAAAGGAATAAAAGAGAAGAGACAAGCGTGTGAGCCCACCCACCTAGCTGTCTGATTGGTTTTAACAATCAGTGCAGTATGCTGTCCATGTCAGGATTCGGCCAATTCGGAGTCCTGGTCAGGGTTTGGTCACCCCTGCCTTGTTTCTGCTTTTGATTATCTGTTTGTGGGTTTTGTTTATCAGTTATCTTCAGTGTCATATTATCTGGTTTTGTTCCATTAGTTTTGTGGTTTCTCTTTGTCTTCGATCTTCAGTCTTTTATCATCTGGTTATTTTCCTTTAGTTTTGATTGCATTCTCTGTTTATCATTTATTCTCTGTTGTGTAGTCATTTCTACCTTATCTGTATTCCACTCTCTGGTTTTGTTTTCTGTTCATTGTTTATTTTCTAGTCGTCAGTAGTCAGTTTTGCCATTTTATCATTAATTGTATCACCTTTTATACCTTAGCCATCATGAGTTCCTTTCTAGTTTTCATCCAGCCCGTGTTTGTTTTCATTGTTTAATCATTAGTTGAATCACTTGCTTGTTTTGTTTTTCTCATTTGTTGTAGTATCTGTTCATCCTATCTTTGCCACTTGTGAGTTCTAGTTTAGTCTTTACTTTTTATTTTCTTATTGTATTTGCATTCTGCCTTTCATGTTAGTTAGTGGTTATGCTTTAGCCACGTGGTGAGTTCTGTTCTTAGTTAAGTCTCTGCCTTTTATTTTCTGGTTCCTGTCTATGAGCACTTCAGTTCTTTTTATGTCTGTTGGTTGTGGGTGGTGTCACTTGCACTTAGTTGTTTTGCCTGTTACACCCACCTGTCATTCCTGTCTGGCTACATCCTTCCAGAACCTTCCCTGCACCTACTTCTCATCACACCTTGATTATTCCCTCTGTATTTAAGCCCTCACTTTCTCTCTGTCCCCTGCCAGTTTGTTGAAATCCTTTCATATCCTCGAGTCCTTGTCACAGTCTTGTTTGCCTTGTTTTTTGACCTTGCTTGTTTTCTCCAATCTCTGCCACGCTGTGAACCAGACCCCTGCTTGTTTTTGAACCACAA
The DNA here is from genome assembly GCF_902500255.1 of Thalassophryne amazonica. NCBI lineage: Eukaryota > Metazoa > Chordata > Actinopteri > Batrachoidiformes > Batrachoididae > Thalassophryne > Thalassophryne amazonica. The sequence goes on from NC_047111.1 coordinate 63,779,618, forward strand.
ATCTGCCTCTCGTCTGCCTGTTACTGCTGCCCTGCTGACTGCCTTACTCTGTACCATATCCTTGCCTTTTTTTTGATAAAGCCTTTGATTACCTCTACTCCTCTGTCTGTGAGTCTGCATCGTGTGTCCTCCTACCTTTTGTGCCACGCCACACTGAGCCATGACAGTCTAGTCCTCATGCAGCAAACCCTCCCAGCTGCAGTCAGGGTGGCAGATGTTCACCCCACCATGTCCAGATTGCAAATGAACTGCGCATGTGAAAGCCACCACTGGCTGATCCAGTGCAGGATGTAAAAGTAAAATTTTCTTTGTCTAAAATCAATCACTACACTAAATGTCTGAAAGTGCCAGCGAGGGGCCGGGCTGAGCCTGTGTTTAAAAAGGCTGGAACCACCCCTGGGTTGTAGTAGTAGAGCAAATCGGTAAATATGTACAGAGTTTGTACAACTACAAGTCTGTTCCGTTGAGACCCACAACATTTTGTTCTTTTGAATATACAACAGAGTTTATTGGTGGTGAGGAACAATATATTCCATGGATAAAAAGATGTTACGGACAACGACACACCTGCAGCAGCAGAAAATATGGTAAACGCCCCGCCACTAGCAGCAGTGGCAGCTGTGCGGCATGGAATTATGGCGCATCCTTGTTTTGGTGGAGCGGACCTTCAGTTCCAGCCAGACGAGGAGTGCTTTGGTGATTGTGAAGACAGAGTGATGCACTTCTTTGTGGCGAATGGCCTGGACATGGACAGCTGTTTAAAAAACTGTTTAAATGTAAATTTTCAACATTTGAGCTAATACCATCTAACTGTGAGTTAAAAGCATGTAATGAAGGACCTTTGGAGGTTAAATGTTTTCTCCAAGTGACCGTGAAATGCAAGGGAAATAGGCATTCATTGATATTACAGTGGGGCCAAAAAGTATTAAGTCAGTCCCTGATTGTGCAAGTTCTCCTACTTAACCCTTTCAGACGGGGCTGCTCCCAGTTGCATCGTGCATCGTTATGACAACACTGCGTGGAAGCAACCAAGTGCCGAGACGATGCAGCGCCATTTTATGAATCCCACAGTGCTGCATTGTTCAGCTGTAATAACGTCGGATTGTGTGTGTGTTGTGCACCGTTCTTGCAGATTTTTATCCTGCTGGACTGCATTGTTTTTTAACTTTTATCCCGCCAGAGGCTGCTACAGTATTTTTATCTGGCTGGAGTTTCATCCCACCAAAGGCTGTTATCCTCCCGGACTCTGCCAAACTTTTATTGCTCCCGACTCCGTTATTGTTCCCGAATAGTTTTAAAATGCCATGAAGACTAATTTTATCTGCTTCCAGTGATGTGGAATCATCTGCACCACTGTCGGAACATGATGTAGCTCCTGTACAGAAAAAGCAGAGACAGGTGAAGCTTCCTCCGTTTAAAACTGCATCGGACAAACAAAGAACGGAAATTATGGAGTGGGTTCAGCTGCATCCCATGCTGTATGATAAAGCCTGTGAAGATTACAACAACAAGGAGGCCAAGAAACAAGTGTATCAGCAATAGGCCAGGAAGTTGGAGATAGCCGGTACTGGTGACGAACCAGGCAAGCATTTGCAGATGTGGGTGAAAACGCAATGCAGGTTTATGAAACTGGCCAAAGGCATCTCTGGAAGTGGAAGTTCCCTCTCAGTTGAGAAATTCCTAAGTCATCTGGAGACCTTCAGATAAGCTTGGAGACATCCCCCATGGGCCAATACTGGGATTCATAGCTAAACAAAACTGTAATTCAAAGTTCTTCAAAGGGGAGCCCTTGCCTTTTTATCAGTGAATTTTTGGTCATTATGAATTACATGACATTATAATGGCTTTATGTCAGAATCTGAAATTGCCCAGGCCCGAAGAACCCACCTTTATGGTCTCACGCGAAGGCCAGAACCTCTCAAGACTGCAAAATTTCCCCCACAACAAGACGCGGTCATAAATTTTTGAGTCTTCACAACCAGCTATTATACATAGGTCTAAGCAAAGGAAAATACTTTTTGTTAAAATAAAAAGAACTGCATCAGTATTTCTTTTATTAATATCTAAAGACTTCTAATGCTGTTTGTATTGATTAATCAAACAAAATGCTTTGCATATAATCATTCCATTTTATTGACATGTGTTCCTGTAACTGACGTGTGTTTAAATGTGATCTTTTGGCCTTGTCAAAATGTTGATGTTGAAGTATTCTGTTTATCCAAAGCATGTGTTTAAGTGACGATTAATAATGTGTATCCATTCAAGTGTCTCAGAACAGATATTATACCAAAATAGTTAATGTGTTTAAATAGTTGAATCATCTGGGTCTGCCCTGTGAAGACATGAAATTTTCTGTGCGGTTACACATCCTAAATGGAGTTTGGTGACATCACTCCCCCTTAAAAAGTTAGAACTGAGTCTTGCCGCTGCCCTCTCTGCCGCTCTTCTCTGCCCCTTCTTCCTTTTCTTCTCCGCTGGCAACGCTTCTTTTTTTTTCTCTCTTCTTTGTTAAACGCTTAATTTTTATTCTTGGGCCAAGGCCCATTGCTAAGCTAAGCTAAAGCTACCATGTGGCATTCATTCTTTGTTCATTTTTGATCATTTTAACAAAGTTTTAACCTGACGCTTTAAGGTGCATCAAGTCTTTTGAATTTTTAAGAGAGCTTTTGAGCTGAACTTTTCAAATTAATAGCAAATTTGCAGAAAAGCGACTCTCCTTTTCTGTTGGCTATTTTGTTTTTCAATGCTTTTAAAGTTTTAATATTTTCCTAAATTCACAAAGTTTTTTAATCTGGCTCCAACAAACTTTTTAAAAGCTACCAGAAACCATTTTCCACAAACACCTTCCACAACCTCTGGGGTTCAGCAGCTGACGACGGAGCTGATTTCAGACCTGACTGCAAGCAGCCATTCGGTTGGTAAAGCCAGCCGACCCAAGCCTTTGGGATCACACGGGGAGACCACTGAGTTAACCCCTGACTCAATTGAACACGCTGCAGAACCTACATCAGTGACGGATGGACAGGCGGGCCGTCCGAACCACCTTTTCAATGGACCAGCTAAGTGACCCAGTTAAAGGTTCCAGAAAAATGGTTTGTTGTTAATGGATACAAAGTGGCTCTTCCTTATTATTATTCTTCCTTTTAAGCATATTCATATGTTTGTTTAATATTTTTCTTAATAATTGGCTTCAAATTTCATCTCTAAATTCTAATCAGATTTATTTACTTAAATGCTTAAAGCTCTATCTCTCCTTCTCTTCCAATGTCTCATGAGTGAGTAAGAAAATTGTTTCCATGAATTAACTTATTTAATCACTGTCCACAAAAATGCCAGTAAACTGTTCATTTCTATATAATTGTAAATAAATTGTAAATATTTCTGCTGTGGTTCATTTTGTGTTCAGAAGGAAACCTTTGGTTAATCGTATTGTGAATTCATGACTTTCAGATCAGAGACTGATTTAATTAACTTGAGACTGATTAATTTATTTGAGACTGATAAATTAATGAATGTTTAAATTAAAGTACCCATGCTATAAATAGGTGGTGCCCCGAGTAATAATTAAATAATAAGTATTAAACCCTAAATTATAAATTATTTTGGTGACTCATCAGAGGGGGCCTAATCCGATCTAATTCAATTTGGGAGTTTAACTGCTTATTCACTACAATCTTTATGGTCCCCCGGTGTGAGCCGAAGTGGTAGTAACACTCCTTAATCTCTGTGAAGCCCATTAAAATTTTCACCGAAAGCCATGTGAATTTTCCGAATGGTTTCCAGCTGCCTGTCTCTAACAGTTTCTGAAAAAATTCTGATGAAACAAAGCCCAAATCATTCCGCCATTTCCTCACAATGAAAAAACGAGAAGGGTGGACCAGTGCTCACTCAAAGCCTGCCCACAGGTGAATGACGCAACCGACAGGCGTGAAAAAACTCACGCATGCGCACGAAGGTTCAAGCTTGGCTGACGTAAAAACATATGAATCAAATCCATATATTTTTGCATAAAATAAAAAGGTTGGATACTTTTCTCACAGACCTCGTATATATATATATATATATATATATATATATATATATATATATATATATATATATATATATATATATATATATATATATATATATATATATATATACGAGGGCTGTCAATAAAGTAAGGGTCCTTTTTATTTTTTTCAAAAACTATATGGATTTCATTCATATGTTTTTACGTCAGACATGCTTGAACCCTCGTGCGCATGCGTGAGTTTTTCTACGCCTGTCGGTGACGTCATTCGCCTGTGAGCACTCCTTGTGGGAGGAGTCGTCCAGCCCCTCGTTGGAATTCCTTTGTCTGAGAAGTTGCTGAGAGACTGGCGTGTTGTTTGATCAAAATTTTTTCTAAACCTGTGAGACACATCGAAGTGGACACGGTTCGAAAAATTAAGCTGGTTTTCAGTGAAAATTTTAACGGCTGATGAGAGATTTTGAGGTGATTCTGTCGCTTTAAGGACTTCCCACGGTGCGAGACGTCGCATAGCGCTCTCAGCCGCCGTCGTCAGCCTGTTCAAGCTGAAAACCTCCACATTTCAGGCTCTATTGATCCAGGATGTCGTGAGAGAACAGAGAAGTTTCAGAAGAAGTCGGTTTCAGCATTTTATCCGGATATTCCACTGTTAAAGGAGATTTTTTTAATGAAAGACGTGCGGACGGGTCCGCGCGTCGGGACGCAGCCGACGCGGTGCGGCGGCACAGGAAAAACACCTCTGTGTTGATAACCATTTGTAAAATCCAGGCGGCTTTTGATGGCTTTCAGTGGAGTGAGTATATGAGAAATTGTTTAACAGGCAGGACATGTTCCAACTTGTCCTTAAGGCTTTCAACAGAGGTGTTTTTCCTGTGGCTGTGTGTGTGTGTGTGTGTAAAAAGATGCCTTGTTCCATTGTAACTGAATGGCTTGCTTCTTTCCATGTGGCAGCCACGAGGGTCGGGTACATCAGAAGGGAATGACATGTTTGGAGAATATGAGGATGAAGAGGCTTTGAGTGAAAAGAACATCGCTGAAGACATGGCAGAGATCAGTGTGGACAGCTTGGGACCCATGCCTCCCAACACCACTGTTCCCAGCAAGGTAGAAACAAGGGAAGGACATGCCAGAAGGAGGGTATCCCCTCATCAGATATGGTCAAAGTAAGTCATTCCTGTAATTTAAAAGTGAACACCAAACACTTTATGTATCCATGTCACTCATGACTCCTGCTTGTGTCTTTTCAGCTGTCAAGGCACCTATCTTCCACCAGCACTGAACTAAATCAGATAATGGATGTAGAAAATGGATATGAAAGTCAGAGAATGTTTGCAGAGTTGGTGTTTCATGAAACACGCAGGATGGATGATGATATCTGGAGTGCCTACTATGTTGCAGCAATCAATCAGCTGTATCACTTCAAGTCATTACAAATCAGGAAAAATCAGGATCGCCAGCAGGCACAGCAGAACTTCTACCATTCCACGCAATACTCGCAGCCTCCACCACAACACTTCAACACACCACCACATTCCTCCAGTCCCCTCCATAACCCTCCCTGGCTCCTCCAGTACAACACTTCCACCCACCTTCACAACTCCTCCAGTCTCCTCCACAGCTCTTCCATGCTCCTCCGTTCCCACATTTACAACCACCTCCACAACCCCCCGTGCTTCTCCACAAGCCTCCCAGGCTCCTCCACAACCCTCCCAGGCTCCTCCACAACCTTTCCAGCTTCCTCCACAAACCAGCCAACATCCACAATATCTACAGTTGCCGATGGACCCAGAGCCAAAGAAAGTCCACCATTATACTTCCTCTGTGGCTCAGAGAGCCACCGCGCAGCATCCACAGGCTCATGGCAATACACCCTGACAAGGTTTTCTTTATTGGGAGGAGATTCTTGATGTCTGTCACTAATGTGGGTGGTTCTGGTGGGCACTGAAGAGTCTGAAATTTTGACATCACTGCATGCTTTACTTAATGCTAATGAATAAAATTTCCTCCTATAATTCCAAACCTCTGCATCAAGTTATTAAATAGCACAAACCTGTTATTATGAAAGAGGTGATGAAGGTGTGTGATTCCTTTCTGTTCCCATGTGCTGATATAAAGAGTTGCTTTATTAATCTTGAAGTCTGGGTTGTGCCAAATAGGAGCATCTGTACAGATTTTCATTAGTGAGTTTGTAATTTCTAAAGTTTTCCACCAGGCAGTCAAAGTGGAAGAAATCAACATATTTTTAAAACCTTTATGGCATTTAATGGAAGTAGTAATAAAGGGTAAATCTGAGAGTTTGATGTTGCTACATTCTAACTGTTCTAATTCAATCCAGAAACTGTGGACTGGATCAGGATGAATCCATTTTATCAAGTATTGTATCTGGTTAGCCAGATAGTAATGTAGAAAATTTGGTGCTTCCAGACCCCCTTGAGATTTATTTTTTTGAAGAGTAGCTAGACTAATTTTAGCTTTTGTATTTTTCCAGTAAAACTTTGATATGGCCAATTCTAAAGACTGAAACCAATTGACTGTGGGTTTGAATGGAATAATTGAAAACAGATAATTAATTTGTGGTAATATTTTCATTTTGATAGTTGCTATTCGTCCTAATAAGGAGATGGGGAGATTGTTCCATCGTTTCAAATCGTTACAGATTTTGTCCGTGAGTGGGGCGAAGTTCAAATGGGCCAGTTCTCCTAATTTAGAAGAGATGTTTATGCCTAAGTACTTAATATTGCCAGAAGGAAAAGTATAGTGTGGATCTTAAGGTGAATTTTTTGTTCACCGTTGTCATGATCATTTTAACCCCACGGGATGACATCTTGTGTGGAGCCCCAAATCCATGAATCCTCAGTTAAAGGAAGTATCATTGATTTTGACCAATTAATAGAGTGATCTGCTAGTAGTAAGAAAGTAGTGATCAGTTTAAATACTTCTTGCAGCGATTTTGAGGGTTCTTGGAGATATAGCATGATATGATCAGCATATAGATTGATTCTGTGGTCAGACATTGAAGAGTTGATACCCTTGATGTTAGCATTCTGACATAATGCAGCCGCAAGTGGTTCGATAAATATTGTGAAAAGCAGTGGTGAGAGTGGGCAGCCTTGTCTAGTCCATCTTTGCAATGTGAAACTTTGAGAGGTAATCTCATTAGTTGTGACTGTGGCCTTTGGTGAATTATATAGGGTTGTGATCCAGTGAATAAATGATTCTCCAAAACCTAATTTATGGAGGACTCTAATCAGGAAACTCCAGCTGACTTCATCAAAGGCTTTTTCTGCATCCAGTGACACCACTATTGCCCTTGTATTTCTACGCTGTGATTTGTCAATAAGATTGAGAAGTCTTCTGACGTTACTGGTAGAATGTCGACCCTTAATGAACCCAGTTTGGTCATTATGTATTACTGATGGTAATATTTTTTCTAAGCAAGATGCCAATGATTTTTACATCAGTATTTATTAATACGGGCGGTAATTAGAAGTCAGAGTAGGGTCTTTATGGAAGGTCACAGATTACAGAAGGCTGTCAATTTGTTTGCACTTCACACCATTTTCATTGGCAGGAGTATGAAGGTCACAGTTTGCTGAAGGTCAAAAGTGGTTCATTTTGCATAAATTTAACGGCCAAAGATTCCAGAAGGTTGCTATTCATTTATCTCACAGAACTTTTTTGTTTTCTTCAAAGGTCACAGATTACAGAAGGTAGTTATCAAATTTTTATCCCACAGATCTTTGTGCAACTTTAAAGATCACAAATGACAGAAGCATGTCATTATATTTTTATTTCACAGACTTTTTTTTTAACCTCAAAGATCACAGATTACAGAACATTGTCAATTTGTTTGCATTCCACGGCATTTTCATTGACACAACATTGAAGGTCACAGTCAGTCTAAATAATATTCAGTAGGTCATCTTGCCAGGGCACACTGCCTACAGGGGAGCTGAAATACTCCACAAAGTAGCTTGTTTGCTCCTTGGCTGCTCTGCTTGTGTTGCCACAATAAAAGTGCTCCATGTCTGGCAGATGGGCATCCTGTCTCCAGGATCCTGGGATTATTTTGTGATTGTGCATAAGATCCTCTTGGTCCAGTGTAGCAATGTCAATTGTAGGGTTTCTGAGTCACAGGAAGTTATGGACACAGCATGCATGGGTGATTTTGATGACCCTGTCTGGAGTGAGAGGTAAAATGATGAGAAGACAGCAGAACTGAGCTGCCAGAAGGCCGAACGCATTCTCCACAACTCTTCTGGCTCTTGACAGTCTGTAGTTGTAGACTCTCTGTTTGTGACTGAGAGCCTACACAGAAATCTTTGTGAGTCATATTGCGAAGTGGGAGAGGCTTCATGAGCCATGTCCTGAGAGCAAAAGCATCATCTCCCAAAAGGAAGTATTCCAGTGGCTGGTCATCATGAGGCAGAGGGTCTGCTTCAGGCAGGTTCAGTTTACCTGCCTCAATTGCTGCCTTGATAGGGCTCGCGTTGAACACACCAGCATCAGAGCCAGAGCCAGTCTGTCCAATGTCCACTTACAGGAATTTGTAGTGAGCATCTACAATTGCAAGTAGTACAATGGAGAAGAATCCTTTGTAATTGTACAATAAGCTGCCACTCTTTCCAGGCTTCTTGATGGCAACATGTTTTCCATCGATGGCGCCCGCACAGTGAGGGAAATTCCAGTGGTTGTAGAAATGATGTGCCACTTGTTTCCATCCCTCTGGAGTATCTGGACACATGAGAAATTCATCAGATAACTCCTCGATTATAGCCTGGCACACTTGTGGTACAAACACACTGATGGTGTTGTGGGCAACTTGAAATCCATATTGAAGTGACTTGTAGCTGTTTCCAGTAGCCAGGAACCTCAGAGTGATAGCAAGCTTCAGCTCCAGTTCAAGGGCCTTCCTGTAGTTCGTATCTTGTTTGGTAATCCTCTATGATATTTGTGTTAAAAGTTCAAGGAAAGCAGGTGGCTCCAGCCGCATGAAGTTGGTAAATGCTGAAACATCCATGGCATGCAGCTCTTTCATCAGCTTTTCATATTGTCCATGCAAGAGCCTACGCTGGATGCAAGGTCTCACCCACACACTTCTTCTTGCAATAACTTGCCTCCTTCTGTGTTCCTCTTCTTCTCTCAAGCCCTCAGATTCAACTAATGCTGTCAGGGCATTCAGATGCTGCTGAAGTGCAGCTTTTACACGAGCACTATAAAACAACATGATCTGTTTCTGCAAACAGTCCACTAATTCCAAGAGCAGCGACGTGTGCTGTGTTCTGACAGAAAACAGGACTGGATGAGAGACAGAAAATGAGGTTATTTTTAAGTGAAGTGAGGGAAGCAACTGGAAGCACCTGGAAGCAAAACTTGCAGTGCAACAACACGTCATCGGGTGCAAGCCGACACAGCAATTAACTGGCAATTAACTCCAAACAGCGTGGTTTTTTTGGTGTCGTCATGATGCTACAGGAAGCAACTGGGAGCAGCCCCGGTGTGAAAGGGGCTTTAGAAAGATGAGAGAGGTCTGTAATTTTCAACATAGGTACACTTCAACTGTGAGAGACAAAATGAGAAAAACAAAATCCAGGAAATCACATTGTAGGATTTTTAAAGAATTTATTTGTAAATTATGGTGGAAAATAAGTAATTGGTCAATAACAAAAGTTAAATTCAATACTTTGTAACATAATCTTTGTTGGCAATGACAGAGGTCCAACATTTCCTGTTAAGTCTTCACCAGGTTTTCACACACTGTAGCTGGTATTTTGGCCCATTCCTCCATGCAGATCTCCTCTAGAGCAGTGGTGTTTAGGGGCTGTCGCTGGGCAACATGGACTTTCAACTCCCTCAACAAATTTTCTGTGGGGTTGAGGTCTAGAGACTGGCTTGGCCACTCCAGGACCTTGAAATGCTTTTTACGGAGCCACTCCTTTGTTGCCTGAGCGGTGTGTTTGGGATCATTGTCATGCTGGAAGACCCAGCCACATTGCATCTTCAATGCTCTCACTGATGGAAGGAGGTTTTGGCTTAAAATCTCACGATACATGGCCACATTCATTCTTCCCTTAACATGGATCAGTCGTTCTGTCCCCTTTGCAGAAAAACAGCCCCAAAGCATGATGTTTCCACCCCCATGCTTCACAGTAGGTAAGGTGTTCTTGGAATGCAACTCAGCATTCTTCTTCCTCCAAATACGACGAGTTGAGTTTTTTACCAAAATGTTCTGTTTTGGTTTCATCTGACCACATGATATTCTCTCAATCCTCTTCTGGATCAACCATATGCTCTCTGGCAAACTTAAGACGGGCCTGGACATGTACTGGCTTAAGCAGGGGGACATGCCTGGCACTGCAGGATTTGAGTCCCTCTGTGCGTAGTGTGTAGCCTTTGTTACTTTGGTCCCAGCTCTCTGCAGGTCATTCATCAGGTCCCTCCGTGTAGTTCTGGGATTTTTGTTCACCGTTGTCATGATCATTTTGACCCCACAGGTCTTGTGAGGAGCCCCAAATCGAGGGAGATTATCAATGGTCTTGTATGTCTTCCATTTTCTTACAATTGCTCCCACAGTTGATTTATTCACACCACCCTGCTTGACTATTATAGATTCACTCTTCCCAGCCTGGTGCACATCTACTATTTTCTTCCTGGTGTCCTTCGACAGTTCTTTGGTCTTGGCCATGGTTGAGTTTGGAGTCTGACTGTTTGAGGCTGTGGACAAATAACAAGTTCCAACAGGTGACATTAATACAGGTAACAGGTGGAGGACAGAAGAGCTTCTTAAAGAAGAAGTTACAGATCTGTGAGAGCCAGAAATCTTGCTTGTTTGTGGGTGACCAAATACTTATTTTCCACCATAATTTACAAACAAATTCTTTAAAAATCCTACAATGCGATTTTCTGGATTTTTTTTTCTCATTTTGTCTCTCATAATTGATGATGAAAATTACAGACCTCTCTCATCTTTCTAAGTAGGAGAACTTGCACAATCAGAGACTGACTAAATACTTTTTGGCCCTACTATATATGTCGTGAACAGTGTTTGTGGTCCACCTCTTTTGGGGAGGGACTGGATTCAGAGACTACAGTTAGACTGGGTTTTGTGTCAAAAGAGTGGCACCTGAATCTGTTGAGGAATTGTGTGGGAAGTACTCAGAGGTGTTTGATAAGAACCTAGGGAAAGTAAGAGGCATCAAAGCCAAACTAAAGGTTGCACCTAGGTTGCACCTGTACTCTTTAATCGTGATCGTTACAGAGATTTTTAAAATGCTTATTGCATATCGCAAAGCGTACTTTTTAATGACATCATGCAAGTTTTATAAGTCCGTGGACACTGATCTGTGTGTTACAGATACAAATCAGTTTCCTCGGATCTGCGGAGTTTCGAGGAGAATAAAAGCCACTCAGTCTGGCTGTTACAACACTTTAGAACTTTCAAGTTTTTAAAAGAAGAACTGTGCAGCATCTCTGTGTCACGGAGTGACATCAGACAGAGCGAAGATGGCAAGAAAGAAAGTCTGATAAGGACAAGAATCTATGGAATTGTTGCTGCTTCATGAACTCGCCTGAAAGATAAACGGGAAAAGCGAACTGGTAAGGATTTTTTTTCTCTCGAAAATAAACATTGTGCTGTTCAAACAGGATTTCAGAAAAGATTATGTGCCTTTTTTCTTTCATTAATCTTGACTTTCTTTCATTGAAAAAAAAAGACATTGTGGCTTTGAATGAATTTATGCTACATGAATTTACGCAACAATGTAAATTAGTTTTATTAATGTAGACTTTTTTCATGGGAAAAAAGACATTGTGGCTTTGAGTTGGACTTACAGGAATTTACACAATAATGTGTGGCTTTTTATTATAAGGTATTTTATTGATAATTTACCCTGATTTTTAAAATATTCTACAATCTTTAGCTGTGGTTTTAGACATGGTTTAACAGTCTTTTCAGTCTTCATGAATTTCATGTAGTTTAATTGTTCTGAGTTAATGCATAATTTGGTTTACAATTAAAAGGAAAATCATTCCAGGTCCTACTTCCATGTCATATTCTGTTATTTCAACATCACCATTGATGGTTCAAATGAAAGGTTGAATCTAGGATCATTTAAATATGCAATAATATTGTTTTTTAGATTTGTTCTTCCAGGAGATGTTGAAAATGTATCAGTAGATGAAAATTTAATTTGGTTTCTGGGGCCCCACAAGGCCCTAGATCCTGGCTCCTCGGGGGTGCATCCCCAGACCCCTTTGCAAATTTTCCTCGGATTTCACAATTTTCATTTCACAGCCCTGGAGATGGTATCAAGAGGCTGCAATCATTCTCCAGATAAATTCTGCTACATCTGTGGCCAGTTCACCAAGAAAAGAGCAAACAAGTTTTCTCTGACAGCATCCAGCAAAATGTGTGAAGCCTACAAAGCTTATTTTGGAATGCCAGTTGAAGAACAAGATAAGAACTGGGCACCTCACTTAGCTTGTGAATATTGCAAGAAAACACTTGAAGGTGAGAAAGTTATGTTTTGTTGAAAAAGCAAAAATCTTGTATTGTACATATTGAATGGTCAGACATTAAACAAATATTTTCACTCTTTGCAGGACGGTACAGAGGGGAAAAGAGAGCAATGAAGTTTGCTGTTCCAAAAATATGGCGTGAACCCACTGACCACTCAACCAACTGCTACTTCTGCATGGTGGATCCTTCCAAACAACGAAATGAGAAGAATGCACCTGCTATTCCTTATCCTGACATTCCATCTTCCATTGCACCAGTGCCACATATTGCTGAGCTTCCTGTACCTTCACCTCCAGAAAGAAAACAACCACCAGAAGAAGAAACCACTGAATCAGAGGATGGGGAGAACAGTGAAGTGGACTGTGACATTACAGATACAGTTTGTGAGAGGAATCCTTACTTCCCAAGTCAAGGAGATCTGAATGACGTCATCAGAGATCTTGGTTTGACAAAGTCAAATGCTGAGCTTTTGATCTCAAGGCTGAAGGAGTGGGACTTGTTGAATGAAAGTGTGCAAGTAACAAGCCAAAGAAAATGTCATAGGAAGAGAGTTTGTGCTATTGTGACATTTCAGGACTGCTAAGTGCAATTGGAATTGCATGTAATCCAAATGAGTGGAGACTCTTCATTGATAGCTTATCCAGAAGCCTGAAGGCTGTGCTACTGCACAATGGTTACAAGTATCCATCACTTCCGTTGGCTCATTCAGTGCATCTCAAGGAGGGTTACAACAGTGTCAAATATCTGCTGGAAGCTTTGAACGATGATGAGTACGGATGGGAGGTCATTGGGGACTTCAAAATGGTAGCATTTTTGATGGGAATTCAGGGAGGTTTCACCAAGTTTCCCTGTTTTCTCTGCCTTTGGGACAGTAGAGACAGGGCAGCACATTATCACCGGAAGCAATGGCCTGAAAGGACTGAATTCTCAGATGGAAGCCGTAACATTAAACATGAGTCATTGGTGGATCCTCACAAGGTTTTGTTCCTCCTCTGCACATCAAACTGGGTCTCATGAAACAATTTGTCACAGCACTTGACAAAGAGTCTGCAGCATTCAAGTATCTTCAAGACTTTTTCCCAAAGCTGTCAGAGGCAAAAGTGAAAGCAGGTGTTTTCATTGGACCACAAGTCAAGATAATCATAGAGTGCCCTGAATTTCCAAGGAAACTGACAGCAAAAAAACAGGAGTCATGGAAAAGTTTTGTTGATGTTGTCCATGGGTTTCTGGGCAACCACAGGGCTGATACTACAGCCCAGTCTTGCGTTTTTTTTGTTGTTGTTGTTGTTGTTGCTGTTTGTTGTTTGTTTGTTGTTGTTTTTGTTCGTGCTTCTGTGACGAAATGAGTCAAATTTTCGTGATGGAGCTTTTTTTAACTCACTATTCCTAACCCTACTCCCACCCCACTAAGGGTCCTTGGGCAAGGTCTTTAATCCCCTATTGCTCCCGGTGTGTAGTGAGCGCCTTGTATGGCAGCACCCTGACATCGCGGTGAATGTGAGGCATAATTGTAAAGCGTTTGATTGTCTGATGCAGATGGAAAAGTGCTATATAAATGCAGCCCATTTACCATTTTACCAATAGATTAATGTATATTTCGTGCAGCTGAAGCACGACTTGTGGTGAGACCAGGTTGGACATTATGTGGAACTGGTTGAGACTTTGTTGAGAAACTATGGCCAAATTGCTGTAGGATGTCACTGAAGGTCCACATTCTGGATGCTCACCTTGACAACTTCAAGGACGACATGGGGGAATACTCAGAAGAACATGGGGAGTGCTTCCACCAAGACATAATGGACTTTGAACACAGATATTAGGGATCGTACAATGAAAACATGATGGGGGACGACATTTGGGTTCTGATAAGTGAAAGTGATTCATTGCACATTCGCAAATAAAGGAAAACTGTACATTTTTAACTTTGTAAAATTGTTTTCAAATGTTTGAAAATAAACCTTGCTGCAGCTATGTTCTGTTAGTTTTATTGTGAAAAAGTCAGAGGACTTCTTGAAGCACAACCTGAAGAGCTACTTCATCAACTGGAAGACCTGGAAAGAACAAGGAAGGGACGAGCTGATGAGCAATGATCAACATGGGAGTGGAGGTCTTTGAACCTAACCTATCTTCTCACAACAAGAAGGTCATGGGTTTGATTACCCCCCTGTGGCCTGTCTGTGTGGAGTTTGAACGTTCTCTGTTGTATGGCTGGGGGGGGCCTGGCTGCCTTTTTGTTTCTGTCTTTTGGTTTTCCTTCCAGGTGGCTTGCATTTGGGACTGAGTGGCTGTGTAGCTGAGGTTATCAGGACCTCACCCTGATCACCTGCGGCTCGTCAGGACTCACAGCTGTGGTGCATCTATATGGATTGGAACATGGTGGCATTTAAGACTGGAGTATACAGTGTGTATTTGCCAGAGACACGACCTTGTGACCAGACGGGTGAGATCGTCGTCTCGGGAGCCATCTCATCATCAGTGGATGCAGAGAACGTCCAGGGTTTGATGCACGGTCTGTGAAAGAGGAGGGGGTGAGGTCTCACGCTCGTCAGCACACTTCCTGAGGTACGTTAGATTTTGTGACTAACATTTATACAGTCAGTAAATGTGGTGTCCCTCACACCTTATTATATTGAGCTGTACGTTAGTCGTGTAATTGGCTTCCACTGCAGTGGAGTTTTGTGAACTGGATGTTCCATGCCTGCAGGTTGGGAAGCTGATTAGTAATTAAGCCAGGAAGTGTTTGCTGTTTGTACACCTTTGAGTGGTCTCTCTGTGTGTTGAGTGTGGACTCACATAATGGTTCCTTCTTTCACAGACTCGGTTTGTTGCGGCCACCTGGGGGGTGTCGGCGGGGTCCTTGGGTCCGAACAGCTTCTGGCTCCGGACCGTTAGCGCTGCTGGGAGCGCACCGTATCACCACCATGCCAGACCGCACACTCTTTTGTTGTTTTGTATCATTGTTATGTATTAAATTCAGTTATCCTTTGTACCGTGCTCTGCTTATTTCATACTGGGTCCTTCAAATGCTGGTCGGTTCTCCGGGCTGCGTCCGACACATAACAGTTCTCCCCATGTTTGCATGGGTTATCTTCGGGTGCTCTGGCAGATAGGAGATGTCGTGTTGGTAGGTGTTAGCCTACATAGTTAACCAGAGGAGCTGTGTTCTCTCGCCTGCAAAAATGCCTCCACACATTTGTGTTCTGGGTCACAAAAAAACTGCAACACATGTCCACTTTCCACCGCATCATCACTTTTTCTTTGCATTTTCACTTTGTTGGCGTGTAATTTGCCCAAAAACCCATTGAAAATGCTATTTTTTTCCCCCTCTGAAGTAGAGAAATTAAAACGAAAATCAAATGAGACTGCAGTGCCGAATTAAAGTTCATGGGGTAGCTGGAGTCTCTCCCTGAAAGTCACTGGACAAGAGGCAACGTTCACCCTGAACAGGCCGCTCATTTTTCTCAGGGCCACATGCAGACAGACAAACACATTCACACCTACAGTCCGTTTAAGGTTTCCAGTTCACCGAACCTACATGTCTTTGGAAGAGTGAGGAAGCCGGGGCACCCTGAGGGAACCCATGCAAACCCAAGCAACACGGGGAGAACATGCAAAATGCACACAGAAAGGACAGGACAGACAGCGATCCCAGGATCGTCTTGCTGTGAGGCAACAGTGCGAACCACTAAGATCAGAAACTGGTATGATGCAACAATACTTTAAAAATAATTGTTTTACAGATTATTCTTTGAAATTTTACTGCAATGTACACAGTGAACACAACACACACACACACACACATATCTATGAATACTTATAGATAATTTATCATTGCAGATTTGAACTCCTTTTTATTTTAACAACTTTTTAATAGATTTTTTGATTTCTTGTGTCTGTAGAACATATATAAATGGGTTTACCATGGGTGGAATGACAGAGCTCAGGGACAGATTTATAATTCTGCCATTCGGATGTAAGTGTTTTCCAACAGTAGGGAGGAAATAGATTACGACTAATGAAAGGTGAGCACTACAGGTTTTAAAAGTTTTTACTTTTTCCTGAATTGATGTTATTTTAGTCAAAGTGTAGCTAATATATGAGTAACTGAACAAGATAAATATCAGTGGAAACCAAATCATAAGAACTGTAAACAGATGAGCAGTCACATGGGCAGGGGTGTAGTCATTGCAGGCCAGCATGTATATTTTGACATAATCACAGAAATAACTGTTAATAATCACTGACTTACAGATGGAAAGTGTTGTGAGAAGACTCACAGCAATGAGCACAGCAGTTATTGTTAAAACCCAGAAAAAGGCAATCAAAGAAAACATGAACCTGTGTGTGACCTTCATGTGATAGTGCAGTGGGAAGGTGATCACTATCAGTCTGTCATAGGAGAGAACAACCAGATTAAGAGACTGCATAGAAAGACACGTGTAGGAGACTAGAAGGAGAGAGCATATCTCACCCATATTGGCCTCTCTTCATTGGCTTCCTGTTAATTCTAGAATAGAATTTAAAATTCTTCTTCTTACTTATAAGGTTTTGAATAATCAGGTCCCATCTTATCTTAGGGACCTCATAGTACCATATCACACCAATAGAGCGCTTCGCTCTCAGACTGCAGGCTTACTTGTAGTTCCTACGGTTTGTAAGAGTAGAATGGGAGGCAGAGCCTTCAGCTTTCAGGCTCCTCTCCTGTGGAACCAGCTCCCAATTCAGATCAGGGAGACAGACACCCTCTCTACTTTTAAGATTAGGCTTAAAACTTTCCTTTTTGCTAAAGCTTATAGTTAGGGCTGGATCAGGTGACCCTGAACCATCCCTTAGTTATGCTGCCATAGACTTAGACTGCTGGGGGGTTCCCATGATGCACTGAGTGTTTCTTTCTCTTTTTGCTCTGTATGCACCACTCTGCATTTAATCATTAGTGATTGATCTCTGCTCCCCTCCACAGCATGTCTTTTTCCTGGTTCTCTCCCTGAGCCCCAACCAGTCCCAGCAGAAGACTGCCCCTCCCTGAGCCTGGTTCTGCTGGAGGTTTCATCATGTTAAAAGGGAGTTTTTCCTTCCCACTGTCGCCAAGTGCTTGCTCACAGGGGGTCGTTTTGACCGTTGGGGTTTTTACGTAATTATTGTATGGCTTTGCCTTACAATATAAAGCGCCTTGGGGCAACTGTTTGTTGTGATTTGGCACTATATAAATAAAATTGATTGAATGATTGATTGAGAATAAAATAAATGCCATGCAGTCATTATAGGAGATGAGGCGCTGATTAAACACAAATATGTCAAGAACCTTTGGTACCTGAACAGTGCTACCAAGCAGGTCTGTCCATGCAAGATTAAAAACTGCAACATATTTTGGAGTTCTTAGATTTTGGTCCAACAATATTACAGCCATCACAGCTGTGTTTCCCAACACTGACACAATATAAACAAAAAAGAGAAAGACATAGTAATAGTTTATGTTAGGTATGTCAGAAAAGCCACTTATGATGAAATATGGAGGACGAACAAAGGTGATGTTTCTTCCGAGAGCAGAATTGAATAATCCCATTGTACGACTCATTGTTCATCTTTTACTGTCTGCAGCACTGTGGACAGAGCAGAGTGTCTCTGTCAGTGAGTCCTGTGTCCCATATGAAGACAAATGTCTCTCTCTCTCTCTCTCTCTCTCTCTCTCTCTCTCTCTCTCTCTCTCTCTCTCTCTCTCTCTCTCTCTCTCTCTCTCTCTTCAGTTCAATTAAGAAGACTTTACTGGAACAAATGTACAAAAGACAATTGTGAAATTCCAAAAAAAAAAAAAGATTTTAACGAACAGATTATCAGTTCCATTTTTTGGATGATGTGGACAAGGTGAATGCTGCAGATAAAGCAGGTGTCAGTGTGAGAGACATGTTTAGTCCTGTTGATCAACTGATGCAACCAGCGAAGAAAGAAAATGTTTAAAATGTGCCAACATGCTTTAAGGATGAAATGATTCCTAAGAACTGTGACAACTCACATGAAACCACATGTACATAAGTATTCAAACCCTTTGCAGACATACTTTGTTGTTGCACCTTTGGCAGCAATTACAGCCTCAAGTCTTCTACAATATGATTCCAAAAGCTTGGTGCACCTATCTAAAAACATCCCCACAGCATGATGCTTGTTGGGGAAGTGTCGTGACACGGACCCACAACAGGGGGCGTTAATGAAGGGACAATGGAATAGCCAAAACGTAACAATTTAATGTTGTGAAGGTGCACAACGTAATACAGACAGATACAAATATGCGTTATATCAATCAGACAAAAAGGTGACGTGTGGCAGGCTCGAAGATAGGAGACGTCCGGTGAGAAAAAAGCTGGAACCCACACAAGCCTCACCACCAACGGACCTGAAGAACACCGGCGCCGCCAAGCCCTGCGCACCAGGTGGCCACTGTCTTCAGCAGTCAGACCCGGTACTCCTGGCAGAAAACAGAAACAGTTCTGGATGAGTGTGAGTTCGCACACTCAGTAGTCCCACAGTCTGTATTCAGTAAGGAGGGAGAACCTCCACCTCCAATCACACACTCGTGCAGCTCCTGAGATAACCACTTATCTGGGTGGGGTGTGAGGCGAAGCCGTCGCAGTCCACACCAAACGCCAACTCCGCAGACAGGGTATCCGTCCCAGGAAAACGGCTGCAAAAAGAGATCAGACTAATACTCGAATTTAAGGTTTAGCAGAGAATTACCTGTATGGTAGAAGATTTCTCGGCGAGGAGGTGGAGTTGCAGTCCGGTCTTTGTAGTGGTGGTGATGGGTGACAGCTGGTGTTGATAGATGACAGCTGTCACCTCCAGCGGCTCCAACGCCCTCTCGTGCTTGGAGCCCGCACTCCAAGCAGGGCGCCATCTGGTGGTGATGGGCCAGCAGTACCTCCTCTTCAGCGGCCCACACAACAATGCTGCCACCATGATGCTTCACTGCAGGGACAGTGCCTCATTTCCTCCAAATATGGCACCTGGAATTCATGCGAAGAGTTCAAACTTTGTTTCATCAGACCAATTTTGTTTCTCATGGTCTGAGAGTCCTTCACATGCTTTCTGGCAAGGATAGGTTAGGTCTGGGAAGAGGGGCCAGCAGCCCAGCAGAGCGTAAGCCACAAAAGGGCCCATTGCCCCTCCCCCCAAGAATGAACCTACTTTGCTAAATGAATGAATGAATAAATGAATGAATAAATAAATTCATTTATTCAGCACACAGCACACACAGTAAAAAACAACAAACAAAACTTACAACAAAAAAGAAAATGGATTGACAATGCATCCATGTGCCTGAAAGGGCATAATCAGAAGCAAAGCTTTTTCACGCCTACCCCTTTAACCAAAAATAAAATTATATGGTCCGAAAGGAGTGGGGGGAAATAAAAAAAACAACTATTCCCATTTTCAACCATTTCAAACTCTTCAACTTAAAGGACACCATGCGAATAAAACTGAACAAATTTACATTTACAATTTGGCAACAATTTGGTGTGGTCTTGATAACCTGCATTCTGAATTGTTCTTAATGGTGTTTTTTGAAGAATGAATAATGGTTGCAATGTACCTTTATAATTGTTGGCAAAAACGTCAGCACAGTAAGTCAGGTAGGGTGCAACCAATGACCTTTTAGTTAAAACTTTTGGCACCCTTGATAAAAGATACCATGTTTCTTAAGTTTCGTTTCCTAATCTGGTCAAGTTCCAAAATAAAGGAACTCAACATCCTCTGCCTCATTCTACCCCATGCTGGACACTGGACCAAAAAGTGGAGAGACATCTGAGGTTCCTCCCCACAGGCTGTACAAGTACTGACCTCTTGGAGTCTCATTACCATTCTACGTCTGTTCAGTAGGTTGTGACCTGTGAGAGTCCCAACCACTGTACTTATAATACTTCTAGGCAGGCCAACTAGCTCCTTGGAAAATCTTAGGTTTGGTCCTTCCACGAGCTGTCTTGCCTGCCTGCAGCTACTCAAGTGGTGCCATTGTGTGTGGTGCTGCTACAGTTCTGGACGTCTGTCTTCTGCAGAGCACTTGACACCCTTACAATGGACTCTGGACCCACAAATTTCATTGAGGTCCCCAACTTTCCAAGCTGGTCCAGTCTCTCTTTACCTGGAATATCAGTATGACCAGGTACCCACAATACAACTACATCATTAGTGTCTCCCAGTGTGTTAAGTTGCATGGGCACACTCCCATACCAAAGCTGATGAGTAGAGTGGCACTTTAATGGCAATTATACATGCCAGACTATCTGAGTAAATACAAAAATTCTTTTACTCTTAAAATTGAGGATAATCGGGACCTCCACACACTGAATGACAGCAAACAGCTCAGCCTGAAAGATGGTGGTGTATCTGGCCAGTGCAAAGCTCTTTTACTATGTCAAGCCATCTTGTTGTATTAACGCTCCAGCTCCTGCTTTCCCCCGATCAATGAGCCATCTGTAAAACAAGTGATTACAGGTGAGGTTGTGTTCAGGGCCAGGTCTGGCCGTGACTCTTTTTCCTACCCTATCACAAGGGAAAGTCATCAGTGGAAGATCCAATGATATTCTTTCCCTGATTCAGGTATGACTGGCATCTGCTAGTCTTCGCCAATTGCCCAACTGGTGCAACCTTACTAATGTAGAGTTTGCCTCTTTAACAATGTAGAGGTCAAGAGGGGCTAAGTTCAGAAGTACTCCTAAAGCTGCTGTTGGTGTTGTCCTGATGGCACATGTGATGCAAAGACATGCCATTCTTTGAACATGAGTCAGCATAACCGTTGCAGCCCCGTGCTCCACTCTGGTCCACCAAACTATCGCAGCATAACTTAGCATGGGTCTTACCACTGAAGTGTAGCTCAGTCTCATCACACTGGGAATAAATCCCCTTTCGTCATCCAACAATACGACGGCACTGTTGTAAACTGAGAATTGCACTATGACATTTCTCATATTTGTGTCTCTTCTTACAGTTTGTGAGAGGAATCCTTACTTCTCAAGTCAAGGAGATCTGAATGACCTCATCAGAGATCTTGGTTTGACAAAGTCAAATGCTGAGCTTTTGATCTCAAGGCTGAAGGAATGGGACTTGTTGGATGAAAGTGTGCAAGTAACAAGCCAAAGAAAACATCACCAACTTTTCTCTTTCTTCTTTGCCAAGGAAGAGAGTTTGTGCTATTGTTGTGACATTTCAGGACTGTTCAATGCAATTGGAATTGCATGTAATCCTAATAAGCGGAGACTCTTCATTGATAGCTCATCCAGAAGCCTGAAGGCTGTGCTGCTGCACAATAGGAACAAGTATCCATCACTTCCTTTGGCTCATTCAGTGCAACAGTGTCAAATATCTGCTGGAAGCTTTGAACGATGATGAGTACGGATGGGAGGTCATTGGGGACTTCAAAATGGTGGCATTTTTGATGGGACTCCAGGGAGGTTTCACCAAGTTTCCCTGTTTTCTCTGCCTTTGGGACAGTAGAGACAGGGCAGCACATTATCACCGGAAGCAAAGGCCTGAAAGGACTGAATTCTCAGATGGAAGCCGAAACATTAAACATGAGCCATTGGTGGATCATCACAAGGTTTTGTTCCCTCCTCTGTACATCAGACTGGGTCTCATGAAACAATTTGTCACAGCACTTGACAAAGAGTCTGCAGCATTCAAGTATCTTTAAGACTTTTTCCCAAAGCTGTCAGAGGCAAAAGTGAAAGCAGGTGTTTTCATTGGATCAAAAGTCAAGATAATCATAGAGTGCCCTGAATTTCCAAAGAAACTGACAGCAAAAAAACAGGAGTCATGGAAAAGTTTTGTTGATGTTGTCCATGGGTTTCTGGGCAACCACAGGGCTGATATTATTAGCCCTGCCATATTATCTCTCCCCCTGCCATCCCCCCAATACCCCATCCCCGTAGAGACGGTGCCTGCTCCCAGACCACCAATAACCAGTAAAAATCTATTTAAGCATAAAAATTCAAAAAGAAAAAATAATATAGCACCTTCAACTGCACCACAGACTAAAACAGTTAAATGTGGTTTATTAAATATTAGGTCTCTCTCTTCTAAGTCCCTGTTAGTAAATGATATAATAATTGATCAACATATTGATTTATTCTGCCTTACAGAAACCTGGTTACAGCAGGATGAATATGTTAGTTTAAATGAGTCAACACCCCGAGTCACACTAACTGTCAGAATGCTCGAAGCACAGGTCGAGGAGGAGGATTAGCAGCAATCTTCCACTCCAGCTTATTAATTAATCAAAGACCCAGAGAGCTTTAATTCATTTGAAAGCTTGACTCTTAGTCTTGTCCATCCAAATTGGAAGTCTCAAAAAACAGTTTTATTTGTTATTATCTATCGGCCACCTGGTCGTTACTGTGAGTTTCTTTGTGATTTTTCAGACCTTTTGTCTGACTTAGTGCTTAGCTCAGATAAGATAATTATAGTGGGTGATTAACATCCACACAGATGCGGAGAATTACAGCCTCAACACTGCATTTAATCTATTATTAGACTCAGTTGGCTTCGCTCAAAATGTAAATGAGCCCAGCCACCACTTTAGCCACACTTTAGATCTTGTTCTGACATATGGCATAGAAATTGAAGACTTAACAGTATTCCCTGAAAACCCCTTTTTGTCTGATCATTTCTTACAACCCCTAAAAAAATTATGGAATCACCAGCCTCGGAGGATGTTCAATCAGTTGTTTAATTTTGTAGAAAAAAAGCAGATGACAGACATGACACAAAACTAAAGTCATTTCAAATGGCAACTTTCTGGCTTTAAGAAACACTATAAGAAATCAAGAAAAAAAGATTGTGGCAGTCAGTAACAGTTACTTTTTTAGACCAAGCAGAGGAAAAAAATATGGAATCACTCAATTCTGAGGAAAAAATTATGGAATCACCCTGTAAATTTTCATCCCCCAAACTAACACCTGCATCAAATCAGATCTGCTCGTTAGTCTGCATCTAAAAAGGAGTGATCACACCTTGGAGAGCTGTTGCACCAAGTGGACTGACATGAATCATGGCTCCAACATGAGAGATGTCAGTTGAAACAAAGGAGAGGATTATCAAACTCTTAAAAGAGGGTAAATCATCACGCAATGTCGCAAAAGATGTTGGTTGTTCACAGTCAGCTGTGTCTAAACTCTGGACCAAATACAAACAACATGGGAAGGTTGTTAAAGGCAAACATACTGGTAGACCAAGGAAGACATCAAAGCGTCAAGACACAAAACTTAAAGCAATATGTCTCAAAAATCGAAAATGCACAACAAAACAAATGAGGAACGAATGGGAGGAAACTGGAGTCAACGTCTGTGACTGAACTGTAAGAAACCGCATAAAGGCAATGGGATTTACATACAGAAAAGCTAAATGAAAGCCATCATTAACAACTAAACAGAAAAAAACAAGGTTACAATGGGCTAAGGAAAAGCATTCGTGGACTGTGGATGACTGGATGAAAGTCATATTCAGTGATGAATCTCGAATCTGCATTGGGCAAGGTGATGATGCTGGAACTTTTGTTTGGTGCCGTTCCAATGAGATTTATAAAGATGACTGCCTGAAGAGAACATGTAAATTTCCACAGTCATTGATGATATGGGGCTGCATGCCAGGTAAAGACACTGGGGAGATGGCTGTCATTACATCATCACTAAATGCACAAGTTTACGTTGATATTTTGGACAATTGAAAGGATGTTTGGGGATGATGAAATCATTTTTCAAGATGATAATGCATCTTGCCATAGAGCAAAAACTGCGAAAACATTCCTTGCAAAAAGACACATAGGGTCAATGTCATGGCATAGGGTCAATGTCAACGAGCAGATCTGATTTGATGCAGGTGTTAGTTTGGGGGATGAAAATTTACAGGGTGATTCCATGATTTTTCCTCAGAATTGAGTGATTCCGTATTTTTTTCCTCTGCTTGGTCTAAAAAAGTAACCATTACTGACTGTCACAATCTTTTTTTCTTGATTTCTTATAGTGTTTCTTAAAGCCAGAAAGTTGCCATTTGAAATTACTTTAGTTTTGTGTCATGTCTGTGATCTGCTTTTTTTTCTACAAAATTAAACAACTGAATGAACATCCTCCGAGGCCAGTGATTCCATAATTTTTGCCAGGGGTTGTAATAACATTTACCTTTACTTTAATGAACTACCCAGCAGTGGGGAATAAGTTTCATTACAGTAGAAGTCTTTCTGAAAGTGCTGTAACTCAGTTTAAGGATATGATTCCTTCTTTGTTATGTTCTTCAATGCCATATACCAACACAGTGCAGAGTAGCTACCTAAACTCTGTGAGTGAGATAGATTATCTCATCAATAGCTTTACATCCTCATTGAGCACAACTTTGGATGCTGTAGCTCCTCTGAAAAAGAGAGCCTTAAATCAGAAGTGCCTGACTCCGTGGTATAACCCACAAACTCGCAACTTAAAGCAGATAACCCGTAAGCTGGAGAGGAAATGGCATATCACTAATTTAGAAGATCTTCTTTAAGCCTGGAAAAAGAGTCTGTTGCTCTATAAAAAAAAAGCCCCCCGTAAAGCTAGGACATCTTACTATTCATCACTAATTGAAGAAAATAAGAACAACCCCAGGTTTCTTTTCAGCACTGTAGCCAGGCTGACAAAGAGTCAGAGCTCTATTGAGCCGAGTATTCCTTTAACTTTAACTTGTAATAACGTCATGACTTTCTTTGCAAAAAAATTTTAACTATTAGAGAAAAAATTATTCATAACCATCCCAAAGACATATCTTTATGTTCGGCTGCTTTCAGTAATGCTGGTATTTCTTTAGACTCTTTCTCTCCGATTGTTCTGAGTTACTTTCATTAGTCCCTTACTCCAAACCATCAACATGTCTATTAGACCCCATTCCTACCAGGCTGCTCAAGGAAGCCCTACCATTAATTAATGCTTCGATCTTAAATATGATCAATCTATCTTTATTAGTTGGCTATGTACCACAGACTTTTAAGGTGGCAGTAATTAAACCATTACTTAAAAAGCCATCACTTGACCCAGCTATCTTAGCTAATTATAGGCCAATCTCCAGCCTTCCTTTTCTCTCAAAAATTCTTGAAAGGGTAGTTGTAAAACAGCTAACTGATCATCAGCAGAGGAATGGTCTATTTGAAGAGTTTCAGTCAGGTTTGAATTCATCATAGTACAGAAACAGCATTAGTGAAGGTTACAAATGATCTTCTTATGGCGTCAGACAGTGGACTCATCTCTGTGCTTGTCAGGTTAGACCTCAGTGCAGCTTTTGATACTGTTGACCATAAAATTTTATTACAGAGATTAGAGCATGACATAGATATTAAAGGCACTGCGCTGCAGTGGTTTGAATCATATTTATCTAATAGATTACAATTTGTGTTGGGAAAGTGTAGTGACACGGACCCACAACAGGGGGCGTAAATGAACGGACAATGGAAGAAGTCAAATTATAACACTTTACTGGTGTGAATGTCACAACCAAACACAGCAGAATCAGAATGTGCAACAGTCAATTAATAAAGGTGTCGTGTGGGCAGGCTCGACGATAGGAGACGCCCGTCAGGAAACGAACCAGAACCACACGATTTCCACCGCCACCTGAACCCGAGGAATACTGGAGCCGCCAAGTCCCGGAGTCCCCAGGTGGCCACCTCTCCGGCGTGTCGGATCTGGTACTGCTGGCAGAAAGCAAAAGACAGTCAAAGGGTGGGTGTGTGAACACCCAGTAACAATGGTGGGAATGCCACCTCCACCTCTCACTCAACACGTTGCAGTGGTCTCAGAGGAAAAGGAGCGCCGTCATGCACAGCCTCCACCAAAACGACCGGTTCTCCTGCAAACACTCACAATCACAGATTTATAAATCTCAAAAAAAAGGCTGAGAGTAGTACCTCCAAATGAAGATGATATCTCGGCAGTTTGGTGGAGGTGTCTTCCTGCTTTTATACCAGATGTATGGATTAGTGACAGCTGTCACAGATGATGGGTGACAGCTGTCACCACGGCTTGTTCCTGAGGCGCCCTCTCGTGCCTGAAGCCCGCACTTCAGGCAGGGCGCCTTCTGGTGGTGGGCCAGCAGTACCTCCTCTTCTGGCGGCCCACACAACAATTTGTTCATGTAAATGGGGAGTCTTCTTCATGGACTAAGGTTAATTATGGAGTTCCACAAGGTTCTATGCTAGACCGATTTTATTCACTTTGTACATGCTTCCCTTAGGCAGTATTATTAGAAAGCATTGCTTAAATTTTCATTGTTACACAGATGATAGCCAGCTTTATCTATCCATGAAGACAGAGGACACACACCAATTAGTTAAACTGCAGGAATGTCTTTCAGACTTAAAGACATGGATGACCTCTAATTTTCTGCTTTTAAATTCAGATAAAACTGAAGTTATTGTACTTGGCCCCACAAATCTTAGAAACATGGTGTCTAACCAGATCCTTACTCTGGATGGCATTACCCTGACCTCTAGTAATACTGTGAGAAATCTTGGAGTCATTTTTGATCAGGATATGTCCTTCAATGCGCATATTAAGCAAATATGTAGAACTGCTTTTTTGCATTTGCGCATCTCTAAAATTAGAAAGGTCTTGTCTCAGAGTGATGCTGAAAAGCTAATTCATGCATTTATTTCTTCTAGGCTGGACTATTGTAATTCATTATTATCAGGTTGTCCTAAAAGTTCCCTGAAAAGCCTTCAGTTAATTCAAAATGCTGCAGCTAGAGTACTGACAGGGACTAGAAGGAGAGAGCATATCTCACCCATATTGGCTTCTCTTCATTGGCTCCCTGTTAATTCCAGAATAGAATTTAAAATTCTTCTTCTTACTTATAAGTTTTTGAATAATCATCTTATCTTAGGGACCTCATAGTACCATATCACCCCAGCAGAGCGCTTCGCTCTCAGACTGCAGGCTTACTTGTAGTTCCTAGGGTTTGTAAGAGTAGAATGGGAGGCAGAGCCTTCAGCTTTCAGGCTCCTCTCCTGTGGAACCAGCTCCCAATTTGGATTAGGGAGACACACACCCTCTCTACTTTTAAGATTAAGCTTAAAACGTTCCTTTTTGCTAAAGCTTATAGGTAGGGTTGGATCAGGTGACCCTGAACCATCCCTTAGTTATGCTGCTATAGACTTAGACTGCTGGGGGTTTCCCATGATGCACTGAATGTTTCTTTTTATTCACCTCTTTTTGCTCTGTATGCACCACTCTCTCCCTCAGCCCCAACCAGTCCCAGCAGAAGACTGCCCCTCCCTGAGCCTGGTTCTGCTGGAGGTTTCTTCCTGTTAAAAGGGAGTTTTTCCTTCCCACTGTCGCCAAGTGCTTGCTCATAGGGGATCGTTTTGACCATTGGGGTTTTTCTGTAATTATTGTATGGCTTTTGCCTTACAATATAAAGCGCCTTGGGGCAACTGTTTGTTGTGATTTGGCGATATATAAATAAAATTGATTTGATTTGATATTACAGCCCAGTCTCGCGTTTTTTGTTGTTGTTTTGTTTTGTTTCGTTTTTTCGTGCTTCTGTGACGAAATGAGTCAAATTTTCGTGATGGAGCTTTTTTTAATGTGAATGTGAGGCATAATTGTAAAGCACTTTGAGCATCTGATGCAGATGGAATACTCAAAAGAACATGGGGAGCACACCAAGACATAATGGACTTTGAACACAGATATCAGGGATCTTACAATGAAAACATGATGGGGGACGACATTTGGGGTCTGATAAGGGAAAGTGATTCATTGCACATTCGCAAATAAAGGAAAACTACATTTTTAACTTTGTAAAATTGTTTTCAAATGTTTGAAAATAAACCTTGCTGCAGTTGTTTTCTATATTTTAGTTTTATTTTGAAAAAGTCAGAAAATTGTCAAAAATAGCTGTTTTGAGGGGATAAAATTGTTGGGCAATCCAAAAAAAACAAAGTTTGGCATGAAAAATGGGCTTTTTCGATGTTGTGCAATAAATGTTGTTGGAAAAAGACACTTATTTGCCAGGAACAAAAACTGTGTTACACAGTAGGTCTGCTGATGGTTTTCAAAGTTATCTGAAAAGCTAATCTGATAATGAAAACATTAGCTTCGATAATTAGCGGTTAGCGGATTAGTGGAACTGTGCCCACCACTGGTCATCATCAAGAACCAGGAGTTCTTGTTAGAATGGATGACAGCTGACTTCCCAAGCAGTCCTTCTACTCCTAGCTGAGCAAAGGAAAACAATCCGGAGGAGGGTAGAAGAAATGGTACAAGGACTTCTTGAAGCACAACCTCAAGAGCTGCTTCATCAACTAGAAGACCTGGAAAGAGCAAGGAAGGGACGAGTCAGCTGATAATCAATGATCAACATGGGAGTGGAGGTCTTTGAACCTAACCTATCTTCTCACAACAAGAAGGTCATGGGTTTGATTCCCCCCCGTGGCCTGTCTGTGTGGAGTTTGAACGTTCTCCCCATGTTTGCATGGGTTATCTTCGGGTGCTCTGGCAGATAGAAGATGTCGTGTTGGTAGAGGCAACGTTCACCCTGAACAGGCCGCTCATTTTTCTCAGGGCCACATGCAGACAGACAAACACATTCACACCTACAGTCCGTTTAAGGTTTCCAGTTCACCGAACCTACATGTCTTTGGAAGAGTGAGGAAGCCGGGGCACCCTGAGGGAACCCATGCAAACCCAAGCAACACGGGGAGAACATGCAAAATGCACACAGAAAGGACAGGACAGACAGCGATCCCAGGATCGTCTTGCTGTGAGGCAACAGTGCGAACCACTAAGATCAGAAACTGGTGTGATGCAACAATACTTTAAAAATAATTGTTTTACAGACTATTCCTTGAAATTTTACTGCAATGTACACAGTGAACACAACACACACACACACACACACACACACACACATATCTATGAATACTTATAGATAATTTATCATTGCAGATTTGAACTCCTTTTTATTTTAACAACTTTTTAATAGATTTTTTGATTTCTTGTGTCTGTAGAACATACGAGGGCTGTCAATAAAGTAAGGGTCCTTTTTATTTTTTTCAAAAACTATATGGATTTCATTCATATGTTTTTACGTCAGACATGCTTGAACCCTCGTGCGCATGCGTGAGTTTTTCCACGCCTGTCGGTGACGTCATTCGCCTGTGAGCACTCCTTGTGGGAGGAGTCGTCCAGCCCCTCGTCGGAATTCCTTTGTCTGAGAAGTTGCTGAGAGACTGGCGCTTTGTTTGATCAAAATTTTTTCTAAACCTGTGAGACACATCGAAGTGGACACGGTTCGAAAAATTAAGCTGGTTTTCAGTGAAAATTTTAACGGCTGATGAGAGATTTTGAGGTGATTCTGTCGCTTTAAGGACTTCCCACGGTGCGAGACGTCGCTCAGCGCTCTCAGCCGCCGTCGTCAGCCTGTTCAAGCTGAAAACCTCCACATTTCAGGCTCTATTGATCCAGGACGTCGTGAGAGAACAGAGAAGTTTCAGAAGAAGTCGGTTTCAGCATTTTATCCGGATATTCCATTGTTAAAGGAGATTTTTTTTAATGAAAGACGTGCGGACGGATCCGCGCGTCGGGACGCAGCCGACACGGTGCGGCTGCACAGGAAAAACACCTCCGTGTTGATAACCATTTGTAAAATCCAGGCGGCTTTTGATGGCTTTCAGTGGAGTGAGTATATGAGAAATTGTTTAACAGGCAGGACATGTTCCAACTTGTCCTTAAGGCTTTCAACAGAGATGTTTTTCCTGTGGCGGAGCGTTGCGGCGGCTGCGTCCCGACGCGCGGACCCGTCCGCACGTCTTTCATTAAAAAAATCTCCTTTAACAGTGGAATATCCGGATAAAATGCTGAAACCGACTTCTTCTGAAACTTCTCTGTTCTCTCACGACGTCCTGGATCAATAGAACCTGAAATGTGGAGGTTTTCAGCTTGAACAGGCTGACGACGGCGGCTGAGAGCGCTGAGCGACGTCTCGCACCATGGGAAGTCCTTAAAGCGACAGAATCACCTCAAAATCTCTCATCAGCCGTTAAAATTTTCACTGAAAACCAGCTTAATTTTTCGAACCGTGTCCACTTCGATGTGTCTCATAGGTTTAGAAAAAATTTTGATCAAACAACGCGCCAGTCTCTCAGCAACTTCTCAGACAAAGGAATTCCGACGAGGGGCTGGACGACTCCTCCCACAAGGAGTGCTCACAGGCGAATGACGTCACCGACAGGCGTGGAAAAACTCACGCATGCGCACGAGGGTTCAAGCATGTCTGACGTAAAAACATATGAATGAAATCCATATAGTTTTTGAAAAAAATAAAAAGGACCGTTACTTTATTGACAGCCCTCATATATAAATGGGTTTACCATGGGTGGAATGACAGAGCTCAGGGACAGATTTATAATTCTGCCATTCGGATGTAAATGTTTTCCAACAGTAGATGTGATCAAAACTGGGAGGAAATAGATTATGACTAATGAAAGGTGAGCACTGCAGGTTTTAAAAGTTTTTACCTTTTCCCGAACTGATGTTATTTTACTCAAAGAGTAGCCAA
Source organism: Thalassophryne amazonica (assembly GCF_902500255.1). Lineage (NCBI taxonomy): Eukaryota > Metazoa > Chordata > Actinopteri > Batrachoidiformes > Batrachoididae > Thalassophryne > Thalassophryne amazonica. The sequence goes on from NC_047111.1 coordinate 63,810,715, forward strand.
TATATGAGTAACTGAACAAGATAAATATCAGTGGAAACCAAATCATAAGAACTGTAAACAGATGAGCAGTCACATGGGCAGGGGTGTAGTCATTGCAGGCCAGCATGTATATTTTGCCATAATCACAGAAATAACTGTTAATAATCACTGACTTACAGATGGAAAGTGTCGTGAGAAGACTCACAGCAATGAGCACAGCAGTTATTGTTAAAACCCAGAAAAAGGCAATCAAAGAAAACATGAACCTGTGTGTGACCTTCATGTGATAGTGCAGTGGGAAGGTGATCGCTATCAGTCTGTCATAGGAGAGAACAACCAGATTAAGAGACTGCATACAAAGACACGTGTAGGAGAATAAAATAAATGCCATGCAGTCATTATAGGAGATGAGGCGCTGATTAAACACAAATATGTCAAGAACCTTTGGTACCTGAACAGTGCTACCAAGCAGGTCTGTCCATGCAAGATTAAAAACTGCAACATATTTTGGAGTTCTTAGATTTTGGTCCAACAATATTACAGCCATTACAGCTGTGTTTCCCAACACTGACACAATATAAACAAAAAAGAGAAAGACATAGTAATAGTTTATGTTAGGTATGTCAGAAAAGCCACTTATGATGAAATATGGAGGACGAACAAAGGTGATGTTTCTTCCGAGAGCAGAGTTGAATAATCCCATTGTACGACTCATTGTTCATCTTTTACTGTCTGCAGCACTGTGGACAGAACAGAGTGTCTCTGTCAGTGTGTCCTGTGTCCCATATGAAGACAAATCTCTCTCTCTTTCTCTCTCTCTCTCTCTCTTCAGTTCAATTCAGAAGACTTTACTGGAACAAATGTACAAAAGACAATTGTGAAATTACAAAAAAAAAAAAAAATGATTTTAACGAACAGATTATCAGTTCCATTTTTTGGATGATGAAGAAAAGGTGAATGCTGCAGATAAAGCAGGTGTCAGTGTGAGAGACATGTTTAGTCCTGTTGATCAACTGATGCAACCAGCGAAGAAAGAAAATGTTTCAAATGCGCCAATATTCTTTAAGCATGAAATGATTACTAAGAACTGTGACAACTCAAAAGAAAAGTGTTTACACGCCTAAAAGCCTTGCGGCTTTAACCAGTGGTGTAGTCTACGTGGAACACTCACCTAAAAAGACCCGGAATTTCTGTCTACCCACTTCAAATTGCCCCGTGGAACGTGATGGTGTAAATAAAATGAGTGCTTATTGACTGTAATTTTATTTTCCCCCTTTAAAAGACAGCCATCAGGCGTCCATCACTGTAGAGTGCACCGTATGTGTCCCATCCACCCCCCCACCCCGCTCGCTCTGCTAGATAAGAGTTTTAATTGGCTCATAGATAGATGGAGGCTGGGCTACCAGCTAATCAGCGTGAAAGCCGCACACAAACAAGAAGAATGCTAGAGAAAGTATCGATGGTGATTATTACCCGAAAAAATGAAAAGAAAACAGGCCTCGGTTTTAGATTTTTTTCGAAAACGTCCACCTGCTGCTTCAGGGCCCATTGATGAGGTTTGCACCCTGAGTGGAGGAGATAAACCTGGCGCTGTCTGCATTGCTGGTAAGTGGGCTACGACAGCTAGTTTTTTTATTTGTTCACTAAGCTAATGGGCCTTAAAACGGTCTAAAAAGCATTATTTTCAATGAGACGTGTTGCTTTTTAGATGCATCAGAAGCGTCGTATCAAAAGCCGAGCTAAACTGACGCTTCTGACGGGAGCGCGCATTGCCGCTTGTCGGCAGGCTGACACATCAAAGTTCAATCCAACTTTCAATGCTCTGAGCTGTGACGCACCTTTGCGTTGTCCAATAGGAACGACGCGTCGGGCCAAGACACGGAAGACTTTGCGAGGAAATGGTGGAATGATTTGGGCTTTTTGGCAATGAAACGACAGCGAGAGGGGTGGACCAGTGCTCACTCAAAGCCTGCCCACAGGTGAATGATGCAACCGACAGGCGTGGAAAAACTCACGCATGCGCACGAAGGTTCAAGCTTGGCTAACGTAAAAACATATGAATCAAATCCATATTTTTTTGCATAAAATAAAAAGGTTGGATTCTTTTCTCACAGACCTCGTATTTGTCTAAAAATAAATGTCCGAGGTTCCTCGTAAAATAACATGGAAATTTGTACATCTTTTAAGTCTGGTAGATTATTTATATCTCCTTTCAACCAGAAAAACAGACACTGTAAATAAATACAAATGTTTATTATAAATGCAACAGGAAATAATTTAACAATGACTGCAGTGATTGTAAAGTAGGATTTCTGTGACATAAACCTCATGATGAATTTTTTTAATGGTCATTTCAACTTGTAATTTCGTCAAAATATGTAATTGCCTTTAATGTTGTTATCAGGGCAGAGTCATTTCTAAACTATGAATTTGAGCACAATAAGTGGAGAGCTTCTACCTGTGCAAATGTCTTTGGACTTTGAGTCGTGGACATTTTTAATGATCCATTCATTCATTGTTAAAATATAAAATGAAACAGCTTTTTTTAAAATAATAGAGTTTTGCCCGTAATCTACAGATGTCTCTTGAGCTTGAGTCCCGTTGGCTGTTGGATAGTGTAGTTTTAAAATGATTGGAACTATTAAGTGGCATACTCTCCAGTATTAGTTGCATGGTTGTCTTTGTTAGATAAAATGTACTGTACAAACATGTTATCATTTATTATCCTTTATTACATCTACTCTTTTATATTGTTTCTTTTGTATCTTAAATTCTGCAAACTGTTTCTCTCAGATATTCCCAGATAGATAGCACAGCTGCTCAATAACAAAAAGTACAAACAGGAGCCAGGTCAGCCTGTTTGCGGTTTGACATTTAGCAAGCTTCAGCAAAACCACTCACTCTGTACCTAAGATCGGAATGTTTCAGTTGATTGCATATGTATTTGCACATGACTGATAGCATATGTTGTAACCGCACGCCCTGTGGACTCATGTAGTCCCCACCCTTATCTTTGTTTTTTACACACAATAAAAGAGCCTTGCAGAGGATGTCACAGCTGGAGAACTGCACATAGAAGCTGCAAGCTCTGCTGCGTCTCCCCTTTGCAAAGCTCACGAAAGATATCTCAACTCTCTGTCTGAGTGCTTGTCTCAAGTGTCATTTCTTGTATGTCCAGGCGACGTCAAACCTGACATATTTCCTGGTGCCATGACCCGGATGTCAACATACCCGTCTGCTGTGACCAGAGGATGACAGACCGAAGCCCGTCGACAACCGGCTCCATAGGGAGACCGAAGGAAAGTCCCGGTGAGTGAATTCTCGACCTGGCCGGTCATTACAGTTTCATCCTCTGGCCACAACGGAGGATTGACAACATCCGGACTGAAAGAGAGGAGACGAACCGGACAGAGGAGTAAGTAAATTCTTTTATGGTCTGACAGGGTCAGGACTAAGGTCAAATTTGATGGGGTCAAATTAGAAAACAGTTATGGGGTGACTGTTAAAGACGAGACGGGGTCACGTCAGAACAAAAAGTCCACTATACAATCAAAGTAAGATCAAAGTACAATCAAAGTAAGATCAAAGTACTATCAAAGTAACATCAAAGTAAAATCAAAAGATGTCTAACAGTGTGAAAGTGATTTGTATAAATGTGACTTGCATAAATGGAATGACAAACAATTGAAGGACGGGACTCCTGACATCCTCCATTCCAGGGGACAAAAACGAAGAGTCTGTCTGTGAAGTAAATTGTGAAATCATTCATTTGCACCACACCTGTTTGCGTGAAACAATGTAACTGCAAAGATACATTAGGTAAGATCATTCACCTTCTCCGGAAGGTTGAAGTAATGATACTTTCCAGCTAAACTGTTGACCAAACAGTAAAAGGGAAAAATAAATTGTCTGTTTAGGACTCCCTAGGAGTCACCCCCACAGACGACCAAAATGGGGAATACACAATCGTGTTGCTGTTGTTGCGCAAAAAATGATTCACTTGAAGGTGATGTCAAATTTATGATAAAATGCGATCCAGAAGAACAGAAATATGTGGAAAAATGGAAGAAAAAACATGACTTCAAGGGCAAGCTGATTGTGTCAGAGTGTGAGACACTGGTAGACAAAATAACCGCGGAAGCAGCAAGAAAGAAGGAGGGAGTGAGAAAAGACCGAAAGTTGACAGAATTGAAGAGGGCAAAGAAGTGGTTAGAACAGGCTAATAAATGACAGGATGCGATTAAAAACAAAGGACTTAAAAGACAAACATAAACACTATTTGTGAGACCAGAAGACAATGAGATTGTAGTGAAACCAAGACAACCACGACAACAATTACCTCAAGTCCTCCTACCGCCGCCGGACCTGTCTGATCAACAGGATGAGGCTGCGGGAGGAGACAGCCAAGCGCCGTTGCCTCAGGGAGGCCCTTCAAAATATACATGAGGCAACGTGAAAAAAAGAGACAAAAGCAGAAAGTGAAAATATGTATCATGGGCATGGTAGGGTCCCAGAACAAGGCCAGCCAGGTTATACAGAATACATATCACCACCGGGCCCAAATTCAAGTTTGTATCCATCATTAAATGACATGTACCCCATGGTTCAAGTACCAAATCCCCATGGGACAGCAGGAAATCCATTCACATAAATAAAGTCCATAAGGCTACCAGTTCTCTCATTGACCCAAGCGTCGATGTGGACGAATGGATCGTTCAATTCAACGATCTGGTTCGAAGCTACCGATTAAATGGACAAGAAATTGGGGAAGCCCTTCAATGTGCTCTTGGACGAAATTGGGTACATGTCCGAGGTACATACACAGGCCGCAATGCTCAGGGCGCTGTATTTACATATACTGATGACATGGCTGAACCACTAAAGGCTCAATTTGATGCAGTCATGATCAACATGAAGACAAAATTCAAGCCAAAAGCAAATTATGAAAAAATAACTGCAACAGAAATCCTACAAGGACATAGATGATTTTCTAGTCCGTTTAGGAAAAGTGTTCAGAGTCCACAGCGGCATTCCACACTCAGATGATGCGGACGGACCATATCCGAATCAATTGAAGCAAGTTCTGATGTGAAATTTTAGTCCCGCCATCAGCTCCTACGTTACCAAACATTGTGTGGAAATGGACTCAAAGAACGTCTCAGGAATTATGGATTGGACTCCACATGCTGAAAAATTGCAGAAAAGCAAAAACAAAAAGATACTCCCACAGTTACTGTATCCTACAGCAAGGGCGATATGTCCCTCAAATCAAACAGTAACAGTGAGATCTACTTCCAAAGTGGCTTTCCCACCAGATGTGGACGTGGCCGTTTTTGCGGTCACGGTGGCCACTAAATGCGAGGCAGGGGCAGATCAGCACCACCCCCGGACACTTCAAGGACATACAAACCAAATGATGTATGTTACAATTGTGGAGAACCAGGACACTGGGCACGGGATTGTCCCAAACCATCAAGACTGGACAAACGTGGTCCCGCACACCCGTCAGCGCTGCCATTTCCGCAATGACTAGGATGACCCATTGAGGCTCCAGTAGTTCACCAAAGTGGTGCACAAACAAACACGCATGACCCTCTGAACTGTGTGAATATATGTGGAGCCTTTCCACTCCTGGGCATGAGATTTAAACCAATGATTACTCTGACTTTAAATGGCACAAACATGGAGTTCCTTTGTGACACAGGGACATGCCGCACAGTTGTCAATTCAATGCCTCGTAAAGGAACATATTCGGACAAAACCATCTGGGTAAAATCTGCTGATGGGTTAGTGAATAAAAAAAAATTCTAAAACCTGTGCACATCATGGACCCAATAACACATCAGGAGCTGTTCAAACCAGTAGTTTATGCTCCCACATGCCCAACCAATTTGTTAGGAAGAGATTTGATGCAATGCCTCAAAATTGCAGTCGTGCCATCTGATGACATGAAGGAGATCCATGTGACCCCTCCACATGTGCTTGCAACATCACCTGTAACCCTGCATTATTCTCTGGATCAATCTGATCCAGAACAAAAGAATTGGTTAATAGATAAAGCAGAAACCCATGTGACTGAGGAGATGCCACATGATTCAATGCTTGCTGCAAACTAACACATCACCATGAACTTCACCGAATCGGATGACCTACGATATGACACAGATTGCTATTGCAGACGCGAGTTGAGGAGCGGACCAGCGTCTGACTGAACCCAGCGCTAAATAACCAGAAAGCGGTTCCAAAAACAAAACAAATTTATTTCCCCTCTGTGCAATAATTTGTGTACAACATAAATGTGCGGTTGTCTGGCGAGGTGAAGGACGGCACGCTCTCCAGCGCCCAAATGGATCGAAGCCCGACGCTTCTGGACCCAGACTCACTGCCGAACACCCCCCAGGTGGACACGACAAACTGACTCTGTGAAGGATGGAAAAGGTGAGGTAAGTCAACAGCTACAACAAATATCCTTCAAAGGCACACACTATCAGCAACACATTCAGGTCTGAATTTAAGCTTTATGTAAATGAGCAGCTTCTCACAACAGGTGGAGGATCATCATTCCGTACGCCACGGCAGTGAGAAGCGAGCTGCACAATTCTCATCAATGTTCAAATATACTGCGTAACAAAGCACCAAATTACTGTTAACACTTATTCAGACAATCATCACCTTTGATGTGTGCTGACAGCATGTGTCCCTCACCCGTCCTCCTTCACAGGCACGATGTGTCAAACCCAGGCGCGGTCCTCAGCGTCTCACAAACGAACGTCACAAGGTCGAGTTCCCGGCAATTCTGCTCGAATCACTCATGGCTTAAATGCAGAACGCCATCTCATTATCTGCTTCAGCTGAAAGTCTTTAAGTTTGCACGTGAGCATCATCCACAGGTGCTGCAAGTCATTAGGCCTGCACGTGAACATCCTCCACAAGTGCAGCCAATGATGCTGATGAGGGTGAAGGACTCTTCTGCCAGCACCTTCTCCACAGACAAAAAACCAGTTTGCATACCACCTGGAGAGCAAAGAAAAGAAAACAACACCAAAATGTCCAGCCAAACCCCCCAACACACAACACAGATTTCGTTAATATGACACCAGGACCACAAAATATTAATTGATTCTACACCGACCGTAATACCACAGCTGTGTATGCGGTTGATTTGTCTCCTGAAGCCCAAAAGCTATTTCGGGGTCACTATCCCCCACACATTTCATTATGCAAACCTCCTGGGGCTGAATGGCAAGACCTAGGATTGATAGTCTTGAACCTGCAGTTAGCCACAGATTGGAAGACCGTATGTCCCCAGTGGGACTATAGTCCGGGAACTGGCTTCTACAGTCAACTCCTGAACACAGCAGTTTCAGTTCACCCAGTCGTACATGAGACTGAATCTAACAAAACTTGACTTAACCCTTCACCTCTTTTCCTCTCCGAATCAGAGGAAAAAAATTGCTCTCGCAAGTACCCCCACAACTCTGGGTGCATTCTCCCACAGATGTGGGACTTCTTGACTGCATTGATCCTGTTCAAATCACACCAAAATCTCAATGGAGACCCTGTATTAAACAGTATCCATTGAAACTGGAAGCTGAGGCAGGAATTAGGCCTGTGATCGAAGAACTATTACAAGCTGGAGTGATAGTGGAATGTCCTGATTCCCCATGTAACACTCCTATTTTCCCAGTGAAAAAAGCAGACGGGTTGAATTGGCGAATGGTACAGGACCTGAGGGCAGTAAATGCAGCAGTGGAAAACCAAGCCCCATTGGTTCCAGATCCACATACACTGCTGAATTCTTTACGCCCTGATAACACATTCTTTTCGGCATTCTTTTTTTAATCGACATAAGTAATGCTTTCTTCTCTGTTCCAATACACAAAGACAGCCAATTTTGGTTTGCATTCACCTTCCAGGGACAAAAGTACACCTATACATGCCTTCCACAGGGAAACGCTGACAGCCCCACCATTTTCACTCAGACTATCACTCGTTGTTTGTCATCCTTTGATCCACCGCCTGACTCACAGATCCTTGTCTATGTTGACAACATTCTGGTCGCAGGAAAAACACAGATCGCATGTGAACACACTACTCTTTCGCTTTTGCAACATTTGGCCAAAACATGAAATAAGATCAAACAATCAAAACTGCAGCTTGTTTCACCACAAGTGAACTATTTGGGTCACATATTGTCGGCAGAGGGAAAACGGTTGCAAGACACACGCAAACATGCCATAAAACAGGCTCCCAAACCATTAACGAAGAAACAAATGATATCTTTTTTGGGTTTATGTAATTATTGCCGTTCATGGATTCCGTGCTACGCTGAAAAAACCCAACTCCTACAAGATCTGATTTACTCAACCCCCATGGCAATGACTGATACTATCATTTGGACCTCAGAACATTTGAAACAAGAACTAATTGATTCCACCGTTCTCTCTCTGCCAGACTATGCTAAACCTTTCACCCTTATGGTGGATTCTTTAAATGGTTTTATGTCTGCCATTTTGCTACAACCACATGGAGGCAAGTATAAACCTGTGGGCTATTATTCAAAACGGCTAGACCCAGTAGCGCAGGCTTTACTCCCCTGTGTGCAAGCCGTTTGTGCAGCAGCCATGGCAGTAACAGCAACTGCAGACATTGTTCTATTTCATCCACTAATCTTGAAAGTGCCACATGTAGTTAGCATTCTGCTACTGCAATCTAAATTAACCTTTTTGAGCCCAGCCAGACAAATACGTTACACAGCCACTTTGCTTTCACAACCCCATATCACCATTGAAAGTTGTTCCACTTTAAACCCAGCCAGCCTGTTACCTACAGTCGACAGTGGTGAGCCACATGATTGTGTGGCTGAAGCCACTCAGTTGCAACTTCCCCATCCAGATCTGACCTGCATATGGAATACTGGAAAAGATTTACAGTGACAACGGCGCACATTTTGTCAAGACCGTGATACAACACCTGACACAAACATTGGGCATTCAGTTAAAACATCATTGTGCATATCACCCACAAAGTGCAGGACTCGTGGAACGAACTAATGGGACGATCAAGTCCAGGCTCAGGAAAACCATGGCCGAAACAAGACGACCCTGACCTGAATGTCTGGACCTGGTAAAATTATATATGCACATCACACCCACGCCACAAGGGCCGTCACCTTTTGAGATTTTGCATGGTAGACCTTATTGCGTCCTACTCTTTGGATCAGATTTACAAAAGGTTGATGACGAATTGACCTTAGCAGATTTTATGAAAAAGATACTTCAGGAAAAGGATGTGTTAAAAGCACAGTTACTGCCGACTGATTCTCTGTCTCCACAGGATATCAAAACAGTGAAGCCAGGAGACTACGTGTTTATCAAGGTCATAAAAAGGAAAAACTGGTCCAGCCCACAGTGGGAAGGCCCGTTTCAAGCATTGCTGACCACACCAACAGCTGTGAAGATCGCTGAAAGACCGTCTTGGATACATCTAAGTCACTGTAAGCTGCAGCGTGTGCCTATAACCACAAATGAGTAAAGGGGAAGTCTGACTACAAAGGGGATTCACTGTATAGTGGTGTCCCGTCTCAACGTCAGTGAAGCAGGGAGATCCTTACTCACTTAGAGTGGTTTATAGGTGACGCTGTGGCCTAGCACCAATGGCTGATCCGCAGAATATGCCCAACCCACGTGCCAGGCGCCGTGGTTGTGGGCGAGTCTGGCAGACAGTCTGGTGTGTTGTGATCTTAGCATGTTTTTGTCTACTGGGATACCTACTGTGGCGGATGTGGGAACGACCTCCCCCGTCTGAAACTGATCCCGAGGAATCAACCCCTGTTCAACCCCTCATCCGAAGACAAAAACGATACATCGACCACCCTGACGAACCACAACACCCTTACCACGCCAACATGTGGTGGCGCTATGTGAATTACGCTTCACATCTAGTGAACCGTACCAACTGCTATGTCTGTACACATATGCCTGTTTCCACCACACATAATGGTCTACATGCTACTCCCACGTCTCGAGTTAATACTGATTGTTTGATGGGCCTGTCAACCTACCCAGGAAATTATTCTGTACCTCTGAACAAAACCACTGTGTCTCCCTTGGTGAGAAAGAACTGTACCGGTTCCGGTTTACCTCCTATGTTATCATGGCCCCAGGTGCAGGACCCCTTACTGATAACTGATTTAACACCTTATCATAGCTTTGATTATTGCGTAATTGGGAATGGCTCAAACCTGCTTGGGTGGCTTCCACCTCACTCCTGCAATTTTACTTACACCTTCTGCGATTATGTAAATCGAACAGCAAAAAACGAATGCAACAGAAATAAAACCTGTAAACAGGATAAGACCCAATGGAACAAGGCTCGCCTCATCAGGGACGCAGACCGTTTCTGGTGTAACACCACCCAGGCCCCTTACGTTAAACATTACTGTGCAGCCATAGCGCCAACCCAGAAGGGCACTAGAGTCCTCACTGATTACTATTGGCTATGCGGGACCAACGTTTATGCTCACCTTCCTCTTAATTGGGGTGGAAGATGTGGAATGATTTATTTACACGAACCAGTAGTACATATTCCTAAAGACCAATGGTCCGAAGCCACGTCAAGTTCCGTGAACCACATAATGTTCGCGTTAAACGAGAACTGTCTGATACCAGCCATATTCCTAGTGATAAACGAATATTCCATCAGGGATGGAGGTCACTATTCGGCATGCTTCCGCATGTTGGGGTCAACCTCGTAGCTCTAGAAGTTGAGTTCACCCACTGGAAGTTTTTGCAATTCATGAACTCCACACTCGAGATGGCCAACGCAACCACCGAAGAAATTAGGGCCCTGCGACTGATGGTACTACAAAACCATATGGTTCTTGATCAGCTGACCACACCCTCCGGTGGAGTGTGTGTTTTATCCCGGACAACACAGCTGACGGAGGTACCATCACCCGAGCCCTACAAGAGATGACAGAGGTTTGTGACTCTGTCCAAGCAACAGTGCCATTGCCTAGCTGGAGTTTCTGGTCATGGTTTACATCAGGAAGTTGGTGGCAACTTCTACTACAAGTCTTGACTCCTCTATTGATCACTGATGCAGTTTTTGCACTCTTATTTTGCTGCATAGTGCCTTGCCTCCATTCCATGATTGTAAAATTAGTCTCCAACACCTTTGTCCAATGTAATGTCATACAGCGAGACCTCCATCGAGAGACTACCCATTTCCAACCATTGTCGACTGATGATATTGAGCAGGAACCAGAATATGATGTCCGCCAATCGCCATATGCCAATGTCCAGCCATATCAACCACCTGATTACGAGATCGATATTCCTGAGCATTCTGACACCGCCCTGTAAACAATAAAAGATACCACATAACGATTTAAAATCATTGGTTCACTGTCATTTTGTCTTCCTGTTTTTGGTTACTATATTCATCTCCGCATGATGATGTTACAACTGAAAATGTTCTTAACAAGTGGTTGTGATTAATGTACTGGATGTGGTTGAGATGTAATAAATGATAAACAGGAGGGATATGTTAGATAAAATGTACTGTACAAACATGTTATCATTTATTATTCTTTATTACATCTGCTCTTTTATATTGTTTCTTTTGTATCTTAAATTCTGCAAACTGTTTCTCTCAGATATTCCCAGATAGATAGCACAGCTGCTCAATAACAAAAAGTACAAACAGGAGCCAGGTCAGTCTGTTTGCAGTTTGACATTTAGCAAGCTTCAGCAAAACCACTCACTCTGTACATAAGATTGGAATGTTTCAGTTGATTGCATACATATCTGCACATGACTGATAGCACATGTTGTAACCGCACGCCCTGTGGACTCATGTAGCCCCCAACCTTATCTTTGTTTTTTACACACAATAAAAGAGCCTCACAGAGGTTGTCACAGGTGGAGAACTGCACATAGAAGCTGCAAGCTCTGCTGCGTCTCCCCTTTGCAAAGCTCACGAAAGATATCTCAACTCTCTGTCTGAGTTCTTGTCTCAAGTGTCATTTCTTGTATGTCCAGGCGAGGTCAAACCTGACAGTCTTCATACTGTACTTTTGTGCCACTGATTTGGCCTACAATGTTTTTGTCACGGGTTGAAAAGGTTTCTGCAAAGTAAAGCATCTACCATATTTTCATTGTTGTATGTGAATTTTCTGGGAGCTAGCTTCTGTCCTTCAGCCTAGCTGCTGTTTTAATGGAACTTAACGTATACTAATACTAGCTTGTTTAGTTTCCTTATGGACCACAAAGCCTACAGGTTCCACTCCTCTGTCTGGACCTGATGATGGACTGTCAACTTCAACAGAGATTGTGGTAGGAGGCGTGAGGCTATGCAGCCAGTGCGTGCTCATGTAGACCGGTATGTTCTGTTTTGTTTTTGTTTATGCGTCTAAACTATACACAAACAACATGGGGGCATGCAGATTATATGAAGGGTGAATCTTACAGCTGCTGAATTTGGCAGTACAGGCTCATATCCGGTACTAAACAGAGGGAGGAAAAGTGAACTCTTGCAATATACTTAGTTGAGAGACAATAATCTGCTCCTTATTATTGTTAAGAGAACTTTTCTTTCTTAATAACAAGGAGTCACAGTCACTTTTTTTTTCTTTTGAGTGACTATGACTTAAAGTTGTCTTATTTACTGTTAAACAATACACGGTAGCTTGCATATGATACTTTTGGCTGGATGTAAACATTGTTTATTCCTGGTTTATGACCTGATTAAATTTCTTTGTTAAATTAGGTTTTCAGATGCCAAAAAATAAATGTATTTGATCTTTGAATTTTTAATCACTCTTTTAGATTTACTGTTGTATACTGTATTTTGCAATTGGTGCAAATTACTTACTTACATTCTGACACATTTCTCACATTTATAGTGGCAAATATACAATATAAATGATCAGATGGAAAGTATAGCTCTATTTGTTGTTATGGTGTTAAAAATGTTAATAACCGGGGGCGCATACGCACGGGGTTGATGACGGTCAAAAAACATAGTCTACCCACTTCAAAAATGTAGACTACACCATTGGCTTTAACTATATCTCAGGTGTTTAAAAGAACCCATTTACACTATGACGTGAAGTGGGTCCCAGTTTCCTGTATTCAAAACCGTTCGACAACTGGAAAGTATTCACAACGCTTCACTTTTTCCACATTTTGTTATGTTACAGCCTTATTCCAAAATGGAGTAAATTTATTTTTTCCCTCTCACAATTCTACTCACAACACCCCAGAACAACAACATGAAAAAATGTTTTTGGAAATTTTTGCAAATTTATTAAAGAAATCGCGTGTACATAAGTATTCATACCCTTTGCAGACATACTTTGTTGTTGCACCTTTGGCAGCAATTACAGCCTCACGTCTTCTAGAATATGATTCCAAAAGCTTGGTGCACCTATCTTTGGGCAGTTTTGCCCATTCTTTTTTTTTCTTTCTTTTTCTTTTTAATATTTATTTCATTCATTTAAAAGAAAAACAGAAAAGCAAAAAACAAAAGCACCACAATACCAGAATGAAAAGGAGCAGAAAGAAGAACAAGTCTTATGATTTCTGTCCCTTTTAACAATACAATCTTTCAATATACAGCATCATAGTCAACATTATTTAACAGATTGCATTTCTTTAACTTGTCACATACCACTGACCCATTTCATAATTATGACCAGAAATTAATAGATTACATCACTGACAGGTTACATTTAAACTTAAGACACTCCAAACATTATTAACAGTTTACTTTTTTTTTTTTTTTTACTTTCTTGCAGCCCACTGACTTACTTCATAGTTTCATACTTACTTAATACATCTAATTTAATATGTTTTTTAAATAATTTAAGCGACCTTAATTCTTTAATTTCTTTATTAAGATTGTTCCATAATTTGACACCATTTACTGCAATACTCCTTTCCTTTACTTTGGTTCTAAATCTTGGTTTTTTAAAGACTTCTATTCCTTTCAATTTATAACTACTTACTCTTTTTTCAAACATATTTTGAATGTTTGTTGGTAAAGTATTTTTATTAACTTGGTACATCGTTTGTAATATTTTCAAATCAACTAAATCATGAAATTTAAGTACCCTATACTTAATAAACAATGGATTAGATGGATCTCTAAAACCACTGTTACTAATCACTTTTAAAGCTCTTTTCTGCAAAATAAATATAGGTTGTATATAGGTTGTATATGTTGATCCCCAGATTTCTACACAGTAAGTTAAATATGGGACAATCAATGAATTGTACAATGTTAATAAACCATAACTATTTAATGAATATTTTTACTTTATGCAAAACAGCAATGGCTTTTGCTATTTTTCCTTTTATGTAATTTATGTGTGACTTCCATGTAAGATCTTCATCAATCATGACTCCTAAAAATTTCATTTCTTTTACCCTTTGTATATCCATTCCATCTATTTGTAATGACACATTATTTTCTTTCGCTCTATCATTAAACAATATGAAATTTGTCTTATTAATATTTAGTGACAATCTGTTTATATCAAACCAATGTTTAACTTTTTCCAACTCTGTATTTATCACTTGTGCTACTTCCTGTATATCTGATCCAGAGTAAAACAGCGTTGTATCATCAGCAAATAAAATGCTGCCAAGCACATTGGATACATTCACAAAATCATTGATATACAAAATAAACAGTTTGGGTCCAAGTACCGATCCTTGTGGTACTCCATAAATAATGTTACACAATTCTGATTTGGTATTATTTATCTGAACAAACTGTTTTCTATTTTCTAAGTAGCTTTTTACCCACTGATGTGCAACACCTCTTATACCATATTGTTGTAACTTGTGGAGCAATCTTGAGTGGTCTATAACATCAAAAGCCTTTTTCAGGTCAATAAAAATACTTACAAAATAATCCTTATTATCTATTGTTGTTGATATTTTCTCTATTAGTTCCATAATTGCCATAGCTGTCGAATGTTTTGTTCTGAATCCATACTGAGCATTATTTAAAATATGATGTTTCTCAATAAATTTATCCAATCTTGTTACAAAAACTTTTTCCATAATTTTAGAAAACTGTGGAAGCAATGATACTGGCCTGTAATTAGAAAAATTATGTTTGTCTCCATTTTTATGTAATGGGACTACCTTAGCAATTTTCATTTCATCTGGAAAAACCCCAGTTGACAGAGACAGATTACAAATATAAGTAAATGGTTCAATAACAATTTCTATTATACTTTTTACAGTCATCATGTCTAAATCTTCATGGTCAGTTGATCTTTTGCTTAGACAGTTTTTTACAATTCCACATTGTCCAGGAAAATACTATTGACCGTATTTACCAATGTACATAATTTATCTTCTATTATTGGTTTATTTCCCACCAGACTTGACCCTACATTTGAAAAATAATCATTAAACCCATTTGCAACTTCTTTTATATCATATATCTCTTTATTTTCCTTAACAAAGTAATTTGGAATAGTTTCTTTCGTTCCATCACTATCAATCACACTTTTTATAATTCCCCATGTTACCCTCATATTATCTTTACTCTTATTTAGTTTTTCACTGTAATAATCTTTTTTTTTGTTTCCTAATTATTGTTAATAGTTTATTTTTATATTTTTTGTATTTATGTTCTGATTCCTTTGTTTGCAATTTTAAAAGCACCTGTATAAATAGTTTTTCTTTGCACAAGCATTTTTTATTCCCTTTGTCAGCCATGGTTTATTTACTCTTTTCTTACTAATTTCAATTAATTTACAATTTTTATTGTATGATTTCATCAATATTTTCATAAATGAGTTATATGCTACATTAACATCACTGACATAAACTTCTTCCCAGTTTTGATTTTTAAGGTCATATTTTAATGCCTCTAAGGCTTTTACTGACTTATCTCTTTTAAAGTTTATATCAGTTTTTTTGTTGTACCTATTTTTATATTTAAATATTGAAAAAATTGGTAAATGGTCGCTAATATCTGTCATGAAGATCCCATTCTTAATAATTTCATCTGTTCTGTTTGTAAATATATTATCAATTACCGTTGCACTTTGCGATGTAATTCTGGTTGGTTTTGTTATCAAGGGGAATAACCCCAAACTATACATTGTATTCACAAAATCACTTAATCTTTGGCAGCTGGAGCTTTCTATGTTAATATTAAAGTCCCCACACATAAAAAGCGTTTTGTTTTTAATTTGATGGAATAATTCAATTATTTTATCTGTAAATTTCACAACACAAGAATCTGGTGCTCTGTATACACAACTAATTAAAATATTCTTAGATGTTTCATGTACAAGTTCCACTGTTACAATTTCTATGACATCATTCATAATTGTCATTTCTTCAACAATTGTACACATCAGATCTGTTTTTGTATACAGAGCAATACCACCGCCTTTTTTATATCTTCTGTTTACAAAATACAGCTCATATCCCTCCATTTGAACTTCATCCATGAGATCATCTTTAAGCCAAGATTCAGTGATTGCAACAATACTAAATCTATTTTTAAACTGATTTAAATAATCTTTTATTTGTGACATTTTACAATACAAGCTTCGACTGTTTATATGTATGAGTGACAGGGTATCTTCTGCAATTTTTTCACTATTCAGCTGTTCTACTGTATAATACTCACAACCAATCGTTTTTAAGTCAAATATACTTTCATCAATATTAGTGTCTATGTCATATATTTTATCCTCTGTTTCCATGTTTGATCTGATTTTTTGTTGGTCCAATTACCAACAGATGTTATATTTGATTGTCTATTCAGGTCTGTATTTCGTAAGGTCCTCCATGTTTTTGATTTGTATACCGTTTGTTCCTTCTTTCACTCTAATCCACACCCTACAATTCCAGACCCATGTAGCAACAATATGTTTCTGTTTTCTTAGTAGTCTTGCTTCCCTAGCAATATCTGCATTTTTTTTTTTTGTTAGATGCTCATTTATGTAGACACTCGTTCCTTTCAAATTCTTTGCCTGTCTTAATAACTCATATTTATATTTTCTGCTTGTAAATCGTATAACAATGTTAGATAGTTTATTTTTTCTATCTTTAGTTGGAATAGTATAACAGTCTGATATTGTGTCTTGATGGATGACAACACCTTTTTGATATAAAAAGTTTGTAACTTGTTGTTCCAATGATTGTCTTTCTTCAGGTGGTGCATCCTCCCCACTGGTTCCACCAGAATCCACCACCCTTGCATATGTCCGATGCCTTGTTTCTAGTCCAGATATTATAACGTCATCTTTTCTAGTAAATTGTTCAAGTTCATCTACACGTTGCTCATGTTTCTTAATGATCTTGTCCTTCTCTTTAACCAGATTTTGGAGTTCTTTCATTTCCACCATCAGTTTGTCTAGATTAGACATGTCTTTTGATATATGGTTTAATGAGGTCTTTATCTCCTCTATATCTTCCTCGAGTTTATCTGTTTTCCTGGGTGGTGCCATGCCGACTGTCGTGGCTCAGTATGGCCACTATTGATTCCTCTTTGCAGCACCTCTCAAGCTCCATCATGTTGGATGGAGAGCATCGATGCACAACCATTTTCACATGTCTCAGGGGTGTTCAATCGGATTCAGGTCTGGGCTCTGGCTGGGCCACACAAGAACATTCACAGAGTTGTCCGGATGCCACTCCTTTGATATCTTGGCTGTGTGCTTAGGGTCATCGTCCTGCTGAAACATGAGCCATCGCTCCAGTCTGAGGTCAATAGCATCTGGAGCAGGTTTTCATCCAGGATGTCTCTGTACATTGCTCCCTTCATCTTTCCATCAATCCTGAATAGTCTCCCACTTTCTGCCGCTGAAAAACATCCCCACAGCATGATGCTGCCACCACGATGCTTCACTGCAGGGACGGTGCCTGATTTCCTCCAAATATGGCACCTGGAATTCATGCTAAGAGTTCAAACTTTGTCTCATCAGACCAATTTTGTTTCTCATGGTCTGAGAGTCCTTCACGTGCCTTCCTGCAAGGTTAGGTCTGGGAAGAGGAGTTGGACCATCAGCCCAGCAGAGCGTAAGCCACAAAAGGGCCCATTGCTCCCCCCAGAATGAACCTACTTTGTTAAATGAATGAATGAATAAATGAATGAATGAATAAATGAATTCATTTATTCAGCACACAGCACACACAGTATAAAACAACAACAAACAAAACTTAAAACGAAAAAGAAAATGGATTGACAATGCATCCATGTGCCTGAAAGGGCATAAGCAGAAGCAAAACTTTTTAACGCCTACGCCTTTAACCAAAAATAAAATTATCTGGTCTGAAAGGAGTGGGGGGAAAAAAAAAAAAAAAAAAAAACAACTATTCCCATTTTCAACCACTTCAAACTCTTCAACGTAAAGGACACAATCCGAATAAAACTGAACAAATTTACATTTACAATTTGGCAACAATTTGGTGTGGTCTTGATAACCTGCATTCTGAATTGTTCTTAATGCTGTTTTTTGAAGAATGAATAATGGTTGCAATGTAGCTGTATAATTGTTGCCAAAAACTTCAGCACAGTAAGTCAGGTAGGGTGCAACCAATGACCTTTTAGTTAAAACTTTTGGCACCCTTGATAAAGGATACCATGTTTCTTAAGTTTAGTTTCCTAATCTGGTCAAGTTCTAAAATAGAGGAACTCAAAATCCTCTGCCTCAGTCTACCCCATGCTGGACACTGGACCAAAAAGTGGAGAGAAATCTGAGGTTCCTCCCCACAGGCTGTACAAGTACTGACCTCTTGGAGTCTCATTACCATTCTATGTCTGTTCAGTAGGTTGTGACCTGTGAGAGTCCCAACCACTGTACTTATAATATTTCTAGGCAGGCCAAATAGCTCCTTGGAAAATCTTAGGTTTGGTCATTCCACGAGCTGTCTTGCCTCCCTGCACGAACTCAAGTGGTGCCATTGTTTGTGGTGCTGCTTCCTGATCTAGTTCTGGACGTCTGCCTTCTGTAGAGCACTTGACACCCCTAGAATGGACTCTGGACCCACAAATTTCATTGAGGTCCCCAACTTTCCAAGCCGGTCCAGTCTATCTTTACCTGGAATATCAGTATGACCAGGTACCCACACTACAACTACATCATTAGTGTCTCCCAGTGTGTTAAGTGCCTGGGCACACTCCCACACCAAAGCTGATGAGTAGAGTGGCAATTTAATGGCAATTATACATGCCGGACTATCTGAGTAAATAGAAATTCTTTTACTCTTAAAATTGAGGATAATCGGCACCTCCACACACTGAATGACCGCAAACAGCTCAGCCTGAAAGATGGTGGTGTATCTGGCCAGTGCAAAGCTCTTTTCCTATGTCAAGCCATCTTGTTATATTAACGCTCCAGCTCCAGCTTTCCCCCGATCAATGAGCCATCTGTAAAACAAGTGATTACAGGTGAGGTTGTGTTCAGAGCCAGGTCTGACCGTGACTCTTTTTCCTACCCTATCACGAGGGAAAGTAATCAGTGGAAGATCCAATGATATTCTTTCCCTGATTAAAGTATGACTGGCATCTGCTAGTCTTTGCCAATTGCCCAACTGGTGCAACCTTACTGATGTAGAGTTTGCCTCTTTAACAATGTAGAGGTCAAGAGGGGCTAAGTTCAGAAGTACTCCTAGCTGCTGTTGGTGTTGTCCTGATGGCACATGTGAAGCAAAGGCATGCCATTCTTTGAACATGAGTCAGCATAACCGTTGCAGCCCCGTGCTCCACTCTGGTCCACCAAACTATCGCAGCATAACTTAGCATGGGTCTTACCACTGAAGTGTAGCTCAGTCTCATCACACTGGGACCTACTCCTCTTTCGTCATCCAACAATACAACGGCACTGTTGTAAGCTGAGAATTGCCCTATTTGGTTATCTAAATAGACACCAAGGTACTTCACTGACTGAGATAGTCCTTGCTCAATAATGTCCAATTTTGGTAGAACTAGACCAAATTTGGTTCTCTTATTTGTGAAGAGGACCATAAATGTTTTGTGTGGATTCACAGACAAACTGTTGGACACACACGACTTCTCTACTGTCCTGAGAGCATTCTGCCTGAGTTCTGAAACAATCCTCAAAAAGAAAACCCCCAATAGAGATAGCAAAATTATCTGCATACCCTTGGGAGTACGGTCTGAGATTATTTAACTCAGTGAGAAGTGAGTGGTGACCCTTTAACACTAGAAGACCCATAGCAGAGAAGCTTGAATCTTCATCTGGACTGGGTTGCTTGACGCGAGGATGTTTCTCTTCTAATCGCAGAAGCTTCCTCAGCTAAATTTGTTGCTCTGGTAGTCTGACTTTTGTCTTGACTCTTGTAAAGAAGAACAAACAGAAGCTAGTAAAAGCTGGAGCTTTAAACCTAACAAGACCTCTCCTACTGAGAGGCAGACTGCTATTGGCAGTGACTAACAATTGCTCTAATTAGAACCTATTGTACTCTAGATAGCATCCTCCTAATGACAGGGCAGCTGTCCCTCCTAACGATGGGACTGATGCCTCTCTTGACGACTCTCCTGATGACGTGAATGACTCATTACCATGAACAAAAGAGTAAAACTGCTTTGACCTGAGTACTACAGAGGATCTTCAGACAGCACAAAATCCCAGTTTACTTTAAACTTGTCAACAGCTTGAGACAGAAAATTAGTACACCATAAGGACTGGACCCCTAGTTACAAACAGAGCAATGTAGTGTATTCTATCAGATGTCAGGAAAACTGTAACGAACACTACATAGGTGAGACGAAGCAGCTGTTTCACAAATGGCTATACCAGCACCGCAGAGAGGGCACCGGCAGACTTCAGTCTGCAGTTCAACTCCACCTTAAAGACACTAACCACACATTTGAGGACAAGGAAGTTAAAATCTTAGCCAGAGAAAAGAAATGGTTTGAGAGAGGTATGAAGGAAGCTTTGTATGTGAAACAGTTGAAACCCAGCCTTAACAGGGGAGGGGGTCTGAGACATGCTTTGTCCCCTGTTTACAATGGGGTACTCAGGTCAAAGCAGTTTCACTCTTTTGTTCATGGTAATGAGTCATTCGAGTCGTCAGGAGAGGCTTCAGGAGAGGCTTCAGGAGAGGAGTCAGTCCCATCGTTAGGAGGGACAGCTGCCCTGTCATTAGGAGGATGCTAACTAGAGTACAACAGGTGCTAATTACAGCAATTGTTAGTCACTGTCAATAGCAGTCTGCCTCTCAGTAGGAGGGGTCTTGTTAGGTTTAAGCAACCCAGTCCAGTCCAATTGAAGAGTCAAGCTTCGCTACTATGGAAACCACCTGGACAACTGAGAGCCTTCACAGAAACTAGAAGACCCAGCTGTTTCTCCCACCTCCTATTCTGACCGGAGGTGCCAAATGGCACTGCTGGGGTAATTTACAAGTCATTAGGCCACCTTTTCTTATGTAAGTGCAGCCATTAGATCGGAATGTGCCTGTACCAGAGTGTGTGACTCCGATGGAGAAGAAATACCCATTGCGCTTCGTTCCGACTCTGAAATTTCTTACGGTAAGATTTCCTAAATTTCCTATTTTTGTTTGCTAGTTATGGCAGTTGTGTTTTAGGAAGAGATGTACTGCAAAAAGTAACACCTTGATAAGTTAAAATTGCTAAAAAATAAATAAATAAATAAAAATAAAGATTATTTTATCTTAATTTGAGTAATTTTGACTTGTCAAGAAAAAAAATATTTGCCAATGGGGTAAGATATTTTTACTTAAAATAAGACAAAATGTCTTGATAAGACACTTTTACTTAGGTTTAAGTAAAAACGTCTTATTGCCAGGAGCTGAGGTTCTTTTTTGTTTGTTTGTTTGTTTGTTTTTTGTCTAAATTTAAGTGAAAATGTCTTACCCCATTGGCAAATTTTTTTACTTGACAAGTAATTTCAGCTATTTTGACCAATCAATATGTCACTTTTTGCAGTGTGAAAACAATCCTAAATCAATACAAAGGAGGCATACTTGAGATGTTTTGGAATTATAATTCAAATGATATCTTTGTGTCGATTTCACATTATTTCAACATTTCACTAATCAAATCTCAAAAATATGATCACTCTATCGATGAGGAGACTTCACCATCTCCAGAAAAGAGAGGTTGCATGGAGACGCGAGTGGCTGACAGACGGCAAAAGACAGCACAGCAGGCTCGGACTGATAATCTGTGATTTTGGGCATTTGCCCGGTCTGCCGCTGCACGTTTAGACGTGCGTGGGCCGGCCTTCCCATATTTATACAGATTATGGAAATATACAGTGTTCTCGAACCGCGCGCTGCTGTCAACACGAGGAAAGTCCGTGATCGGTGAAGCTACAGCATTTAACTGGCGCAGCTGCAGAGCCACTAACTGAATTTGTGTCAAAATAAAAGTTCTGTAGTGTTTCATACACGCGCAGTCTTATTCTAGGTTTCAGTTTTGTTTCCGTTTGATCACACAACGGAGACTTACATCGAGCATAATGATTGACATGACCAACAGCCAATGACAATGGAGAAGCATACAGGGTGGCCAATCAGATTGCTGGAAGAGCAGGCGGCCGCTCCCGCCCCTGTGAATGGATTGAGTCCTCGGCGCCTGGACTTCTCTCCGCTCTTCTACTGATACAAGGTTGGAATCGTTTCTTTTATCTTAATTAACTGTGCTTTACTTTTGTTAATCTTTAAATGCAACAGCTACGGACTTCAGCTCCTTAATTTACTGCTGTGTGAATCCTAGCAGTGGTTACACAATACCTCGCTCTCTCTCTCTCTCTCTCTCTCTCTCTCTCTCTCTCTCTCTCACTCTCTCTCTCTCTCACTCACACACACACTTTGGAGACACAAAAACTTTTTTCCGCTTGTGTGCATTTGCTTCCATTTTGTCAGACCCGGCGCCAGAAAAAAAAAATATTAAGGGGGTGATAAGTTTATCACAGGGGGCGGGGTCGCCCCCCCCCCCCAAAAAAAATAGTGCGCACTGGAGGAGACGTGCGCTCCTGGAAAGCTCGTGTATTTACGCTGCACCATTGTAAGAGACTGACTAAGAGTGAAGAGTGATGACAGTATTTTTTAAATTATTATTTGAACGTATAGAGGCTCGGTCAAGTGATCTCCTGCATACCACAGAGCCGGTGTTCTGTCGAGATGAGGTGCGCCAACTTTCGACACTGAGCTGTGACGTACCTTGGCATTGTCCAATAGGAACGACGCGTCGGGCCAAAGCACGGAAGACTTGTGGCAGAAACCACTGATCTCTACAAAATGGATTGGACCAATCTGATTGATGCAGAAACCACTGATCTGTACAAAACATTAACGTGTGACAGGACTGCTCATTTATAGAGTAGTTATCTGAAGAAAAAATCATTGGAAATGTTTTTTTGTTGTTGTTACCTCAAAATTTCTGATTACTGTTAAAAAAGTTTAGAACACTTGTAATTAAAACAGGTAAATAAATCAATAAATGGTTCTTTAGAAACCTTTCATCTGTATTAAAACCACCTGTTATTTCAGATTAGATAATTTCTTGTTTAACATAAGAAACCTCAGACATTTATTTTTAGACAAATAAAATAACATGGAAACTTGTATATTTTTTTGAAGTCTGGTAGATTATTTATATCTTATTTCAACCAGAAAAACAAACACTAAATAAATACAAGTGTTTATAAATGCAAAAGGAAATAATTTAACAATGACTGCAGTGTGATTGTAAAGTAGGATTTCTGTGACATAAACCTCATGATGTTTTATATGTATATATATAGTCATTTAAACTTGTAATTTCGTCAAAATATGTAATTGCCTTTAATGTTATCAGGACGCCCCCTCGTGGCGCCGGGGCCGCGTTTTGTACTATGATCAAGGTGAAATGACAGTGAAAGTGTGTGTTTAGGTGTGTGTTCATGGTGTTTAGGTGTATAGTATTTGCTCATTGGGGGTTTGGTATGGACGAGTGGGTGTGCGTGTTTGGGGGTGGATTCGTCAGGCCAATAGTGGGCTGGTCCAGAGGAAAAATGCCAGGGCCGAAATTTGTTCCCAGTCCGACCCTGCGGCACAGTGTGGCGTGAAGAACAGATCGGAAGGCCTCTGCATCACAGCCCAATTTGTACAGATTGAGCAAGAACTTTCAAGAACAGGAGAGTAATTTATGGTTGACAAACAAGTTCAGGAATATTCTTGCGAGATCAAGAAGATTCCAGAATGCCATCATGAAAGACTAAGAAAGTTCTGGGGTGTTACAGGACAAATATTTAAACAGGGGTTCACAGGACAGCATTCAGTCAAGCTCGGACTACCTGAGAAGATACACCAGAAGAAGAGAGATGGTATCAAGAGGCTGCAATCATTCTCCAGATAAATTCTGCTACATCTGTGGCCAGTTCATCAAGAAAAGAGCAAACAAGTTTTCTGTGACAGCATCCAGCAAAATGTGTGAAGCCTACAAAGCTTATTTTGGAATGCCAGTTGGAGACCAAGATAAGAACTGGGCACCTCACTTAGCTTGTGAATATTGCAAGAAAACACTTGAATGTGAGAAAGTTATGTGTTGTTGAAAAAGCCAAAATCTTGTATTGCAAATATTGAATGGTCAGTCATTAAACAAATATTTTCACTGTTTTTGCAGGATGGTACAGAGGGGAAAAGAGCAATGAAGTTTGCTGTTCCAAGAATATGGTGTGAACCCACTGACCAGGCTCGGACTGGTAATCTGTGATTTTGGGCATTTGCCCGGTGGGCCGCTGCACGTTTAGACGTGCGTGGGCCGGCCGTCCCATATTTATAGAGATTATGGAAATATACAGTGTTCTCGAACCGCGCGCTGCTGTCAACACGAGGAAAATTCGTGATCGGTGAAGCTACAGCATTTAATCGGCACAGCTGCAGAGCCACTTCCTGAATTTGTGTCAAAATAAAAGTTCTGTAGTGTTTCATACACGGCGCAGTCTTATTCTAGGTTTCAGTTTTGTTTCCGTTTGATCACACAACGGAGACTTACATCGAGCACAATGATTGACATGACCAACAGCCAATGACAGTGGAGAAGCATACAGGGTGACCAATCAGATTGCAGGAAGAGCAGGCAGCCGCTCCCGCCCCTGTGAATGGATTGAGTCCTCGGCGCCTGGACTTCTCTCTGCTCTTCTACTGATACAAGGTTGGAATCGTTTCTTTTATCTTAATTAACTGTGCTTTAATGGAAGCAAAAGCACACAAGCGGAAAAAAAGTTTTTGTGTCTCCAAAAACTTTTTTCCGCTTGTGTGCTTTTGCTTCCGTTTTGTCAGACCCGGCGCCAGAAAAAAAAAAAAAAAAAAAAAAAAAAAAAAATATATATATATATATATATATATATACAGCCCCCCCCCCCAAAAAAAGTGCGCACCGGAGGAGACGTGCGCTCCTGGAAAGCTCGTGTATTTACGCTGCACCGTTGTAAGAGACTGACTAAGAGTGAAGAGTGATGACAGTATTTTTTTTTATTATTATTTGAACGTATAGACCCTCGGTCAAGTGATCTCCTGCATACCACAGAGCCGGTGTTCTGTCGAGATGAGATGCACCAACTTTCGACACTCTGAGCTGTGACGTACCTTCGCATTGTTCAATAGGAATGATGCGTCGGGCCAAAACACGGAAGACTCGTGGCAGAAACCACTGATCTCTACCAAATGGATTGGACCAAACCGATTGGTGCAGAAACCACTGATCTGTACAAAACATTAACGTGTGACAGGACTGCTCATTTAGGGAGCAGTTTTCTGAAGAAAAATCATTGGAAATGTTTTTTGTTGTTGTTACCTCAAAATTTCTGATTACTGTTAAAAGTTTAGAACACTTGTAATTAAAACAGGTAAATAAATCAATAAATGGTTCTTTAGAAACCTTTCATCTGTATTAAAACCACCTGTTATTTCAGATTAGATAATTTCTTGTTTAAAGGGGATAGAGAATCAAAATCATCTTTTTTATGTTTTTGGTGTTAGTTCAGAGTCTCCCCGCTGTGGGGAAAACACACGAAGTGCCAGCAAGTTTCAGAACCTCTTTTTCAAGTATTTCTCCTTTTTTGAATTGCCCCTAGAAAACAGGCCAATCCGTTTTTGAGAGAAAACTTACGTCACTTTTTCACTAATTGCCCCCCCACACACACACACACCCACCCCCTTTCACACACGCCCCTTCGAAATTAATTATTCATAAGGTTGTGCCCACCCATTTGTAACACTCAAAGAGAAGCAATGGCGAGCTACAGGTGTGCTTTCCCAGGCTGTTTTAGCGGACTACGATCTTCCCACGGAAAGCAATGTACGCGATCACTGGCTTTTATTCATTTTTAACCGCATCCCCAGTACATACAACCGCTGACTATTTCTTTGCTCTGCGCATTTCACGGAGGACTGTTTCACAAACCTTGCACGATTTCGAGCTGGCTTCAGTCGGCATTTAATACTCAGTAGAGGGTCAGTTCCGACTCTGTGACAAAATCAACCCCAGCAATCAGTACAGCCTGTGAGTATCACATTTTCTTTTGTTTTAAATTTGTGTTGTGCCATATTCCTGTTGTAAGAATTGCATGTTAGAATGGCACGTTAGCTCTGGTTTGTTCCTCTAAAGGGAATGAGCTAACCCCTTAGCAGCTAGGGATATGTATCGAGAACCGGTTCCTTTTGGGTATCGTTAAGAAATGACTCGATCCACCGACATCAATAAGCTTTGTGCTTAACGATTATGTTATCGGTCCTTCAGAGTGGCAATTGTTTTGGGGGGTGTTTGTCAGGAAAATGATCATTTCTGTATTGATTACAGACCCTGCAGCTGGTCCGTAAACAACTTTTCTGCAGCGCGGCTTTGCTTTGAACCTTGAACCAATTTAATCAGTGCTTCGCAGAATGAAGCAATGCTTCGATTATTCTTTCTTTCTTTTGCTTCATTTTCTCCTGCTAAAACCCTAAAGAGCATACGTCTGTGAGTATTATTTACCTTTTCTATGTTAAACCGACCTGTTATGTTCTTCTGAAACAGTTGATAGATGTATTTTATAACTTAAAAACGGGAGCGATGCTAACGCGTTAGCATGTCTATGGCATTTTCAATGTTAAAAATTAGCATTGCAGCTGTCATCACGTTCGTGTGCATTTGTTTTCAAATTGTAATATTTCTTAAATTTATTTTTGTTTATATATTAATAATCGAATGATTATTATATACAATTTTAGAGAAAGAGGCAAAAAAACCTGAATAAAAACACAACAGAAAATATAAAAGCAATGAAAATAAATAAATAATGCTTTCTTTTCAGTGAGAGCAAGGGCAGCCAATCAGACAACGGCAACCGATCAGCGCCACCTACTTGCATTTCATAATGAGGTTGCCAAATAAGTTCTGAAACGACGCCATTAAAGGCAAACGAGGCATTCTAAACCCAGCATAGTAACATAGCTGATTCAGAGAGCCTTTTAGGAAGGTTCTGAGCCATTACAGACCCAACCAATTTTTGGGGGGCTACATATCACATCACAGAACAAGGATTAATGCCCCATTCAACCTCTCTCTATCACCTTTAACATAAGGAACCTCAGACATTTATTTTTAGACAAATAAAATAACATGGAAACTTGTATATTTTTTGAAGTCTGGTAGATTATTTATATCTTATTTCAACCACAAAAACAAACACTAAATAAATACAAATGTTTATTATAAATGCAAAAGGAAATAATTTAACAATGACTGCAGTGTGATTGTAAAGTAGGATTTCTGTGACATCAACCTCATGATGTTTTTTATATATATATATATATATATATATATATATATATATATATATATATATATATATATATATATATATATATATATATATATATATATAGTCATTTAAACTTGTAATTTCGTCAAAATATGTAATTGCCTTTAATGTTATCAGGACGCCCCCTCGTGGCACCGGGTCCGCGTTTTGTACTATGATCAAGGTGAAATGACAGTGAAAGTGTGTGTTTAGGTGTGTGTTCATGGTGTTTAGGTGTATAGTATTTGCTCATTGGGGGTTCGGTATGGACGGGTGGGTGTGCGTGTTTGGGGGGGGATTTGTCGGGCCAATAGTGGGCTGGTCCAGAGGAAAAATGCCAGGGCCGAAATCTGTTCCCAGTCCGACCCTGCCACTGACCACTCAACCAACTGCTACTTCTGCATGGTGGATCCTTCCAAATGCCGAAGTGGGAAGAATGCACCTGCTATTCCTTATCCTGACATTCCATCTTCCATTGCACCAGTGCCACATATTGCTGAGCTTCCTGTACCTTCACCTCCAGAAAGAAAACAACCATCAAAAGAAGAAAGCACTGAATCAGAGGATGGGGAGAACAGTGAAGTGGACTGTGACATTACAGATACAGTTTGTGAGAGGAATCCTTCCTTCCCAAGTGAAGGAGATCTGAATGACCTCATCAGAGATCTTGGTTTGACAAAGTCAAATGCTGAGCTTTTGATCTCAAGGCTGAAGGAGTGGGACTTGGGATGAAAGTGTGCAAGTAACAAGCCAAAGAAAACGTCACCAACTTTTCTCTAGCTTCTTTGCCAAGGAAGAGAGTTTGTGCTATTGTTCAGTGCAATTGGAATTGCATGGAATCCAAATGAGCAGAGACTCTTCATTGATAGCTTATCCAGAAGCCTGAAGGCTGTGCTACTGCACAATGGTAACAAGAATCCATCACTTCCTTTGGCTCATTCAGTGCAACAGTGTCAAATATCTGCTGGAAGCTTTGAACTATGATGAGTACGGATGGGAGGTCATTGGGGACTTCAAAATGGTAGCATTTTTGATGGGACTCCAGGGAGGTTTCACCAAGTTTCCCTGTTTTCTCTGCCTTTGGGACAGTAGAGACAGGCCAGCACATTATCCCCGGAAGCAATGGCCTGAAAGGACTGAATTCTCAGATGGAAGCCGTAACATTAAACATGAGCCATTAGTGGATCATCACAAGGTTTTGTTCCTCCTCTGCACATCAAACTGGGTCTCATGAAACAATTTGTCACAGCACTTGACAAAGAGTCTGCAGCATTCAAGTATCTTCAAGACTTTTTCCCAGAGCTGTCAGAGGCAAAAGTGAAACCAGGTGTTTTCATTGGATCACAAGTCAAGATAATCATAGAGTGCCCTGAATTTCCAAAGAAACTGACAGCAAAAAAACAGGAGTCATGGAAAAGTTTTGTTGATGTTGTCCATGGGTTTCTGGGCAACCACAGGGCTGATACTACAGCCCAGTCTCGCGTTTTTTTTTTTTGTTTGTTTGTTTGTTTTGTTTTGTTTTTCGTTCTTCTGTGACGAAATGAGTCAAATTTTCGTGATGGAGCTTTTTTAACTCACTATTCCTAACCCTATTCCCACTCCAATAAGGGTCCTTGGGCAACGTCTTTAATCCCCTATCTGGTGTGTAGTGAGTGCCTTGTATGGCAGGACCCTGACATCAGGGTGAATGTGAGGCATAATTGTAAAGCGCTTTGAACATCTGATGCAGATGGAAAAGCGCTATATAAATGCACTCCATTTATCATTTTACCAATAGATTAATGTATATTTCATGCAGCTGAAGCACAACTTGTCATGAGACCAGGTTGGACATTATGTGGAACTGGTTGAGACTTTGGTGAGAAACTATGGCCAAATGGGATGTAGAATGTCACTGAAGGTTCACATTCTGGTTGCTCACCTTGACAACTTCAAGGACAACATGGGGGAATACTCAGAAGAACATGGGGAGCACTTCCACCAAGACATAATGGACTTTGAACACTGATATCAGGGATCTTACAATGAAAACATGATGGGGGACGACATTTGGGGTCTGATAAGGGAAAGTGATTCATTGCACATCCGCAAATAAAGGAAAACTACATTTTTAACTTTGTAAAATTGTTTTCAAATGTTTGAAAATAAACCTTGCTGCAGTTGTGTTCTATATTTTAGTTTTATTTTGAAAAAGTCAGAAAATTGTCAAAAATAGCTGTTTTGAGGGGATAAAATTGCTGTGCAACCCAAAAAAAACAAAGTTTGGCATGAGAGGCAACAGTGCGAACCACTAAGATCAGAAACTGGTGTGATACTTTAAAAATAATTGTTTGACAGATTATTCTTTGAAATTTTACTGCAATGTACACAGTGAACACAACACACACACACACACACATATCTATGAATACTATAGATAATTTATCATTGCAGATTTGAACTCCTTTTTATTTTAACAACTTTTTAATAGATTTTTTGATTTCTTGTGTCTGTAGAACATATATAAATGGGTTTACCATGGGTGGAATGACAGAGGTCAGGGACAGACTTATAATTCTGCCATTCGGATGTAAATGTTTTCCAACAGTAGATGTGATCAAAACTGGGAGGAAATAGATTACGACTAATGAAAGGTGAGCACTGCAGGTTTTAAAAGTTTTTACCTTTTCCCGAACTGATGTTATTTTATTCAAAGAGTAGCCAATATATGAGTAATTGAACAAGATGTTGTGTGTTGGGGGGTTTGGCTGGATATTTTTGTGTTGTTTTCTTTTCTTTGCTCTCCAGGTGGTATGCAAACTGGTTTTTGTCTGTGGAGAAGGTGCTGGCAGAAGAGTCCTTCACCCTCATCAGCATTATTAGCTGCACTTGTGGAGGATGTTCACGTGCAGGCCTAATGACTCGCAGCACCTGTGGATGATGCTCATGTGCAAACTTAAAGACATTCAGCTGAAGCAGATAATGAGATGGCATTCTGCATTTAAGCCATGAGTGATTCAAGCAGAATTGCCGGGAACTCGACCTTGTGACGTTCGTTTGTGAGACGCTGAGGACCGCGCCTGGGTTTGACACATCGTGCCTGTGAAGGAGGACGGGTGAGGGACACATGCTGTCAGCACACATCAGAGGTGATTATTGTCTGGATGATCATTAATAGTAATTTGGCATTTTGTTACGCAGTATATTTGAACATTGATGAGAATTGTGCAGTTTGCTTCTCACTGCCGTGGCGTACGGACTGATGATCCTCCACCTGTTGTGAGAAGCTGCTCATTTACATAAAGCTTAAATTCAGACCTGAATGTGTTGCTGATAGTGTGTGCCTCTGAAGGATATTTGCTGTAGCTCTGTTGACTTACCTACCTTTTCCATCCTTCACAGAGTCAGTTTGTCGTGTCCACCTGGGGGGTGTTCGGCAGTGAGTCTGGGTCCAGAAGCGTCGGGCTTCGATCCATTTGGGCGCTGGAGAGTGCGCCGTCCTTCACTTCGCCAGACAAACCAAATATTTATGTTGTACACCAATTATTGCACAGGAGGGAAATAAAATCGTTTTGTTTTTGGAACCGCTTTCTGGTTATTTAGCGCTGGGTTCGGTCAGACGTTGGTCTGCTCCTCAACCCGCGTCTGCACATAACAGTAGTTCCCGGCCATTCCAAAAATGGACCCAGCGGCAGAAGCGGTTCCATTTGCTGAAAGAGTTCAAGAACACTTGGAGAAAATATGGGAGCAATTACAGCATCTCGCAAACCAAATTAAACAAACAAATGCCCGCGTTACGGAGCTTGCAGCGCAAGCCGTTCCGTTTCCTGCTGCTCCAGCTGTGGCACCATCGATACCAGTGCAGATAACTCCGTCACCCAGAGATTCAGCTTCCGAACCATTTATTTGTCATCCGGAGCCTTATGCGGGAAACGTTGAAGCCTGTGCTCCATTTTTGATGCAATGTTCTCTGGTTTTTGCTCAGCGACCGGCTTCCTTCTCTTCTGATGGTAGCCGTGTCTCATATGTGACAAATTTGCTCCGAGGTGACGCCTTAGCTTGGGTCACTGCGTTGTGGAGTAATAACTCTCCATTGTTAGGATCCTTTAAGGATTTCTCCCGGGAGTTCCGATTGGTTTTTGACCATCCGGTGAAAACAAATACTGTTGCCCAATGGTTGCTGACTCTCAGGCAGGGGAGGCGGAGTGCAGTGGATTATTCCGTGGATTTCCGAATTTTTTCTGCTCTGTCCGGTTGGAATGCCGCAGCTTTGAGAGGAGTGTTTGTGGATGGTTTGAACGATTCATTAAAGGACGAGCTAGCAGTCTGTGACGAACCAAAAGATTTAGATGAGCTAATATCTTTGGCTATTCGTCTAGATGATCGGATAAAGGAGCGTGGACGCGAGAAAGGGCGGACATCAGAGCGGGTCTTTTCATCTCTGGGTTTTCCCCGACACAGATCTGGGCTGCCTCTTCTTTGCCCCACTGAGACTCCTCCGACGGGACTTCTGGCTCCTCTTTCAGATGAACCCATGCAGCTCGGACGAGCTGAAGCCGCCATATTGCCCCGGTCACATAAGCGTCAAGAAAGATAGTGATGACGTATCTCCAGGTGTTCTTGGACAGGCATAATAATGGACACAAAAAAAAAAAAAAAAAACTTTGGTTGTTTAGTTATTTGGGCTGTTTTTGTTTTCTTGTAAGGGGTTATAAATTGTTTGGGGATTTAGAGGCGGTTCTGGTGGAGTGAACGACTGGCAGTTCGGAGCTCGGCTGGACTCAGGTAATCGTTTGTTTTCATTATTTGGACTTAGGTATTTTCTGTTTGAGGATTGGGTCGTTTTGTTGTTTTTTATTTCCCTGCTTCCCTAACCCCAGCCTCACATGCTCTAAGACCGTTTGTCTTTTGGGTTGAGGGGTGGTGCAGGTTGGTCAAGCTGAGCATTTCTCAGAAGACCTCTGCACCTGGGGGGGTTGTCAGGGGCGTTTTTTTGGGTTTGGTTGGGGCCCGGTTCCACTCCAGCCCCGGTGGGCCTTTGACCGTTCGTCATTGGTGTTACCGGGGTGTGGTGCAGCGGGAACATACCTCAGTCGGAGTGGTGGGCCGATCTGTGCCGTTCGCCATTTCGGTAGTTCCACCCCTCCCGATGGGCTGGTGGTATGGTCGGGTTGGGGCACCGGACGTATTTCCGGTTTTCCGCTGCGCTTAGGGGATGGGACCGGGTTAGTTTTTCCTGTTTCCTTCCCCAGCTTAGTAGTTTTGTGCCGTTCGCCAAAATTGAGCTTACGATAGGCTCTGGGAGTGATCTGGGGTCTTTCGGGGTGCTGGGGGGGGTAACAGGGTTTGGCAGTTGTTTTATTTGCCCCCGGGGTGTTTTAATGAAGTCCGTCGGGGGTTGGATTTTTTTGTTTTTATGTTTCCTTCCAGGTTCCACCTCCAGGGTTGATGGGACGGTCCTCTGGGGGGGAATTGATTGTGGGGCCGACTAACCAAGTGTGGCCGGGTCTGGGGTTCCTGGGTTGTGGAGAGGGTGCCTCCTGGGGTTGATGGTACGGTCCTCTGGGGGGCGCTGTTCCTCAGTGTATACCTGGGGATTCCGGCTTTGGTTGTCTCTCCTGGAACTGGCGGTAAAGGTCTTCTGCGGGGGGGTTGGGCTCTGCATATCATTCTGGGGGGGGGGGGGGGGGGGGGTTGTTTGTTATTTTTCTTTGTGAATTTATGTTTATATTGTGTTGTTGGGGCTGTGTTGGGTTATTGCATTTGGGAGTTTTTCTTTTCTTCCCGAGGTTGGATGGGACAGTCCCCTGGGGAGGGTTTGGGTGGGTTTTGTGTTTTTCTTCTATGTTGGGTTGTATATGGGACTTTTTTGGGGTTTTTATTGATGCCAGCCGGCCTTCCAGCCGCGGTGCCCTGTCCTGCTGTCTGCTTACTGTCGTGGACCCCGGAGGGAGGTGCTGTTCTCGGGCCTGGTCTGTTCGGTCGCCGGGAGGCTTCCCGTTGATGGGTGGGTACTGTTGTGTGTTGGGGGGTTTGGCTGGATATTTTTGTGTTGTTTTCTTTTCTTTGCTCTCCAGGTGGTATGCAAACTGGTTTTTGTCTGTGGAGAAGGTGCTGGCAGAAGAGTCCTTCACCCTCATCAGCATTATTAGCTGCACTTGTGGAGGATGTTCACGTGCAGGCCTAATGACTCGCAGCACCTGTGGATGATCACGTGCAAACTTAAAGACTTTCAGCTGAAGCAGATAATGAGATGGCGTTCTGCATTTAAGCCATGAGTGATTCAAGCAGAATTGCCGGGAACTCGACCTTGTGACGTTCGTTTGTGAGACGCTGAGGACCGCGCCAGGGTTTGACACATCGTGTCTGTGAAGGAGGACGGGTGAGGGACACATGCTGTCAGCACACATCAGAGGTGATTATTGTCTGAATTATCGTTAATAGTAATTTGGCATTTTGTTACGCAGTACATTTGAACATTGATGAGAATTGTGCAGTTTGCTTCTCACTGCCGTGGCGTACGGACTGATGATCCTCCACCTGTTGTGAGAAGCTGCTCATTTACATAAAGCTTAAATTCAGACCTGAATGTGTTGCTGATAGTGTGTGCCTCTGAAGGATATTTGCTGTAGCTCTGTTGACTTACCTCACCTTTTCCTTCCTTCACAGAGTCAGTTTGTCATGTCCACCTGGGGGGTGTTTGGCAGTGAATCTGAGTCCAGAAGTGCCGGGCTTCGATCCATTTGGGCGCTGGAGAGCGCGCTGTCCTTCACTTCGCCAGACAAACCAAATATTTATGTTGTACACCAATTATTGCACAGGAGGGAAATAAAATCGTTTTGTTTTTGGAACTGCTTTCTGGTTATTTAGCGCTGGGTTCGGTCAGATGTTGGTCCGCTCCTCAACCCGCGTCTGCACATAAAACAAGATAAATATCAGTGGAAACCAAATCATAAGAACTGTAAACAGATGAATAGTCACATGGGCAGGGGTTTAGTCATTGCAGGCCAGCATGTATATTTTGCCATAATCACAGAAATAACTGTTAATAGTCTCTGACTTACAGATGGAAAGTCTCGTGAGAAGACCCACTGCAATGAGCACAGCAGTTATTGATAAAACCCAGAAAAAGGCAATCAAAGAAAACATGAACCTGTGTGTGACCTTCATGTAATAGTGCAGTTGGAAGGTGATCGCTACCAATCTGTCATAGGAGAGAACAACCAGATTAAGAGACTGCATACAAAGACACGTGTAGGAGAATAAAATAAATGCCATGCAGTCATTATAAGAGATGAGGCGCTGATTAAACACAAATATGTCAAGAACCTTTGGTACCTGAACAGTGCTACCAAGCAGGTCTGTCCATGCAAGGTTAAAAAGTGCAACATACTTTGGAGTTCTTAGATTTTGGTCCAACAATATTACAGCCATCACAGCTGTGTTTCCCAACACTGACACAATATAAACAAAAAAGAGAAAGACATAGTAATAGTTTATGTTAGGTATGTCAGAAAAGCCACTTATGATGAAATATGGAGAACGCACAAAGGTGATGTTTCTTCCGAGAGCAGAATTGAACAATCCCATTGTACGACTCATTGTTCATCTTTTACTGTCTGCAGCACTGTGGACAGAACAGAGTGTCTCTATCAGTGAGTCCTGTGTCCCATATAAAGACAAATCTCTCTCTCTCTCTCTCTCTCTCTCTCTCTCTCTCTCGCTCTCTCTCTCTCTCGCTCTCTCTCTCTCTCTCTCTCTCTCTCTCTCTCTCTCTCTCTCTCCCTCTCCCGTTCAATTCAGAAGACCTTATTGGAACAAATGTACAAAAGACAATTGTGAAAATGAAATTACAAAAAAAAAACCTGATTTTAACTGACTAACAGATTATCAGTTCCATTTTTTGGATGATGAAGACAAGGTGAATGCTGCAGATAAAGCAGGTGTCAGTGTGAGAGACATGTTTAGTCCTGTTGATCAACTGATGCAACCAGCAAAGAAAGAAAATGTTTCAAATGTGCCAACATGCTTTAAGGATGAAATGATTCCTAAGAACTGTGACAACTCAAAAGCAAAGTGTTTACAGGCCTAAAAGCCCTGTGGCTTTAACATATTTTTCAGTTGTTTCAAAGAGCCCATTTACACTGACATGAAGTGGGTCCCAATTTCCTGTCTTCAATTTCAATTCAATTCAATTTAATTAGCTTCCTATACGCCAAATCACAGCAGAAGCCGTCTCAAGACACCTTACATGAAACAATTCAACATAAAATTTAAATAAATAATTAAAAATGAATAAAAAAAATTCAAATACATAATTAAAAACAGAAGTAAAAGAATAAAACAAAAAAAAAAAAACTATTCATAAAAAAGAATAAAAATAGGTTTTCAGTCTTGACTTAAAAATGTCCACGGACTCCAACTGCCTCATGGTCGCAGGAAGACTGTTCCACAGGGTGGGTACACGATACGAAAAGGCTCTTTGACCCGCTGACTTCTTCTTCACCCTGGGAACACAGAGAAGTCCCGCATCCTGTGACCACAAAGCCCGGGCCGGCACGTAAATTTTCACCAGATCAGCCAGATAAGATGGCACCAGTCCATGAACATCCTTATAAGTCAATAATAAAACCTTAAAATCTGCTCTCACAGAGACAGGGTGCAAAGATGCCAAAATGGGTGTAATATGTTCAGACCTTCTGCTACGTGCCAGAAGTCTGGCAACAGTGTTCTGAACCAACTGAAGACCCCTGATGCTGTACTGCAGTAACCCTGAAAATAGAACATTACAATAATCTAGTCTAGAAGAAACAAAAGCATGAATCAGGGTCTCAGCATCAGCCATAGACAGGATGGGGTGGATCCTCGCTATATTTCACAGATGGAAAAAAGTAGTCCTCTTAACATCCCTGATGTGGAGGTCAAAAGACAATGTGGGATCAAAAATTACACCAAGGTTCCTCATTTTGTCCGTATGATGTATGACACACGAACCCAGGCTGAGCGCCAGCTGGTCAAACTGATGCCGATGTCTCACTGGACCAAGAACCATCATTCCAGTCTTAACGAAGTTTTAAAGTAGAAAGTTAGGAGACATCCAACTTCTCACTGATAGAAGACAGTCCTCCAGGATTATTATGGGAGTGAGATTTCCCACAGTTATCGGCATGTACAACTGAGTATCATCAGCATAACAATGAAAGGCAAGCCCCAAACTCCACAGTATACGCCCAAGGGGTGCCACATACAGGGAGAAAAGCAAGGAGACTAAAACAGATCCATGTGGAACCCCAAATCTCATGTCACCAAGGTCAGAGGCAGTGGTGGGCAGAGATAACCAAAAAATTAACTTCGATAACAGATAATCAGATAACTAAAAAGTTATCTTTGATAAAGATAAAACGATAAACCACCCAAAAATGTATCAGAAGTTACAGATAACCAATAAATTCCAGTATTGTTTCTGGTACATTTACAACTACTAATAAACTGAATTTGAGTTTTAACACCACGATCGCTTCTGGTAGCATCAAAAGTGACAACAGACCCAAACAATGAGCCCACGCTTCAGTCTTTGAACATCTTGCCCCCTGCTGGAAGCTCTTGTTTACTACACAGCTTCCAGCAAAGAGGCAACCTGAAAGCAGCCACAAAGCCAGCTCTCTACCTAATCACAATGCTCCAGTCAGGCGGAGGTCTTAGAAAATAAAGCAGTGCTGACTTATGGTTTTGATTTATAAATAACATTAATACCGATAGAATAACTCCATTAATGTGACGTGTGTTGTGTGTTGGTGTTTACAGATAAATGTGCTTTTGTAAAATATTCCATTTTTTATTTGTAAAAACAGGCATTTTCACAGAGCCCTGGAAGTGTCATCGCAAAATGTTTTGCATGTGGAGAGAATGTGCGCACATTTTATGATGTTGTGCGCAAGTTTTTATTATATTGTAAAATGTGCACTCAATATTGACACATAAATGTTGGCTTTACACTGTGAGAGTTTTGGCCCTTTTTCAGATGATTTTTCATTTGTGCGAGAATTGTTTGGACCCAGTTTCAGGTTAATCACGCGTCCTGCATCGTGTAGTGTACATGGAGTAACAAGCTGCGTTTAACATCTCACGACCACCTCCTGATCACTGATCGTAAGGTTGAATGAAAATCAAACCTGCTTGATATTATTCTGGTCAGTCATCATGAGGGTATCCTGCTGCAGAAGAGCTGCAAGCATCCAACCGCTCACACTGTGCATGTGCAAACACGCAGAGCTGTCTTGTAATGTTTTTGTTGTTGTTGTTGTTTTGTTTTTAAACTTTGATGTCTCCCATTGAGAGTTTTTGTAAATTAAGTTTGAAAAAAAAAGCTTATGTTTTGCTTCTGGAAAAACAAGTTCGATGTGTGGTTTTTGAACGTACAATGTGTGTGAGAACACAAATCGGGTGCTCTGAACTTTTTACACCGTGCGGTTCTGTGGTACAGTTTGATCTGAAACCGAGGACAGTTTATTGTTCTTGGCCCCACAAATCTTAGAAACATGGTGTCTAACCAGATCCTTACTCTGGATGGCATTACCCTGACCTCTAGTAATACTGTGAGAAATCTTGGAGTCATTTTTGATCAGGATATGTCATTCAAAGCGCATATTAAACAAATATGTAGGACTGCTTTTTTGCATTTACGCAATATCTCTAAAATCAGAAAGGTCTTGTCTCAGAGTGATGCTGAAAAACTAATTCATGCATTTATTTCCTCTAGGCTGGACTATTGTAATTCATTATTATCAGGTTGTCCTAAAAGTTCCCTAAAAAGCCTTCAGTTAATTCAAAATGCTGCAGCTAGAGTGCTGACGGGGACTAGAAGGAGAGAGCATATCTCACCCATATTGGCCTCTCTTCATTGGCTTCCTGTTAATTCTAGAATAGAATTTAAAATTCTTCTTCTTACTTATAAGGTTTTGAATAATCAGGTCCCATCTTATCTTAGGGACCTCATAGTACCATATCACCCCAATAGAGCGCTTCGCTCTCAGACTGCAGGCTTACTTGTAGTTCCTAGGGTTTGTAAGAGTAGAATGGGAGGCAGAGCCTTCAGCTTTCAGGCTCCTCTCCTGTGGAACCAGCTCCCAATTCAGATCAGGAGACAGACACCCTCTCTACTTTTAAGATTAGGCTTAAAACTTTCCTTTTTGCTAAGCTTATAGTTAGGGCTGGATCAGGTGACCCTGAACCATCCCTTAGTTATGCTGCTATAGACGTAGACTGCTGGGGGGTTCCCATGATGCACTGTTTCTTTCTCTTTTTGCTCTGTATGCACCACTCTGCATTTAATCATTAGTGATCGATCTCTGCTCCCCTCCACAGCATGTCTTTTTCCTGGTTCTCTCCCTCAGCCCCAACCAGTCCCAGCAGAAGACTGCCCCTCCCTGAGCCTGGTTCTGCTGGAGGTTTCTTCCTGTTAAAAGGGAGTTTTTCCTTCCCACTGTAGCCAAGTGCTTGCTCACAGGGGGTCGTTTTGACCGTTGGGGTTTTACATCATTATTGTATGGCCTTGCCTTACAATATAAAGCGCCTTGGGGCAACTGTTTGTTGTGATTTGGCGCTATATAAAAAAAAAATTGATTGATTGATTGAAGGCTGTCTACTAATTTAGCATTCTCCAGACTCAAAGCTAAACAAATATCAGGTAGTCTAGCCCCAAGTTCAGTCATAGTTGAGGGTTTAATACGACGTCGCAGTAATAGACAAGGCTGTTGTTACACTAAACATGGCAGCGTAAATGTAAACCTGATAAGTGAATGGTCAGAAACTATAGATAATGTGTGTTGGGTCCTGAATGCATTGCTGGAATCCTAATGCATCCACAATTTGCATAAATGATTTGCTAAGGGGATCAGAGGGTTTATTTATATGAATGTTAAAGTCACCAATAATCAAAATGTTATCTGCACTAGTTGACAAACTAGAGATGAAAGCACCAAATCCATCTAAGAAATCAGAATATGAGCCAGGGGGCTTATAAACAGTGACAAAATAACATAGCTGAACTCCAGTTTTATGACCCTGACAGTACTTAGCATCATGGGCATAATGAAGAGTCAGATGCTCAAAGGAATTATATTTGTGACCCCTGACACCTAATAAAGAAAACCTAGATTTATAAATAAAAGCAACACCCCCGCCTTGCTTCACACCACAAGACACGTGACTAAATGTATACGCTGGTGGGCAGGCCTCATTCAGAGGAAGGAGAGTTGTGGTTTTGAGCCAGGTTTCAAATAAGCCAATCGTATCTAAATGATGATCCATGATTAAATCATTAATCAACAAAGATTTCGAAGACAATGATCTGATGTTCAGGAGACCCAGGGTAAGGACCTCAGTGGGGATGACAGTCTGACTGTTCGGAACCCGGCGTAGCAAGCCCAGGTTCCGAGAGCGCCACTGGCGCACATCACTCCAGCGAATATGTGGAGAGCCAGGCCGACAGTCCTCAGATCCGACCAGCGGCACCACGCAGGCTTTAACTGGATCCACAAGGCGCCAGGGCAGCACAGATCCTGCCAGAATTCTGTGCACAGCTCGTCCGGAAGCCAAACAGCAAGCCAAACAGAGCTTCAGCTTCACCAGTCGGCCACTTCGTCTCCCGCGGTGACAACTGCGCTTTCGGCCAAAAGGCAGCGCAGGAGCACGGCACAGAAAATCCGGCACCTCCGATAAAAATGGGGGCGGAAAGTTCTGTCCACCCACC
Organism: Thalassophryne amazonica; assembly: GCF_902500255.1. Taxonomy (NCBI): domain Eukaryota; kingdom Metazoa; phylum Chordata; class Actinopteri; order Batrachoidiformes; family Batrachoididae; genus Thalassophryne; species Thalassophryne amazonica. The sequence goes on from NC_047111.1 coordinate 63,851,217, forward strand.
AATAACCACACCGCACCATGAACCGGGGGCTGGAGATCCAGTAGCGTTTGACGATCATACACCCGCAGTGCCTCTGATTCAAAAACAGCATAAGTTAAAAACAATAAATTAACAAACAGACTGGAGAGCAGCAGATGAGCAGCCAGACACAACAACGCCATCTTAGCACTCCCTCCTCAAAGCAGTTCGTCAACTGGAAAGTATTCATAACGCTTCACTTTTTCCGCATTTTGTTATGTCACAGCCTTATTCCAAAATGGAGTAAATTTATTTTTTCACACTCACAATTCTACTCACAACACCCCAGAACAACAACATGAAAAAAGTTTTTTGCAAATTTATTAAAGAAATCACATGTACATAAGTATTCATACCCTTTGCAGCCATACTTTGTTGATGCACCTTTGGCAGCAATTATAGCTTCAAGTCTTCTAGAATATGATTCCAAAAGCTTGGTGCACCTATCTTTGGGCAGTTTTGCCCATTCCTCTTTGCAGCACCTCTCAAGCTCCATCATGTTGGATGGAGAGCATCGATGCACAACCATTTTCACATCTCTCAGGGGTGTACAATCGGATTCAGATCTGGGCTCTGGCTGGGCCACACAAGAACGTTCACAGAGTTGTCCTGAAGCCACTCCTTTGATATTTTGGCTGTGTGCTTAGGGTCATTGTCCTGCTGAAACATGAGCAATCGCTCCAGTCTGAGGTCAAGAGCACTCTGGAGCAGGTTTTCATCCAAGATGTCTCTGTACATTGCTCCCTTCATCTTCCCGACAATCCTGAATAGTCTCCCACTTTCTGATTCTGATTCTCACTTTATGATTCCAAAAGCTTGGTGCACCTATCTAAAAACATCCCCACAGCATAATGCTGCCACCACGATGCTTCACTGCAGGGACGGTGCCTGATTTCCTCCAAATATGGCACCTGGAATTCATGCAGAGAGTTCAAACTTTGAGTTCAAAAACAACAACAAACAAAACTTCCAATGAAAAAGAAAACGGACTGACAATGCATTCATGTGCCTGAAAGGGTATAGGCAAAACCAAAGCTTTTTAACGCCTACCCCTTTAACCAAAAATAAAATGATCTAGTCCGAAAGGAGTGGGGGGAGATAAAAAAAAAAAAAAACAACTATTCCCACTCCATTTTCAACCACTTCAAACTCTTCAACTTAAGGGATACAATACTGTATCCCTGTATGTACTGTATAATATTAAGGGATAATACTGAACAAATTTACATTTATAATTTGGCAACAATTTGGTGTGGTCTTGATAACCTGCATTCTGAATTGTTCTTAATGCTGCTTCTTGAAGAATGAATAATGGTTGCAATGTAGCTGTATAATTGTTGCCAAAAACTTCAGCACAGTAAGACAGGTAGGGTGCAACCAATGACCTTTTAGTTAAAACTTTTGGCACCCTTGATAAAGGATACCATGTTTCTTAAGTTTAGTTTCCTAATCTGGTCAAGTTCTAAAATAGAGGAACTCAAAATCCTCTGCCTCAGTCTACCCCATGCTGGACACTGGACCAAAAAGTGGAGAGACATCTGAGGTTCCTCCCCACAGGCTGTACAAGTACTGACCTCTTGGAGTCTCATTACCATTCTATGTCTGTTCAGTATGTTGTGACCTGTGAGCATCCCAACCACTGTACTTATAATACTTCTAGGCAGGCCAAATAGCTCCCTAGAAAATCTTAGGTTTGGTCCTTCCACGACTTGTCTTGCCTGCCTGCAGCCACTCAAGTGGTGCCATCGTTTGTGGTGCTGCTTCCTGATCCAGTTCTGGAGGTCGGTCTTCTGCAGAGCACTTGACACCCCTACAATGGGCTCTGGACCCACAAATTTAGTTGAGCTCCCCAACTTTCCAAGCCAGTCCACTCTCTCTTTACCTGGAATATCTGTATGACCAGCTACCCACACTACAACTACATCATTAGTGTCTCCCAGTGTGTTAAGTGCCTGGGCACACTCCCACACCAAAGCTGATGAGTAGAGTGGCAATTTGATGCCAACTATACATGCCGGACTATCTGAGTAAATAGAAATTCTTTTACCCTTAAAATTGAGGATAATCGGGACCTCCATACACTGAATGACAGCAAACAGCCCAGCCTGAAAGACGGTGGTGTATCTGGCCAGTGCAAAGCTCTTTTCCTGTGTCAAGTCATCTTGTTGTATTAACGCTCCAGCTCCGGCTTTCCCCCTGATCAATGAGCCATCTATAAAACAAGTGATTACAGGTGAGGTTGTGTTCAGGGCCAGGTCTGACCATGACTCACTCTCTGTTATGACTGTACTAAATTTATTCACAAAACAATATCTTTTTCCTACCCTATCACAAGGGAAAGTAATCAGTGGAAGATCCAATGATATTCTTTCCCTGATTAAGGTATGACTGACATCTGCTAGTCTTCGCCAATTGCCCAAATGGTGCAGCCTTACTGATGTAGATATTTCCTCATTAACAATGTAGAGGTCCAGAGGGGCTAAGTTCAGAAGTACTTCTAAAGCTGCTGTTGGTGTTGCAAAGTGATGCAAAGGCATGCCATTCTTTGAACATGAGTCAGCATAACCGTTGCAGCCCCGTGCTCCACTCTGGTTCACCAAACTATCGCAGCATAATTTAGCATGGGTCTTACCACTGAAGTGTAGCTCAGTCTCATCACACTGGGACTAACTCCCCTTTCGTCATCCAACAATACGACGGCACTGTTGTAAAGTGAGAATTGCCCTATGACATTTCTCATTTTTGTGTCTCTTCCAATTAAGTTGGTTATCTAAACAGACACCAAGGTACTTCACTGACTGAGATGGTCCTTGCTCAATACTGTCCATTTTTGGTTGAACTCGACTGAATTTGGTTCTCTTATTTGTGAAGAGGACCATAAATGTTTTGTGTGGATTCACAGACAAACTGTTGGGCACACACCACTTCTCTACTGTCCTGAGAGCATTCTACATGAGTTCTGAAACAGTCCTCAAACAGAAACCCCCCAATAAAGATAGCTAAATCATCTGCATACCCTTGGGTGTACGGTCTGAGATTATTTAACTCAGTGAGAAGACTGTCCACAACAAGTAGCCAACAAAGAGGAGAGAAAACCGTCCTTGAGGACTTTGCTGCCATTATCACTGTACTGTCACCAAGTGAAATCGTTGCCCTTCTGCATTGGATTATGACAACAATCCATATGGTTACAGTGCTGTTCACATGTTTGTGCCGCAGAGCTACTTTGATAGAATCAACTGATACATTATCAAATGCTCCCTGAATATCAAGAAAAATAACCTAATCAGTACTGTCGAGGAGATAAAGTTCTCTCAATTCTCATAACAAGATCATGCAGGGCAGTCTCTGTGGAGAGCCATGTTTGATGTGCACGTTGCCTTACACTGAGTGGTGACCCTTTAACACTAGAAGACCCATAGTAGAGAAGCTTGAATCTTCGACTGGACTGGGTTGCTTGACGCGAGGACGTTTCGCTTCTAATAGCAGAAGCTTCCTCAGCTAAATTTCTTTGCTCTGGTAGTCTGACTTCTGTCTTGACTCTTGTAGAGAAAAAGAAACAGAAGCCAGCAAAAGCTGGAGTTTTAAACCTAACAAGACCTCTCCTACTGAGAGGCAGACTGCTATTGGCAGTGACTAACAACTGCTCTAATTAGCACCTATTGTACTCTATTTAGCATCCTCCGAATGACAGGGCAGCTGTCTCACCTAACGCCTCTCCTGAAGCCTCTCTGGACGACTGTCCCAGCTTGATTACCTTTGAGTAATTTTGACTTGTCAAGAAAAAAATATTTGCCAATGGGGCAAGATATTTTTACTTAAAATAAGACAAAATGTCTTGATAAGACGCTTTTACTTAGGTTTTACGAAAGTTTAAGTAAGAACGTCTTATTGCCAGTAATGTTAATTTGAGCAATTTTGACTAATCAATATGTCACTTTTTGCAGTGTGAAAACAATCCTAAATCAATACAAAGGAGGCATACTTGAGATGTTTTGGAATTATAATTCAAATGATATCTTTGTGTCGATTTCACTTTATTTCAACATTTCACTAATCAAATCTCAAAAATATGATCAACCCTATAGATGAGGAGACTTCGCCACCTCCAGAAAAGAGAGGTTGCATGGAGACATGAGTGGCTGACAGACGGCAAAAGACGGCACAGTGTGGCCTGAAGAACAGATTGAAAGACCTCTGCATCACAGCCCAATTGAATGTCACGCCACAGATGGAGAGTCAGCTGCTTTGTCCAGAAGAAAGGTGTTGAGTCACTTACAGAGTTTCCTCTGTTTCATAACTCTGGAAATGCTTCAGACCATTCAGGAGTGGACTGTCCAACATGCACGCCAGACACAGCATGGAAACTGGTTCATAGCCCTCCCTGAACTAATGGCATTCATTGCCATCCTCCTCCTGCGAGGGATTGTCCACCTTCCAGCGCTGCATGACGCATGGTCAGCACAAGTGGGAGTGCCCCTGATCAACAAGATTATGGCTCGAAACTGCTTCCAGGACATCATGCGACACCTACGCTTTGATGACAAAGACATACGCAGTGAACGTGTTGCGAATGATTGGTTTGCTGTAGTCTCTGACGTTTGGGGGGCTTTTGTTGCCAAATGCATCATTTCTTACAACCCAGACAGGCACATCACCATAGATGAGCAACTTTTTCCAACTAAGACTCACTGCTGTTTCCTGCAGTACATTGCACACAGGTGTTTTCAACCTCTGGTGCCACACTAACTGTTTATGCGCCCAAAAGAAGAAAGACTGTCTGCATCCTCAGTAGCATGCACAGTGTGGTGGAGACTGGGATACCCGAAAAAAAAGCCGAAAACGGTCACCTACTACAACAGCATGAAATGTGGTGTGGATGTCATGGACCAGATGGTGCAAAAGTACACTGTACGTTCAGGAACACAGTGTTGGCCAGTCAATGTGTTTTACAACATGATTGACACTGCATTGACAGGCATGCACTGGGGTCAAGGAGAGACGGATGGACTTCTTGGTGGAGCTTGCACAGTCTCATATGGCAGCCAAGGAGGTGAATCAGGAAAACCTTCAGCAACAACCTCCACACCTGACACAGGGAAAAGGGCATTGTGCCAGGTGAAGTGTTGCTGCAAGAAAAACCATGCCACTCAGCGTTGTGTTTATTGTAACAAGTTCACATGCGGCAAATGCAGAAAGGAGATGTTGTGGCAGTGCCAAGTATGTTCAGACAATCTGTAAGCAATAAATTTCACCAAGAATGCAAACAAACTGTGTTGACCTCTTACTACTACTGTTCCATATCATAAAAATTAAAATTAACCCTTGTGTTCCCCTGGGGTACAGTCTTTTTTACTGTAAAGCACTTTGGTATTTCTGTCCTTGTCCCTAATCAACAGAAACCTCTGCACCACTTTTTAAAAAACTGAACATTCTCACAGTAAACTAAACATGGTCTGTTTTCCATCAGATATTGTGTCGTACAAATATGGAATGATAAAAGAAATGCAGTGGTGGACACAGATAACCAAAAAATTAACTTCGATAACAGATCATCAGATAACTGAAAAGTTATCTTCGATGAAGATAAAACGATAAACCACCCAAAAATGTATCGGACGTTACAGATAACTGATAATCAATAAATTCCAGTATTGTCTCCGGTACACTTGCAACAACTAACAAGCTGATTTTGAGTTTAACACCAGTTTAATTGCGCGTCCTGCATCGTTTAGTATACATGAAGTAACGAGCTGCGTTTAATATCTCATGACCACCTCTTGCACTGTGCCTGTGCAAACACCACAGACCTGTCTTGTAAAGTTTTTTTTTTTTTAATTTTATTGTTTCCCATCAAGAGTTTTTGTAAATGAAGTTTAAAAAAACTTCTGAACGTACAATGTGTGTGAGAACATAACGTACGCTCTGAACCTTTTGTGGGCTCAGTAGTAATTGTCATGTACGAATTTACATGTGATGCATTAGAAAACACCACCCAACTCACACTTTTTGTTATTTAGTCATTAACAGGTTTTGGCAAAGAAGATATAAGAAGATATTTTATTTTTGTATTTTGGCTCTTGTATTTTGGCTCAGAATTCAGTAATTTAATATGTAATTTTAGACAGGAGATACATGGGGACCCACGCAGGCAGGTGGAGGCAGCTTGGGGGGCTTTGCAGGCTCTGATGAGAATAGTTCGGTCACGGATGTGTTTCTTGTATTTCAGGTGAGAAACATAAATTAAGTTCATATTTCTTTTGTAAAATGTACAATTTCATGTATAAAAAGCATCCTCAGTTGTACAAAACTAATTGATAAGTGCGCTCTGATGAGAATAGTGCGATCACGGATGTGTTTCTTGTATTTCAGTGCATACGGCATTAAAAGACAAACACCTAAACTCTCTCAAGCCCCATTTATCCGACCACAAGTGCTACATATTTTGGGGGCCCGTCCGGGATAGATAAAAACTTTTGAGAGTGTTTTCTATCGACGAAACAGCGGAGAGCTTTCCCGACGGTCACGCACATCAGCGAGGGAGGCGCGGCACCGTGACGCATTGCAAGATGAGCCTGGAGGAGTACGCAGAGCACGTGTCACAGCAGCTCTGGACGCTGACACTGGAAGAGCTCAAAGACGTGTGCACGCGCGCCAAGATTGTGTCCAAAGACAGTTACACTATGGACCCAAATGAATTGGCACCTGTGCAAGCTCTCAAAGAGAGAAAACCAACACACGTTGGAGAACTGAGAAAGATCTTAGGGTTCATCTCATACTATCGGCCCTACATTCGAAACTTCTCTAGAATAGCCAAACCATAATACAGTTTGTTGTCAACTGAAGGCACACCAAAGACCTCCACACCAAAAACCACAACAAAAAGAATAAGCAGGAAACAAAACAAGACTAATCAGTTGCCCTCCAGTCAGCCGATTACATGGACTGAGCAACACCGGAGTGTGCTTTGTGAACTGATAGACTATCTACTGCATCCACCAATACTAGGCTACCCTGATTTTGAGAAACCTTTTGTGCTGCATAGTGATGCGTCACAAGAGGGCCTCGGAGCAGTACTCTATCAAAGACAGCAAGGTAAACTGACAGTTATTGGTTATGGTTCCAGGACATTGACTCCCCCTGAAAAAAATTATCATTTGCATTCAGGCAAATTAGAATTTTTAGCAATGAAATGGGCAATTTGCAAGCAGTTCAGGGAGTACCTCTATTATGCACCATCATTTGTTGTCTACACCGACAATAATCCCCTCACCTATGTCTTGTTGTCTGCAAAACTTAATGCGACAATGCATAGGTGGGTGGCCGAACTTTCAGATTTTGAATTCACTATTAAGTATCGGCCAGGTAGGTCTAATGGGGATGCAGACGGACTATCTCGAATGCCACTTGACATGGACCAGTACATGCTAACATGTTCCAAAGAGGTAGAGCCAGATGTAATAGCTACCATCACACATGCTGTCCATGCAGAGTCACAAAGTCATACCCCATGGATGTGTCCGATAACAATCTCCACAACGTGCACACAAAGTGAGCATGTGAGTTCCACAATAACCACCATCTCAGCGCAAGATCTAAAAAGAGCACAAGAAGAAGATCCAGTTTTTGGAAAAGTGAAAGACCACATCATGAAAAAGCAGTGGCCTTACAGTAAGGGCAGGGGCAACGCAATGAGTTAACACTTACGTATGACACATTAGGTCATCCCTTTCTCACACATAGGAAAGCTTAAGAACTTTAATTGATTAGTTAATTGATTTACTTGTACACTTGTTCAGTAAATGTTCTACCATATGTACTTGAACCACACATTGGCAGCTTTTAGAATTTTTAGGACAAAGCACAGTTAAAACATACACATACAAGCATTTTACATTTATTTAGGTAATAGCCTTTAAAGCTTGTACAGTAGGTCACTGGTAGGAGTATACAAGAATCATCTTTCAGTGGAGGTACTTTGCCTGTAAATCAGAGCATATCCTTTAGATATCACTTGGCCAGTGGTGTCTGCTCGTGATCATGGTTGAAGAGGGAGATACACAATGTGATGAACTGTTGATGGACATCTGGTACCTTCTCGGCTGACTCCCACTCTTCCATGGCTCTGGAGTAGTTGAAGACTGGTATTTATGGACTGTGTAATGTCGGGACGCCATTCATTTTGCAGGGGAGAGTGTGGGCCCAGTAGTAATTGTCATGTACGAATTTACATGTGATGCATTAGAAAACACAACCCAACTCACAATTTTTGTTATTTAGTCATTAACAGGTTTTGGCAAAGAAGATATAAGAAGATATTTTATTTTTGGCTCACAATTCAGTAATTTAATATGTAATTTTAGACAGGAGATACATGGGGACCCACGCAGGCAGGTGGATGCAGCTTGGGGGGCTTTGCAGGCCCTAATTAATAAGTGCGCTCTGATGAGAATAGTGCGGTCACGGATGTGTTTCTTGTATTTCAGGTGAGAAACATAAATTAAGTTCATATTTCTTTTGTAAAATGTACAATTTCATGTATAAAAAGCATCCTCAGTTGTACAAAACTAATTGATAAGTGCACTCTGATGAGAATAGTGCGGTCACGGATGTGTTTCTTGTATTTCAGTGCATATGGCATTAAAAGACGAACACCTAAACTCTCTCAAGCCCCATTTATCTGACCACAAGTGCTACATTTTACACTGTGCAATTCTGTGGTGCAGCTGAACTGGAACATGGAATTTAATAAATGCAAACAGAATAACGTCTATAAACCCAGAGAATATATTCACAAGAGTTTTAGGCACTAGAGTTTAATGCTGTTATCTGTGGAGCCTGATCAGAGTTTTTGAAATGCATTTTTCATGTCATGAACATACTGAGATACCCATAATGCACCTGGACACAGCATGCCCCCCACTAAAACCTTAAAAAGTAGTGCATTACTTTAAAACTAAAACATATATCTGATATTTTCACTTTATAAAACTTCACATGTGACGTTAATTTAAATAACTTGTCCAAAATTAGTTTGGTTAAAATTTGAACCATAAGTTTAAAATGTATGCCTCTGGATGACTTGTGTGATATTGCTGTCAAATCAGTATGGGGTTAAAAGAAATGAGGTTTTTTTTATAACCAGTTTTTCCCTTGCTTGCAGAGGATAGAGCAGTTTCTTCTAGAAGCACCTCTCCTCTTTGTGCAGAGAGTAGAACTGCACTTCTGCTATAAAACCTTTAACAGGTAGGTACTCAACTGATTCTAAATTTTATAAATGTTTGTTGCTATTCAGCTTTGTTTATCACATTAACGGTCTAAAAATTATCGGACCAAAATTTATTGGAAGATAATTAATCTGATAATGGTTTGCAAAGTTCTCTGAATCCGATAATGAAAACATTAACTTCGATAATTATTGGATTATCGAAACTACGAGGTCTGTCAATAAAGTAACGGTCCTTTTTATTTTTTTCAAAAACTATATGGATTTCATTCATATGTTTTTACGTCAGACATGCTTGAACCCTTGTGCGCATGTGTGAGTTTTTCCACACCTGTCGGTGTATGCCCACCACTGAAGAAATGTAACAGAGAGCTCATCATCATTGCAAACTTTTAAAAGAAAACTGCCTTTACATTTAATTCATAAAGCTTACTTTTGTTTTTTAAGTCTTTAGTTTGATAACTTTTTTTTTATTATTTTTTTATTTGTATGCATGCATAACACTTCTGACTTTGAGAAAGTCATCATGCAAGCTTGAGCAGAAAGCTCAAACTGCCGGTCACTGGTACTGGCACATTCCGATCTAATGGCTGCACTTACATATGAAACATAAGAACAGGTACATAAGAAAAGGTGGCTTAATGAGTTATAAATTACCACAGCAGTGCCATTTGGCACCACCTTGGTCATGAAAGGAAGAAGTGCCATTTGGCACCACTCTGGTAGTCTGAGTGTTAACCCTCTGAGACCAAGCTTTACTAAATTATGAATAACTTTTTAATGATGAGATAGAAACTTACTCTTTCTTTTTTTTTTTTTTTTTTTTGCTGAAAAGTTAACTGCGGACTTTCGAGCCACTGTCCACCATCTTTGTACTCCTCACAGAAGCTGTGTGATGACGTGAGCAATGTGAGTGTCCAGTTGGTTCACCATCACATGGTTTTCCAAAATCCAATTGTAGGACAGATTCACCTCACGTGACACACCAAAGATTGTTTTTAGGAATGATGTGTTACTAGTTGGCCCATATGAATAGCCCCCTGGCTGCTCCAATGCACCCTGCACCATTACGCACAGCGAAAGTGAAAGTGAGCAGACGGAGAGCCTCTCATACAATCTCACATGCTCAAACAGTGTGTGAGTATCAGGAATGCTCGACTAGTTTTCCTGTGAATGTTACTGGATAAGCCTGTGGCAAGCTCACTGGCTCCATTGTAAAGCACTGTTTACCATATCAATGGAGCGAGGGGGGAGGGGCCGCTCCTCAAACTGAATGAGCCTCAAAGTGTGAATGTTGCTTTCAGAGCAGGAGAGAACAAACACAGTCATCTTCATAGTAGAAGTTTGTGATGTGACTTTTGTGTAATAGCAGACAGAAATTGCTTTGAGATGAAGGCATACAAAACGCATCAACTATTTTGTATATATTGTTCAAAATGTGCACAGTTGTTTATTATAGTTTGCTGTGTGTTTTCAATAAATGTGTGTGGAAAATTATTTGCCACTTTACTTTTTCCTTTCTTATTTCTGATTGTAAACTTTTATTACACTTCTAAAACACAACTATAGCATATATATTTTGAAAGTACAGGTTGTCCTGAAAAAAAGAGACATAAAACTTGATTGTGGGATGCAGGGAGAGCTGTTAACAGCAATAATAAAACATTTATGCCAGGTGAGTGAACTGTCCAAAAAATGCCCTTGGACCCCAGAGGGTTAAGGACACCATCTCTGACATATCTATCAATAAGTCTCTCCAAAGCTTCTTTGAAGGATGGTTTGCCCGGCTTGGGTAGAGAAATCACCCTGGCTCATCTCCAGCCTTTTGGCAAACTCCAGGTGGCCTGCCTTTTACGAAGTGGCTTCTCTCTGGCCACTCTACCATACAAGCCTGATTGCTGGATTGCTGCAGAGATCTAACAGAGTGACCATCGGGTTGTTGGTCACCTTTCAGACTAATGCCCTTCACCCCAATTGCTCAGTTCAGGAGCCAGCTCTGAGAAGAGTCCTGGTGGATCATAACTTCTTCCCTTTATAGATGAAGGAGGCCACTGTGGTCATTGGGACCTTCAAAGCAGCAGAAATGTTTCTGTATCCATCATCAAATTTGTGTCTCAAGACAATCCTGTCTCAGAGTTCTACAGACACTTCCTTTGACTTCATGCTTGGTGTGTGCTCTGACATGCACTGTCAACTGTGGGACCTTATATGTAGATAGGTGTGTGCCTTTCCAAATCATGTCCAAACAACCAAATTTACCTCAGTTGGACTCCAATTAAGCTGTAGAAACATCTCAAGGTTGATCAGTGGAAACAGGATGCACCTGAGCTCAATTTTGAGCTTCATTGCAAAGGCTTTGAATACTTATGTACACATGATTTGTTGTTTGTTTGTTTTTTTTACAAATTTGCAAAAATCTAATAAAAGGATTTTGTGTGTAGAAGTTTAAGGAAAAAAAATAGTTTCATCCATTTTGGAATAAGGCTGTAACATAAAATGTGGAAAAAGTGAACTGTATAAATGTAATCTACATGCAAATTTGATTGCCACATACCTTCTTAAGATTCTCTTTTTCAAATGTAACTTTTGATGTTTACCATGTACGTAAGTTTTCATCTTTCCTTGATTACATCGTAGTTACTTAATTTGGAATTTTAAGAAAATGTGCTGACCAAAGCTTGTATTGTCATGCCTTGCATGGGAATTTTATGAATGAGTGAATTGATCATGTGATATGAACTACCTGGAAGCAAGCTACCTCATCAGGTACTTTAACCAAGATGCCTCAGTGTCTATGTGGAAGTATGTCTGATTTCTTCAGTCATGCCAAAAACTGTGATAGGACATTCTTCATCTGAGAGAACTTCTGTGGGTGCTGGTGATGTCTCTGCAAACACTGTGGCAGCTGGATTTAGCTCCCTCACATCATGGAAGCACTCCTGTGGATTCACCACCTGCAGAGGGAGCCATGGTGGCCAGGTGCAGAGAGGATTGGGTGGCGGTCGAGGGCGGGTGGCCCGGCGCCCCGGTCCATGCTCACAGCCCCTGGCTGTTGGGACATGGAATGTCACCTCGCTAGGGGTGAAGGAGCCTGAGGTTGTGCGGGAGGTTGAGAGATACCGACTAGAAATAGTCGGGCTCACCTCCACGCACAGCTTGGGCTCTGGTACCCAACTCCTGGAGAGGGGCTGGACGCTTCATTTTTCTGGCGTCGCCCACGGGGAGAGGCGGAGGGCTGGGGTCGCATTGCTTATTGCTCTGCAGCTCAGTCGCCAAGTGTTGGAGTTCACTCCAGTGAACGAGAGGGTCGTGTCCCTACGCCTCCTGGTTGGGGACAGGTCTCTCACCGTTGTCTCGGCCTACGGGCCGAGCAGCAGTGTAGAGTACCCGACCTTCCTGGAGTCCCTGGGAGGGGTACTAGATAGCGCTCCGACTGGGGACTCCATTGTTCTCCTGGGGGATTTCAACGCCCACGTGGGCGGCGACAGTGAGACCTGGAGGGGGGTGATCGGGAAGCACGGCCTCCCCGATCGGAACCCGAGTGGTGTTCAGTTGTTGGACTTCTGTGCTAGTCACAGTTTGTCCATCACGAACACCATGTTCGAGCACAAGGGTGTCCATAAGTGCACGTGGCACCAGGACACCCTGAGCCGGAGGTCGATGAACGACTTTGTAGTCGTATCATCGAACCTTTGGCCACGTGTCTCGGACACTCGAGTGAAGAGAGGGGCAGAGCTGTCGACTGATCACCACCTGGTGGTGAGTTGGATCCGCTGGGAGGGTAGGAAGGGTCTGCTGGGAATGACTGGCGGAACCCTCTGTCAGCGAGGTCTTCAACTCCCACCTCCAGGAGAGCTTCTCCCAGATCCCGGGGGGAGGTTGGAGACATGGAGTCCGAGTGGACCATGTTCTCCACCTCCACTGTCGATGTGGCTGCTCGTAGCTGTGGTCGCAAGGTCTCTGGTGCCTGTCGCGGCGGCAATCCCCGAACCCGGTGGTGGACACCGGAAGTAAGGGATGCCATCAAGCTGAAGAAGGAGTCCTACTTATCTTTGTTGGTAGGTGGGACCCCAGAGGCAGCTGACAGGTACCGGCAGGCCAAGTGTGTCGCAGCCCGTGCGGTCGCAGAGGCAAAAACTCGGGTCTGGGAGGAGTTCGGGGAGGCTATGGAGGAGGACTATCGGTCGGCCTCGAAGAGATTCTGGCAAACCATCCGACGCCTCAGGAGGCGGAAGCAGCTCTCCACCAGCACTGTTTATGGTGAGGGTGGGGAGCTGTTGACCCTGACTGGGGATGTTGTCGGGCGGTGGAAGGAGTACTTTGAGGATCTCCTCAATCCCATCGTCACGTCTTCCGAAGAGGAAGCAGAGACTGGGGACTCGGAGGCGGACTCATCCATTACCCAGGCCGAAGTCACCGAGGTGGTTAGAAAGCTCCTCGGTGGCAAGGCTCCTGGGGTGGATGAAATCCGTCCTGAGTACCTTAAGTCTCTGGATGTTGTGGGGCTGTCTTGGCTGACACGCCTCTGCAACATTGCGTGGTGATCGGGGACAGTGCCTCTGGATTGGCAGACCGGGGTGGTGGTACCTCTGTTTAAGAAGGGGGACCGGAGGGTGTGTTCCAACTATAGGGGGATCACACTCCTCAGCCTCCCCGGTAAGGTCTATTCCAGAGTACTGGAGAGGAGAATTCGACCGATGGTCGAACCTCGGATTCAGGAGGAGCAGTGTGGTTTTCGTCCTGGTCGCGGCACACTGGACCAGCTCTACATGCTCCATCGGGTGCTCGAGGGTTCATGGGAGTTTGCCCAACCAGTCCACATGTGTTTTGTGAATCTGGAGAAGGCATTCGACCGTGTCCCTTGGCGCACCCTGTGGGGAGTGCTCCGGGAGTACGGGGTCCGGGGTCCTTTGCTAAGGGCTATCCGGTCCCTGTACGACCGCAGCAGAAGCTTGGTTCGCATTGCCTTTAGTAAGTCAAACCTGTTTCCAGTGCACGTTGGCCTCCGCCAGGGCTGCCCTTTGTCACCAGTTCTGTTCATTATTTTTATGGACAGAATTTCTAGGCGCAGCCAGGGTGTAGAGGGGGTCTGGTTTGGGAACCACAGAATCTCGTCTCTGCTGTTTGTGGACGATGTTGGCTTCGTCAAATCAGGACCTTCAGCGTGCACTGGGGCGGTTTGCAGCCGAGTGTGAAGCGTCCGGGTTGAAAATCAGCACCTCCAAATCCGAGGCCATGGTTCTCGACCGGAAAAAGGTGCTTTGCCCTCTTCAGGTCGGTGGAGTGTCCTTGCCTCAAGTGGAGGAGTTTAAGTATCTCTGAGTCTTGTTCAGGAGTGAGGGACGGATAGACCGTGACATCGATAGACGGATCGGTGCAGCATCTGCAGTGATGCGGTCGCTGTATCGGACTGTCGTGGTGAAGAGAGAGCTGAGTAGGGGGGCAAAGCTCTCGATTTACCGTTCAATCTATGTTCTGATCCTCACCTATGGTCATGAGATTTGGCTCATGACCGAAAAAACGAGGTCGCGAGTACAAGCGGCCAAGATGAGTTTCCTCCGCAGGGTGGCTGGGCGCTCCCTTAGAGATAGGGTGAGGAGCTCGGTCACTCGGGAGGAGCTCGGAGTCGAGCCGCTGCTCCTCCACGTCAAAAGGAGTCAGTTGAGGTGGCTCGGGCATCTTTTCCGGATGCCCCCTGGATGCCTCGCTGGAGAGGTGTTCCGGGCACGTCCCACTGGGAGGAGGCCCCGGGGAAGACTACATCTCTCAGCTGGCTTGGGAACGCCTTGGGGTTCCCCCGGAGGAGGTGTGTGTGGATCGGGAGGTCTGGGCGGCTTTGCTTGAGCTGCTGCCCCCGCGACCCGATGCCGGATAAAGCAGAAAAAAATGGATGGATGGATGGACATCATGGAAGCATTTTTGTGAAACTCTAACAGGAGGCATTTCACAGAGCAAAACATATGGGACAAAATGCATGCAACATAGAATCAAAATGCATGGTATATGACGTCACTCATAAAAGGAGACAAATAACTAATTACACGTGACATACAATCCAAATTCAAATGACAAGGGTCTATTTAAGCATCATGTAATCAGATACACTCAACAAAAATATAAACGCAACACTTCTGGTTTTGCTCCCATTTTGTATGAGATGAACTCAAAGATCTAAAACTTTTTCCACATACACAATATCACCATTTCCCTCAAATATTGTTCACAGACCAGTCTAAATCTGTGATAGTGAGCACTTTTCCTTTGCTGAGATAATCCATCCCACCTCACAGGTGTGCCATATCAAGATGCTGATTAGACACCATGATTAGTGCATAGTGCAACTATGTTTAAGGGAACCCATGCAAACCCAAGCAACATTGGGAGAACATGCAAAATCCACACAGAAAGGACAGGACAGACAGCGATCCCAGGATCATCTTACAGTGAGGCAACAGTGCGAACCACTAAGCTCAGAAACTGGTGTGATGCAACACACACACACACACCTATGAATCCTTATAGTTTATCATTGCAGAATTGAATTCCTTTTTATTTTAACAACTTTTAATTGATTTTTTGATTTCTTGTGTCTGTAGAACAT
Organism: Thalassophryne amazonica; assembly: GCF_902500255.1. Classification (NCBI taxonomy): domain Eukaryota; kingdom Metazoa; phylum Chordata; class Actinopteri; order Batrachoidiformes; family Batrachoididae; genus Thalassophryne; species Thalassophryne amazonica. Next base: position 63,867,062 of record NC_047111.1, read on the forward strand.
ATATAAATGGGTTTAACATGGGTGGAATGACAGAGGTCAGGGACAGATTTATAATTCTGCCATTCGGATGCTAGTGTTTTCCAACAGAAAATGTGATCAAAACTGGGAGGAAATAGATTACCACTAATGAAAGGTGAGCACTACAGGTTTTAAAAGTTTTTACTTTTTCCCCGAACTGATGTTATTTTAGTCAAAGTGTAGCCAATACAGTAGTGTTCTGAATAATAGTAGTGCTATGTGACTAAAAAGATTAATCCAGGTTTTGAGTATATTTTTTATTGTTACATGGGAAACATGGTACCAGTAGATTCTCACAAATCCAACAAGACCAAGCATTCATGATATGCACACTCCTAAGGCTATGAAATTGGGCCATTAGTAAAAAAAAAAAAAAAAAAAGTAGAAAAGGGGGTGTTCACAATAATAGTAGCATCTGCCGTTGATGCTACAAATTCAAAACTATTATGTTCAGACTGCTTTTTTAGCAATCCTGTGAATCACTAAACTAGTATTTAGTTGTATAACCACAGTTTTTCATGATTTCTTCACATCTGCGAGGCATTAATTTTGTTGGTTTGGAACCAAGATTTTGCTTGTTTACTAGTGTGCTTGGGGTCATTGTCTTGTTGAAACACCCATTTCAAGGGCATGTCCTCTTCAGCATAAGGCAACATGACCTCTTCAAGTATTTTGACATATCCAAACTGATCCATGATACCTGGTATGCGATATATAGGCCCAACACCATAGTAGGAGAAACATGCCCATATCATGATGCTTGCACCACCATGTTTCACTGTCTTCACTGTGAACTGTGGCTTGAATTCAGAGTTTGGGGGTCGTCTCACAAACTGTCTGCGGCCCTTGGACCCAAAAAGAACAATTTTACTCTCATCAGTCCACAAAATATTCCTCCATTTCTCTTTAGACCAGTTGATGTGTTCTTTGGCAAATTGTAACCTCTTCTGCACGTCTTTTATTTAACAGGGGGACTTTGCCGGGGATTCTTGCAAATAAATTAGCTTCACACAGGCGTCTTCTAAGTGTCACAGCACTTACAGGTAACTCCAGACTGTCTTTGATCATCCTGGAGCTGATCAATGGGTGAGCCTTTGCCTTTCTGGTTATTCTTCTAACCATTTTGATGGTTGTTTTCCGTTTTCTTCCACACATCTGTTTTTTGTTGTTGTTGTTGTTGTTGTTGTTTTGGTCCATTTTAAAGCATTGGAGATCATTGTAGATCAACAGCCTATAATTTTTTGCACCTGCGTATAAGTTTTCCCCTCTCCAATCAACTTTTTAATCAAACTACACTGTTCTTCTGTACAATGTCTTGACCGTCCCATTTTCCTCAGGCTTTCAAAGAGAAAAGCATGTTCAACTGATGCTGGCTTCATCCTTAATTAGGGGACATCTGATTCACACTTGTTTGTTCCACAAAATTGATGAACTCACTGACTGAATGCCACACTACTATTATTGTGAACACCCCCTTTTCTACTTTTTTTTTTTTTTTTTTTACTAATAGACCAATTTCATAGCCTTAAGAGTGTGCATATCATGAATGCTTGGTCTTGTTGGATTTGTGAGAATCTACTGAATCTACTGGTACCATGATTCCCATGTAACAATAAAAAATATACTCAAAACCTGGATTAATCTTTTTAGTTACATAGCACTACTGTTATTCTGAACACTACTGTATATGAGTAACTGAACAAGATAAATATCAGTGGAAACCAAAGAATAAGAACTGTTAAATAAGCAGTCACATGGGCAGAGGTTCTGTCATTGCAGGCAAGCATGTATATTTGGCCATAATCACAGAAATAACTGTTAATCACTGACTTACAGATGGAAAGTCTTGTGAGAAGACCCACTGCAATGAACATAGCAGTTATTGTTAAAACCCAGAAAAAGGCAATCAAAGAAAACATGAACCTGTGTGTGACCTTCATGTGATAGTGCAGTGGGAAGGTGATCGCTATCAGTCTGTCATAGGAGAGAACAACCAGATTAAGAGCCTGCATAGAAAGACACATGTAGCAGAAAAAAAGAAATGTCATACAGTCATTATAGGAGATGATGTAGTGATTAAACACAAATATGTCAAGAACCTTTGGTACCTGAACAGTGCTACCAAGCAGGTCTGTCCATGCAAGATTAAAAACTACAAAATATTTTGGAGTTCTTAGATTTTGGTCCAACAATATTACAGCCATCACAGCTGTGTTTCCCAACACTGACACAATATAAACAAAAAAGAGAAAGACATAGTAATAGTTTGTTAGGTATGTCAGAAAAGCCACTTATTGTGAAATATGGAGGACGAACAAAGGTGATGTTTCTTCCGAGAGCAGAGTTGAATAATCCCATTGTACGACTCATTGTTCATCGTTTGCTGTCTGCAGCACTGTGGACCGAACATAGTGTCTCTGTCAGTGAGTCCTGTGTCCCATATGAAGACAAATCTCTCTCTCTCTCTTCAGAAGACTTTATTGGAGCAAATGTACAAAAGACGATCATGAAAATGAAATGACAAAAAAAAATGATTTTAACTGATTATCAGTCCCATTTTTTGGACAATGAAGACAAGGTGAATGCTGCACATAAAGCAGGTGTCAGTGTGAGAGACATCTTTGGTCCTGTTGATCCACTGATGCAACCAGCGAAGAAAGAAAATGTTTCAAATGTGCCAACATGCTTAAAGGATGAAATGATTCCTGTTGCGGTAATGCAAATCAATCTGAATAGAACCCCAGAAAATGCAGGTCAGTGAGGACTCAAAAGTGAAGTAAAAAAAACAATATTTATTCATCCAAAAAATAAGGATGTGACAAGTCCAACAAAAATACAATTCCAGCCTCTCAGGTTTAAGGGAATTAGGAAGGTGACAGAGGCATTCAAAAATACAAAACAAGAAGGACCAAAAACTCTTAACCAAATACTCACAACTCAATAGAACCACTGGCAACACAGGAGAGGGGTAACAAACCACAAGATTAGCTCCCTGTAAAATCTTAGGTTTGGTCCTTCCATGAGCTGTCTTGCCTGCCTGCAGTCACTCAAGTGGTGCAATTGTTTGTGGTGCTTCTTCCTGGTCCAGTTCTGGAGGTCGGTCTTCTGCAGAGCAGTTGACACCCCTAGAATGGGCTCTGGACACACAAATTTAGTTGAGGACTTTGCTGCCATTATCACTGTACCTGTACTGTCACCAAGTGAAGTCATTGCCCTTCTACTTTGGAGTATGACGACAATTCATCTGGTTACAGTTGTTGTGTGGGCCGCTGAAGAGGAGGTACTGCTGGCCCACCACCACCAGGGGGCGCCCTGCCTGGAGTGCGGGCTCCAGGCACTAGAGGGCGCCGCCGCCTTGCAGGAGCAGCCAGAGTGACAGCTGTCACCCATCACCTGCGACAGCTGTCATCAATCATCGGATCTGCAGGGGTATATCAGCAGGACGGCATCTCCACCTCATCGCCGAGATATCGTTTCTACTGAGAAGGTAACGTGCTCAGCTGACTGTTTAACAGTGATCTTTGTGACTTTTGTGTTTTGCTCTGAGTATTTTCCAACGAGAGGTGGAGGTAACTTACCTGCCGTTCGGATTCCTGGGTGCGAACGCGCCCTCCTTTAATTGTCCTTTGTTCCTCGCCAGCAGTACCAGGTCCGACACGCGGAGGCAGTGGCCACCTGGGAGTTCGGGACTTGGCGGCTCCAGTATTCCCGGGGTCTGGTGGCAGAGGAAACCGTGTGGTTCCGGTTCTACTTTGGAGAGGCGTCTCCTATCTTCGAGCCTGCCCACACGACACCTGTGTGAATTCGACTTTGTCTATTATTGTAATCTGTTGTACTTGTTGTGCATATTCACAACAGTAAAGTGTGTTATTTGACCTATTCCATTGTCCGTTCATTTGCGCCCCCTGTTGTGGGTCCGTGTACTTACACTTTCACAACAACAGTGCTGTTCACGTTTTGACCGCAGAGCTACTTTGATAGAATCAACTAATACATTATCAAATGATCCCTGAATATCAAGAAAAATAACCTAATCAGCAGTGGTGGGCACAGTTCCGATAATCTGATAACAGATAATTATCGAAGATAATGTTTTCATTATCAGATTATCTTTTCAGATAACTTTAAAAACCATTACCAGACTAATTATCTTCCGATAAATTTTTGTCCGATAACTTTTAGACCGATAACGTAGTAAACAAAGCTGAACAGCGGCAAACATTTTTAAAATTTAAAATCAGTTGAGCACCTACGTGTTAAAAGTTTCCTAACAGATGTATAGTTCTACCCTCTGCAAACAGAAGAGAGCTGCTTCCAGGAGAAATCACTCTATCCTCTGCAGGCAAAGGAGAACTGGTCACAAAAAAAAAATAATTTCCTTTAACACCATACTGATATGCTGGCAATATCACCCAAGTCATCCAGAGGCATACATTTTTAACTTATGGTTCAAATTTTAACCAAACTAATTTTGGACAAGTTATTTAAAATTACTGTCATGTCTGAAATTTTATAAAGTGAAAATATCAGATATATCAAATCAAATCAATTTTATTCATATAGCGCCGAATCACAACAAACAGTCGCCCCAAGGCGCTTTATATTGTAAGGCAAAAGCACAATATATACAATACAATAATTACAGAAAAACCCCGACGGTCAAAACGACCCCCTATGAGCAAGCACTTGGTGACAGTGGGAAGAAAAACTCCCTTTTAACAGGAAGAAACCTCCAGCAGAACCAGGCTCAGGGAGGGGCAGTCTTCTGCTGGGACTGGTTGGGGCTGAGGGGAGAGAGTCAAGAAAAAGACATGCAGTGGAAGAGAGCAGAAATAAATCACTAAAAATTAAATGCAGAGTGGTGCATACAAAGCAAAAAGAGGTGAATAAAAAGAAACACTCAGTGCATCATTGGAACCCCCCAGCAGTCTACGTCTACAGCAGCATAACTAAGGGATGGTTCAGGGTCACCTGATCCAACCCTAACTATAAGCTTTAGCAAAAAGGAAAGCTTTAAGCTTAATCTTAAAAGTAGAGAGGGTGTCTGTCTCCCTAATCTGAATTGGGAGCTGGTTCCACAGGAGAGGAGCCTGAAAGCTGAAGGCTCTGCATCCCATTCTACTCTTACAAACCCTAGGAACTACAAGTAAGCCTGCAGTCTGAGAGCGAAGTGCTCTATTGGGGTGATATGGTACTATGAGGTCCCTAAGATAAGATGGGACCTGATTATTCAAAACCTTATAAGTAAGAAGACGAATTTTGCACTGAAGAATTGTGCACTGCTGGGCACATATATGGGTAGGATAGGGTAATCTCAGTACGTTCACGACAGGACAAATGCATTTCAGACACTCTGTTCAGGCTCCATGGACAACAACATTAAACTCTAGTGCCTAAAACTCTCGTGAATATATTCTCTGGGTTTATAGACGTTGTTACTGTATTTGCGTTTGTTAAATTCTACGCATCTTAAATGTAGAAGACACAGATTATCTGGAATTTTGTTTTGGCAAAGTTTTCAAGGCCTCTACTGCCATCTACTGACCAGTAGTGTTCATGGTAGTTCATGGCAGTATTCGTCTTGAAGCTGAGCAGCCACTGTATGATATTTTTAATCACTGTACCCGGTTTCAGTTCAAACTGTACAACAGAACCACACAGTGTAAAAGTTCAGAACGCCCGATTCATGTTCTCACATACATTGTACATTCACAAACCACACGTCGAGCTCATGTTTCCAGAAGCAAAACATAAGCTTTTTTTTCAAACTTAATTTACAAAAACTCTTGATGGGAGACTTCAACGTTTAAAAACAAAACAACAAAAAAACATTACAAGACAGCTCTGCGGTGTTTGCACATGCACAGTGCAAGCGGTTGGATGCTTGTTGCTCTTCAGCAGCAGGATACCCTCACAACGGCCGACCAGAATAACATCAAACAGGTTTGATTTTCATTCGACCATACGATCGGCAATCAGGAGGTGGTCATGAGATGTTAAACGCAACTTGTTACTCCATGTACACTACATGATGCAGGACATGCGATTAACCTGAAACTTGGTCCAAAAAATTGTCGCACGAATGAAAAATCATCTGAAAAAGGGCCAAAACTCGCACAGTGTAAAGCCAACATTTATGTGTCAAGACAATATTGAGTGCATCTTTTACAACATCATAAAATGTGCGCATGGCACTAATAAAATGAGCGCACATTCTCTACACATGCAAAACATTTTACGATGATACTTCCAGGGCTCCGTAAAAATGCCTGTTTTACAAATAAAAAATTGAATATTTTACAAAAGCAGATTTATCTGTAAATACCAAAACACAACACACGTCACATTAACATGTTGGTTTACATAATGAATGACTGAACCAATTAGTGATTAGCAGAGGCACGTTTACCCAGAATCCTTTGCGATCTGTCTGTGTTTGTTACAAAACCTCAGAATTAGTGCGTTATTCAACATTAAAAAATATATGTTATGTTTTAACTTTGCACAAATGACAGAGTTGACATTAATGGAGTTATTCTATCAGTATTCACACCAAACCATAAGTCAGCATGACTTTATTTTCCAAGACCTCCACCTGACCGAAGCATTGTGATTGGTAGAGAGCTAGCTTTGTGGCTGCTCTCAGCTGGCTTCTGTGCTGGAAGCAATGTAATAAACAAGAGCTTCCAGCAGGTGGCAGGATGTTCAAACATAGAAGTGTGGGCTCATTGTTTGGGTCTGTTGTCGCTTTTGATGTTTCCAAAAGTGATCATGGTGTTAAAACTCAAATTCAGCTTGTTAGTAGTTGCAAATGTACCAGAGACAATACTGGAATTTATCGGTTATCTGTAACTTCCGATACATTTTTGGGTGGTTTATCTTTATCAAAGATAACTTTTCAGTTATCTGATTATCTGTTATCAAAGTTAATTTTTTGGTTATCTGTGCCCACCACTGCTATTCAGTACTGTGGAGGAGATAAGGTTTTCTCGATTCTCATAACAAGATCATGCAGAGCAGTCTCTGTGGAGAGCCCTGCTTGATATGCATGTTGCCTTACATTGAGTGGTGACCCCTTAAGGACACAGTCTCTGACATATCTATCAATAAGTGTCTCCAAAGCTTCTTTGAAGGACGGTTTGACCAGCTTGGGTAGAAAAATCACCCTGGCTCATCTCCAGCTTTTTGGCAAACTCCAGGTGGGCTGCCATGTGCCTTTTGCAAAGGAGTGGCTTCTGTCTGGCCACTCTACCATACAGGCCTGATTGCTGATGGACTGCATGGCCTCGATTCACCCTAATTAAATAAATACTTTAATGCTGTCTCAACAAAAACCTGAGTTTTGAACTGAAGACAGACTGTGTTTTTACTCTCAGTTGAGAAATTCCTAAGTTCATCTGGAGATCTGAAGATAAGCTTGGAGACATCCCCCTGTTTGTTGTGGCTGGGGTGTTTGGCTGGCTTGGTTTTTTTTTCTGTTTCTCCCACTAGGTGGTATGCATTCAGGACTGAGTGGCTGAGCATTAGGACCTCACCCTGAACACCTGAGGCTTGTTTTCACATGCAGGTCATCAGGACTCACAGCTGTGGTGTATTTTGTCTTAATCAGAGATTGCTGCATTTAAACCTTGAATGCACAGTGTGTGATGGCCAGAGACGCGACCTTGTGAGCAGACGTGTGAGATCGACATCAGGAGAACAATCTCACCATCACGGACGCAGAGACCGCTCCAGGTTTGACGCCACAGTCTGTGAAGGAGGATTGGGTGAGGTCTCACGCTCTTCAGCACACTTCCTGAGGTAATTTGGTTTTGGTGACTTTTATGAAGTAATGACAGTGGATTTGGTGTCCCTCACACCTTGTGTTATTGAGCTGTCACGTTATGCTAATTGTCTAATCAGCTTCTGCTGCAGTGGAGATTTGAATTGAGTTGTTCCGTGCCTGCAGGGTGAGAAGCTGATGTATAGATTTAAGCCAGGAAGTGTTTGCTGATTGGGTGCACCTCTGAGTTGTGTCTCTCTGTGTGGAGTTGGACTCACCTCATGTTTTCTTTCTTCACAGACTCGGTTTGTCGCGGCCACCTGGGGGGTGTCGGCGGGGTCCCTGGGTCCAAACTGCTGTGGCTCCGGACCATTTGCGCTGTTGAGAGCGCGCCGTGTTTCCACCTCACCAGACCGCGGACTTTTTTAGTTGTTTAGCACTGCATCTCACTGTTATGTTTATTAAATTCTGTTATCCTTTGAACCGTGCTTTGCTTATTTTATGCTGGGTCCTTTCAAACGCTGGGTCGGTGCTCCGACCGCGTCCGAAACATAACAGTAGTCTCTCGCCATTTAACAATGGACCAGCGGAAGCAGAGATGGTATTTTTGCCGGGAAGGCTGCAGCAGATGTTGGAGTTGATCTGGGATCAGTTGCGGGTGCTCTCCGCCCGGGTTGTGCGCGTTGGTGCGCACATGGCGGAGTTTACAGCTTGGGTCGTGTTGCACCCTGCTGTTACGGCTGTAGCCCCGTCTCCTCCCGTGCAGCTGGCTCCGACGCCTGTTGTAGCAGCCCCGGTGGTATTTAGTTTGCACTTTAAGCTGTTTGTTATAACCTGCTGTTATTTACAGCAGTGTGAATGGGTTTTTACTCTGTTACCACGGGGATTTTCTTATTTGGCACTTTGGCTCCCTCTGTTGGTGACAGAGTCACATTACCGTTCAGGTTCAAAGGATGGAAAACATGTTTTTCCATTCTTTGCACTTGACGACGTAGGCCAATGTTAGTTTTTTTTTTTTTATTAGTCTATTATCTGTTTCTTGTTTTAGTATGAGGTGTTTTTATCAGGGGTTAATTTGTTGTTTTTGTGGGTTTAAAGCACTGTCTGTGGTCTAGTGGAGTTGAAAATGCAGGCTGTCTGGAGCATAGTTTGACCCAGGATGACTTTATGTTTGTCTGTTGGTCTTTTTTATTTCTTTTGGTTTCACCTCCCAGGGTTTGATGGGACGGTCCTCTGGGGGGTGATGGGGGGGTAATTGGGTTGTTTTTTCTTTTTTTTTTTTTTTTGTTCCCTCTCTTCTCCTCTGGCTCCAGCCGTGTGAGCCGTACGTTGTCGGCGTTGCTGGAGTGGTGCAGTTTGGTTATGCTGGGCATTTCCCAGGTAACTTCTGCACCCGGGAGGGGGGGGTTTGGGGTATTTTTTTTTTACTTCCCTGTCTACTCCTCTGGCCCCAGCCGTGTGAGCCGTAGGTTGCTGGCGTTGCTGGGGTGGTGCAGTTTGGTTGTGCTGGGCGTTTCCCAGGTGACCTCTGCATCCGGGAGGGGGGGGGGTTCGGGGTGTTTTTTTTTGTTGTTGATTCCCTGTTTCCACCTCCGGCTTCAGCGCGTCTTTGAGCCGTACGCCATCGGCATAGCTGAGGTTTGGGGCAGTGGAATATACCCGCAGCTGGTGGCTGGTTTAAAAGTCGGAGGGGTGGCGCCGTCTTGTGCCGTACGCCATTACCGCTGTTCCACTCCTCCCGGTTGACTTTTGGGGTATAGTCATGGTTGGTGACACTGGACGTACTTCCAGTTTCCACTGCGCTGAGGGGGTGGGGTTGGGGTTGTTGTTTTGTTTGTATGTTTTTTTATTCCCCCAGTTTCCGCCCTCAGGGTATGACTGTGGTGTCCTCTGGGGGGGAAAGGTCTGTGGGTCCATCTAGCCGTAGACGGCCGGGGCTGGGTCTGTTAGTCATGAGGGGGGGCGTCTCCTGGGGTTTGATGGAACGGTCCTCTGGGAGGCGCTGGGAGTCCCCGTGGGTGGCTTTGGATCCCAGAGGGACCTCGGCTGTGGTTATTACTCCTGGAGCTGGCGGGATGTCCTCTGGGGGGTGTTGGTCCCTACATGTCGTCCGGGGGGGGGTGTTAGAGTTTTTTTTTGCAAGCTTAAGTTTGAGTTGTGTTTTTTTCTTTTGTCCTCTTCCCGGGGTTTGATGGGACGGTCCTCTGGGGAGTGGGGGTTGGTATGGTTGTTTGTGTTTGTCTTTTTTTTTGTTTTATGACTAAGCAGACTTTAACACATAGTCGGAAGAAGGTTTATTAAATTCTGTTATCCTTTGAACCGTGCTCTGCTTATTTTATGCTGGGTCCTTTCAAACGCTGGGTCGGTGCTCCGACCGCGTCCAAAACATAACACTGTTTATCGGTTAAATTTTGGTCCCTATGAATTACATGACATTATAATGGCTTCAGTTCAGAATCTGAAATTTCCCAGGCCCGAAGAAATCACCTTTATGGCCTCATGCCAAAGCCAGAACCTCTCAAGACTGCAAGAGGCTCTCCCCCCCATGATAAGACCTGGTCATAAACTTTGAGTCTTGACAACAAGCTATTATCTTTAGGTCTAAGTAAAAGAAAAGACTTTTGCTTAAAATAAAAAAATGCATCAGTATTGTTTTTGTTGGGGAAAGTGTAAGACACAGACCCACACAGGGGGTGTAAATGAACGGACAATGGAGATGACAATAAGTACAATTTAATATTGCAAATGTGCACTACAGGTCAAATACTGCTTTAGTCTGTCAATCAAAGTTCCAAAAAAAGCTGACGTGTGGGCAGGCCCCAGGGTAGGACACGCCTATCCAGAGAAAAGCCGGGACCCACAAGGTTCCACCGCCAACGGAGACCTGCAATAAACCGGAGCCGCCAAATCCCGAGTCCCCAGGTGGCCACTGCTCCCAGCTGTCAGATCCAGTACTGCTGCCAGGGAAAACAAACAGGTTACGGTGGGTGTGTGCACACCCAGCAACAGTCAGCAAAAAATACAGTTCCTTCCTGAGGGAAAAACCTCCACCTCCAAACACAGGAACTCAGAGTAAGTACGTGCAGTGCCTTATGTAACACTTAATCAAGTCAGAAGTGAGGAATGGAGACGCCAACTCCTCCAACTTTCACAAACTCGGCTACAAGCTGCAAGTGTACAAAAAGGTTAACAACTGCAAAAAGCTCTGCTGCAAAAACGTGTGCGTACAGCACAGAACGGCTGAGTAAGATTACCTGACGGGTAAGCTGATAACTCGGCAGAGTTGTGGTGTCTCTTCCAGGCTTTTATGGGATGTGATTATGATGATTGATGTCTAACAGCTGTCAGCTCCGGGCTCCTGGGGCTCCTGTGAGGCGACTACGCCCTCTAGTGCCTGAAACCCGACGACAGGCAGGGCGCCCTCTGGTGGTGAGCCAGCAGTACCTCCTCTTCGGGCGGCCCACACAACAGTTTTATTACTATATAAAAACTTCTAATGTTGTTTGTATTGATTAATAAAACAAAATGCTTTGCATATAATTATTCCATTTTATTGACGTGTTCGTTGTAACTGATGTGTGTTTAAGTGTGATCTTTCTGCAATATCAATATGTTGATGGTGAAGTATTCTGTTTATCCAAAGGATGTGTTTAAGTGATTATTAATAATGTGTATCCATTCGAGTGTCTTAGAACAAATAGTATACCCAAATCATTTTTGTCTTCTGAACACATGAAGTTTCTGTGAAATGACACACCCTGAATGGGCTGACGATCTGACTGCAAGCAGCCATCCTGTTGGTAAAGCCAGCCGACACAAGCCTTTGGGATCACCCTGGGAGACCAATGAGTTAATCCCTGACCCAAGTGAGCACACTGCAGAGCCTACATCAACGAGGGACGGACGGGTCAAAATCCTTATAACCTCCAAATCGCACCAAAATCAGTTTTATCACAGTCTTTAAATGTGAGAGGAAATCGGAGCACCTGGAGGAAACCCACACAAACATGGGGAGAACATGCAAACTTCACAAAGAAAGGCCACAGGTGGGAATCGAAGCAATGACCTTGCTCTGAGGCAACATGCGCTAACCACAACGTTACAGTGCTTATTACTCTATAAGATACAGACAGATATTAGGGGTGGTGGCCAAGTGTTTAGTGCACTTGGTTTCAGTAACAAAGGTTTCTGGTTCGAACCCCACCCCTGCCACATTTCACTGTGTAATGTGATGTTGCAGCAGGAAGGGAGTGAAATCAAGGGAGCAGCTAAAGGGACTTAATATATTTCTAAATTTTACAAAAAAAAAAAAAAAAAGGTTTAATATCAGCATGGCCATGCCAATTCCAATTCAACTTCAAAAAGACCATCAAAATTACAGATTAATATTTTTAATTGTAGGTGTAAACTGTAAAATTTACATAAATATGTATGTGCAAACCATTTACATATTTATTGTAATTTTGACAGAATTCCCCTGGAAACCACAGCTGACAGAATTTTTCTGTAAAAACAACTAGATTTTTTTTTACAGTGTAAAAGATGAATTTTATTTCTTGTAAACCAAAATACCCATTACCTACATCACGTTTGTCTGCTTATCTTTTATTTAAAACAGAAAAAGTCACAAGTACAAGAGTGTACAGTTTATAACTGTTCATATTTTAATCTCGAATGAACGAACTGAAGAAAGAGTGAAAATCATTGAATTATCTTGACAGTGGTGCGATCATTAATGTCTTAAAGGGTGTTTTTATGTTGGACAACGTTTCTGTGCTGTGCGTGTAATTGGCGTGAAGACGCATGCATTAAATGTCGTCAAAAGATTATGAAAGTTATTTTTTAAATAAGTTCATTTAAGGACACAATTTCATACATGTCAACCTATACGGATTGTCCGTAAATTACACATATTTTTCCGAGTTTCAGAGTCATACGGACGTACAAATAAAGTCTTACAGATATTCAGGGAATAGAGGAGAGACCGCTTCAGCCGTGCTGCTGTCAATGAGACAGGGGCGCCGGAGCGCAGCTGCTTATGCAGTCGACTTCCGCATCGCGGCTGCGAGGTCCGGCTGGAATAACACTGCCCTCCGCGCCGCCTTCGTAAACGGACTGTCGTTGGTCCTGAAGGAGCTCCTGGTGGCTAAGGACGAACCGCGGGATTTAGACGGGCTTATTGATCTCGTTATACGATTAGACAATCGGTTAGAGGAACGCCGTCGGGAGCGAGGCGAAGGACATGACCGGATACGCGCCGCCCCTCTCCCTTCCGGGTTCGAAAAGGGGCCGCCCTCCCCACGCTCCACAGCCGCAGCGCTTTGTGGGGCAACAGCTCCCCCTGTTGACGTTGTTAGGGAGACGCACAGGGCCAAAATGGGGAGACTGATCCGTGGAGAGTGTTTTCTCTGCAGCTCAACAGAGCACACACAGAGAGACTGCCCCAAACGGCCAAAACGTCAACACTCGCCCTTAGAGACTGGGCTAAGGGGGGGTCAAGACATTCAAGTGAGACACACACAAATTGCCACACGACTCCCAGTCACAATCCTGAGCGGGGATTTAACCCTTCAAGCCCGAGCACTGGTGGACACGGGGTCAGAAGGGAATCTGCTAGACAGCAGATGGGCAAAGGAGGTAGGGCTCCCTCTGGTGGCGCTTCCTACGCCATTGCAGGTGCGGGCACTAGATGGCACCCTCCTCCCTTTACTCACACACAAGACACCACCAGTAACTCTGGTGGTGTCTGGAAACCACCGGGAGGAGATTGAGTTTTTTGTAACTCCTGCCACCTCCCGCGTGATTTTGGGCATCCCATGGATGTTAAAGCACAATCCCCGGATCGATTGGCCGTCTGGGGTGGTGGTTCAGTGGAGCGAAACCTGCCATCGGGTGTGTTTAGGATCCTCGGTTCCTCCCGGTTCCCAGGCTAAGGAGGAGGTCAAAGTCCCGCCCAATCTGACGGCAGTGCCGGTTGAGTACCACGATCTTGCTGACGTCTTCAGCAAGGATCTGGCACTCACCCTTCCCCCGCACCGTCCGTACGATTGTGCCATTGATTTGGTTCCAGGCGCTGAGTTCCCGTCCAGCAGGCTGTACAACCTCTCACGACCTGAGCGTGAATCAATGGAGACCTACATCCGATTTTTTTTACAGTGTAAAAGATGAATTTTATTTCTTGTAAACCAAAATACCCATTACCTACATCACGTTTGTCTGCTTATCTTTTATTTAAAACAGAAAAAGTCACAAGTACAAGAGTGTACAGTTTATAACTGTTCATATTTTAATCTCGAATGAACGAACTGAAGAAAGAGTGAAAATCATTGAATTATCTTGACAGTGGTGCGATCATAAATATCTTAAAGGGTGTTTTTATGTTGGACAACATTTCTGTGCTGTGCGTGTAATTGGCGTGAAGACACACATGCATTAAATGTCGTCAAAAGATTATGAAAGTTATTTTTTAATGTCATATATTGAACAACCAACATGCCGTTATTTTTGTCTGGGAGCAGCTGCAGAACGTCTGTAAAGCCCCGGTCACAACCCACCGTGCGTTTTTTTTGCCATATGTTTTGTGCGGATGGCACGGCCACTACATTTTTGTGAAAACGTACGGAGGCAGTAGCAAGAGGAGGGAGGGAGTACGTTCAATGCAAGTCTCTAGGAGTGTAACGATAAAGAGAGTTGACAATAAAGCAGTGTGTGTGTGTGTGTGTGGGGTCGCTTTTCTTTTTTATGAGCGGGACCGGAGTGGCAGGTGTTTTTCGGCGTCGGCGATGCATGAGCATGTCCAGCCTGCAGCGGTCAGTTGTACAAGTGTTTATTTGCCTCGAAAAGTTACAGCTAGTTAACAGACTGAAGCTGTGGAGTGTGTGTTGCTGACGTTTGGAAATAAAGTCAAAGTTCAAGTGAGAAGCTGCGTTGTGCATGCAAGTCTGTCGGCCTCCATAGTATGTGGTGAGTGCCGTAATCCGTACTGCCTACGTATGGATTTGGTTAATTCAATAGTAATTGAATGAAAATGTGCTGCTTTGAATCCGTACTGAGGCAGTACTCACAACGTGCATCATCTGTACTGCTGGTGAATCCGCAGCCTGACCGCAGCGAAAGTTCTGCATGCACTAAAACCTCTACGGCGTGTCTGCGTGTGTCTGCGTGCTCCTAAATTCGTACTGAGGCAGTACTTACAACGTACGGATCTCCAAATTTAGCCCACGTTTTTCCAAGTAGACTGCACGCACGTGCAAGTATGGCGGGTTGTGACCACGGCTTAAGCGCTGCACTGAGTGAGTGCGCGCTCCCGTGCCAGGGGATACAAATTCTGACCGGGATAATTACTTTGGCACGACACCGGCAGACCAGTCAAGAAGTTACTGTAATGCGTGAGACTGGGAAAGCAAACATCCAGTTTTACAATCCTTTGTTTAGAACAATGTGTTTTTTTGTGACGGTCATTTGACGATGTTTAAGAAAACCCTGAATATCTGTAAGACTTTATTTGTACGTCCGTATGACTCTGAAACTCGGAAAAATATGTGTAATTTACGGACAATCCGTATAGGTTGACATGTATGAAATTGTGTCCTTAAATGAACTTATTTAATCACTGTCTGGGTAGTTCATATCACATGATCAATTCACTCATTCATAACATTCCCATGCAAGGGTTGACAATACAAGCTTTGGTCATTACATTTTCTTGCCACACAAATCTAAATTTAGTAACTACAATGTAATCAAGGAGACATGAAAACTAACATCTGTTGTGTGGGCCGCTGAAGAGGAGGTACTGCTGGCCCACCACCACCAGAGGGCACCCTGCCTGGAGTGCGGGCTCCAGGCACCAGAGGGCGCTGCCGCCTCACAGGAGCAGCCGGGGTGACAGCTGACACTCATCACCTGTGACAGCTGTCACCACTCATCTGATCTGAATCGGTATATCAGCAAGACGTCATCTCCACCGCCTTTTTTTGTGATTTTTGTGAGTGATAACAGACTTTTTCTCCAACGAGAGGTGGAGGTAGCTTCCCTGCCGTGCAGATTGCTGGGTGCAGACGCACCCACGTTTAATTGTGTTTTTGTTCCTCGCCAGCAGTACCAGGTCCGACACGCGGAGGCAGTGGCCACCTGGGAGTTCGGGACTTGGCGGCTCCAGTATTCCCGGGGTCTGGTGGCGGAGGAAATCGTGTGGTTCCGGTTCTGCTTTGGACAGGCGTCTCCTATCTTCGAGCCTGCCCACACGACACCTTGTAATTTGACCTTTGATCTATTGTGTAATCTGTTGTGTTTGTTGTGCACGTTCGCAACAGTAAAGTGTTGTTATTTGACCTATTCCATTGTCCGTTCATTTGCGCCCCCTGTTGTGGGTCCGTGTACTTACACTTTCCCAACAACATCGCGAACATCAAAAGTTGCATTTGAAAAAGAGAATCATAAGAAGGTATATGGCAATCAAATTTGCATGCAGATTACAGTTATACAGTTCACTTTTTCCACATTTTGTTATATTACAGCCTTATTCCAAAATGGATGAAATTATTTTTTTCCTCAAAGTTCTACACACAAAACCCTATAATGGCAATGCGAAAAAAGTTTTGTTTTTGTTTTTTTGTTTGCTTGTTTGTTTTAGGTTTTTGCAAATTTGTAAAAAAAAAAAAAACTAAGGAATCACATGTATATACAGTGAGGAAAATAACTATTTGAACACCCTGCGATTTTGCAAGTTCTCCCACTTAGAAATCATGGAGGGGTCTGAAATTTTCATCTTAGGTGCATGTCCACTGTGAGAGACATAATCTAAAAAAAAAAATTCCAGAAATCACAATGTATGATTTTTTAATAATTTATTTGTATGTTACTGCTGCAAATAAGTATTTGAACACCTGTAAAAATCAATGTTAATATTTGGTACAGTAGCCTTTGTTTGCAAATACAGAGGTCAAACATTTCCTGTAGTTTTTCATTAGGTTTGCACACACTGCAGCAGGGATTTTAGTCCACTCCTCCATACAGATGTTCTCTAGATCTTTCAGGTTTGGAGTTTCAGCTCCCTCCAAAGATTTTCTTTTGGGTTCAGGTCTGGAGACTGGCCAGGCCACTCCAGGACCTTGAAATGCTTCTTACAGAGCCCCTCCTTAGTTGCCCTAAATATAAATAAATCTGTCCCTGAGCTCTGTCATTCCACCCATGTTAAACCCATTTATATATGTTCTACAGACACAAGAAATAAAAAAAAATCTATTAAAAAGTTGTTAAAATAAAAAGGAATTCAAATCTGCAACGTGTTCACTCATATGGCAATAAAACTTTTCTGATTCTGATTCTGAAAAACATCAAGTATTTTTAAAGTATTGTTGCATCACACCAGTTTCTGATCTTAGTGGTTCACACTGTTGCCTCACTGTAAGATAATCCTGGGATCGCTGTCTGTCCTGTCCTTTCTGTGTGGATTTTGCATGTTCTCCCCGTGTTGCTTGGGTTTGCATGGGTTCCCTCAGGGTGCCCAGGCTTCCTCACTCTTCCAAAGACATGTCGGTTAGGTGAACTGGAAACCTTAAATTGACTGTAGGTGTGAATGTGTTTGTCTGTCTGCATGTGGCCCTGAGAAAGATGTGCGGCCTGCTCAGGGTGAATGCTGCCTTTTGCCTAGGGATGGGTATTGATAAGATTTTATCTATCGATACCATTATCGATTCCGCTTATCGATCCAATTCCTTATTGATACCTCTTGTGAATTTTCTGTGTACTAAAAGTAGGCTTTACAAGTTTTCTTTGTCAACACATTTTATTGAGTCTTAAAGTAAATAAATATGAAATTTGTCACTGGATCCTTAAACTCTGGACATAATAAATGCTACATGGTGGATCCTTGATCTCTGGACATAAATAGAAATAAACAAAATCTGTAGTTTTTGTCAAAAGCATTTCCTTTCAGACATTATTAGCATGAATGTCTTTCCATACATATGAGCTGAGCTCTTACAGCTGGCTGTGCTGCACGTCAGGATGTAATTCATAAAGGATGCAGGACGTCTCATTTTGGTTGGAAAAAAACATTTTAGTCGATTGTAGTTAATTGTCTCTATTACAGCGTTTGCAAAGAGGTGTCATTTTATTTAAAGCGGCAATTCGTTTTGAATGTTGTGTGTTGGGGGGTTTGGCTGGATGTTTTTGTGTTGTTTTCTTTTCTTTGCTCTCCAGGTGGTATGCAAACTGGTTTTTGTCTGTGGAGAAGGTGCTGGCAGAAGAGTCCTTCACCCTCATCAGCATTATTAGCTGCACCTGTGCCGTCCTTCACTCCGCCAGACAAACTCAATATTTATGTTGCACACTAATTATTGCACTAGAGGGGAAATAAAATCGTTTTGTTTGTGGAACCGCTTTCTGGTTATTTAGCGCTGGGTTCGGTCAGACGTTGGTCCACTCCTCAACCTGCGTCTGCACATAACATTGAAGTTATTAATTACAACCGGACTCTGTCTTGGCAGAGACAGCGCTTGGAGCTGTGCTAACGAACGGAGGACGATTCTCGTTTCTTGACTGCAACAAGACAAGAGTCCCAGTTCGTGACTTTAATCCACACAAAAGTGACTCACAGTTGACATATTTTAATGGCTTTGAGAGGGGTTAAGAAGCAGACTTGCCGCTTCTAAAGAGCAGCGAATCAAAGAACCAAAGAGCCAGCAGATTTAAGCACTGCTTCATTGGTTCACGCTTGAAGGGTTAGCAGTGAAGTCGTTCTGCAGACGCGGTTGATTACAGGGCCGGTGCAGGGTCTGCAATCAATGTAGAGAAATTATCATTTTCCCAACAAACACCCTCAAAAACAATGGCCACTCTGAAGGACCGATAAGGGAATTATAAGCAAAAAGAATATTGATATCGGTGGATCGAATCATTTCTTAACAATACCCGAAAAGAACCGGTTCTTGATACCCATCTCTACTCTTACCCAGTGACTTTCTGGAAGAGACTCCAGCTCCCCCATGAGTTTTAATTGGGCACTGCAGTCTCGTTTGATTCTCGCTTTAATTTCTCTACCTCTGGGGGGAAAACATGACATTTTCAATGGGTTTTGGGCAAATTACATGCAAACAAAGTGAAAATTTAAAGAAAAAGTGACAATGTGGTGGAAAGTGGACATGTGGAGCACAAATGTGTCAAGGTGGTTTTGCATGGAAGGACCAAACCTAAGCTTTTACAGGGAGCTAGTTGGCCTGCCTACAAGTATTATAAGAACAGTGGTTGGGACTCTCACAGGTCACAACCTACTGAACAGATATAGAATGGTAATGAGACTCCAGCAGGTCAGTACTTGTGCAGCCTGTGGGGAGGAACCTGAGATGTCTCTCCACTTTTTGTTCCAGTGTCCAGCATGGGGTAGACTGAGGCAGAGGATTTTGAGTTCCTTTATTTTTGAACTTGACCAGATTAGGAAACTAAAAAGAAACAGGGTGCCAAAAGGTTTAACTAAAAGGTTGAACAAAGTAGGTTCATTCTGAGGGGAGCAATGGGCCCTTTTGTGGCCTACGCTGTGCTGGGCTAATAGTCCAACCCCTCTTCCCAAATCTAACTTAACCTTGCCAGAAGGCACGTGAAGGACTCTCAGACCATGAGAAACAAAACTCTTTAGCATGAATTCCAGGCGTCATATCTGGTGGAAATCAGGCACCATCCCTACAGTGAAGCATCGTGGTGACAGTATCATGCTGTGGGGTTGTTTTTCAGTGGCAGAAAGTGGGAGACTAGTAAGGATTGATGGAAAGATGAAGGGAGCAATGTACAGACACATCCCGGATGAAAACCTGCTCCAAAGTGCTCTTGACCTCAAACTGGGGCAACATTTCATCTCTCAGCAGGACAATGACCCTAAACACACAGCCAAGATATCAAAGGAGTGGCTTCAGGACAACTCTGTGAACGTCCTTGTGTGGCCCAGCCAGAGCCTAGACCTGAATCCGATTGAACACCCCTGAGAGATCTGAAAATGGTTGTGCATCAACGCTCCCTATCCAACCTGATGGAGCTTGAGAGGTGCTGCAAAGAGGAATGGGCAAAACTACCCAAAGACAGGTGCACCAAGCTTGTGGCATCATATTCAAGAAGACCTGAGGCTGTAATTGCTGCCAAAGGTGCATCAACAAAGTATTAAGCAAAAGGTGTGAATACTAATGCAGTGGTGGGCACAGTTCCGATAATCCGATAACTGATAATCATCGAAAATGTTTTCATTATTGGATTATCTTTTTCGATAACTTTAAAAAACATTATCGGACTAATTATCTTGCGATAAATTTTTGTCCAATAATTTTTAAACTGCTAACGTGGTAAATAAAGCTGAACAGCTACAAATATTTATAAAACTTAAAATCAGTTGAGCACCTACCTACTAAATGTTTTGTAGCTGATGTGTAGTTCTGCCGTCTGCAAAACACGGAAGAACTGCTTTAAGAAGAAACCTCTCTAACCTCTGCAGACAAAGAAGAACTGGTCCCACAAAAAAAAAAAAAATTCTTTTCACCCCATACTGAAATGCAGGCAATATCACCCAAGTCATCCAGAGGCATACATTTTTAACTTATGGTTCAACTTTTAACCAATCTAATTTCGGACAAGTTATTTAAATTAATGTCATGTCTGAAGTTTTATGAAGTCAAAATATCAGATATATGTTTTAGTTTTAAAGTAATGTGCTATTTTTTAAGGTTTTAGTGTGGATATATGCTGTGCCCAGCAGTGCATTATGGGTAGGATACGGTAATCTCAGTACGTTCACGACATGAGAAATGCATTTGAAACACTCTGATCCGGCTCTGCGGACAACAGTATTAAACTCTAGTGCCTAAAACTCTCATGAATATATTCTCTGGGTTTATAGACGTTGTTATTGTGTCTGCGTTTATTAAATTCCATGCATCTTAAATGTAGCAGACACGGATTATCTGGAATTTTCTTTTGGCAAGTTTTCAAGGTCTTTACTGCCATCTACTGGCCAGTAGTGTTCATTCGCCCTATTGCCATATCCCATAATCCCTTGCATGCCAGAGAGTCACTGCAGTCAAACAACATATAGAGAATCAACACGATGACAGTTGTAAATGAATATTATACTACAAAAATGTAACTTTTTTATGCTTTTCATCACATTAATAAGAGACTGCTGCATGATACCCTGAAAACTTGCTAAAACAATTATAATAAATAATCCGTGTCTGTTACGTTTAATCTGTGTGGAATTAAATGAATGCAAATGGACTTTCAGACATTTTATATATATTAGGCTCGAACAAAGAGGACAAACAGTATTGTAAAGAACAATAATCAAGACGTTAAAGAGTAAACTTCACTTTCCCCCAAGAATGACATGATTAGGAAGCAAGCGTAGCTCACAGCAGCTCCCACTGAAAATAATGGAGAGACAGCCTGTGATTCTCCCATGTTTACATAAAACAAACGCAATAACAACGTCTAAAAACCCAGAAAATATATTCACGAGAGTTTTAGCCACAATATAAAAATAGTTTTATGTTGCAATGTTAATGCTGTTGTCCGTGTGCATTGGTTATAGTGCAGCGTGATCAGAGCGGCTCATTGCAGTTCTCACTGTTACCGAGATCTCGCAGCATGGCGACCTGTCCGAGGTTTTGCGGGATTTGAAATGTCAATAGGGCGAATAGCCAACATTTATGTGTCAAGACAATACTGTTTGCATGTTTTACAATATAATAAAACGTGTGCACAACATCATGAAATGTGCACACATCATAAAACGTGCGCACAATATAATAAAACGTGCATACAATATAATAAAATGAGCGCACATTCTCTCCACATGCAAAACATTTTGCGATGACACTTCCAAGGCTCTGTAAAAATGCCTGTTTTTACAAATAAAAGAATGGAATATTTTACAAAAGCACATTTATCTGTAACACCAACACACATCACATTAAGGTGTTGGTTTACATAATGAATGACTCAACCAATCAGTATTTAACTGAAGAGGCACATTTTACCCAGAATCCTTTGCAATCTGTCTGTTTTTTACAAAACTTCAGAATTAGTGCATTATTCAACATTAAAAGATATATGTTATATTTTAACTTTGTACAAATGACAGAATTGACATTAATGGAGTTATTCTATCACTATTCATTTTATTTATACACCAAACCATAACTCAGCAGGGCTTTATTTTCCAAGACCTCCGCCTGACCGGAGCATTGTGACTAGGTAGAGGACTGGGCTTTTTGGCTGCTCTTAGCTTGTGCTGGAAGCCATGTAGTAAATACGAGCTTCCAGTAGGGGGCAAGATGTTCAAAAACAGAAGTGTGGGCTCATTGTTCTGTTGTTGCTTTTGATGCTACCAGAAGCGATCGTGGTGTTAAAACTCAAATTCAGTTTGTTAGTAGTTGCAAATGTACCAGAGACAATACTGGAATTTATCGGTTATCTGTCACTTCTGATACATTTTTGGGTGGTTTATCTTTATCAAAGATAACTTTTCAGTTATCTGATTATCTGTTATCAAAGTATTTTTTTTGGTTATCTGACCCACCACTGTACTTATGAACATGTGATTTCTTTTCTTTTTTGCAAATTTGCAAATTTCCAAAAAACTTTTTTCATGTTGTTGTCCTGGGGTGTTGTGAGTAGAATTTTGAGGAGAATAAGGCTGGAATAAGGCTGTGACATAACAAAATGTGGAAAAAGTGAAGCGTTGTGAATACATTCCAGATTTCAAACTTCTTTGAAGACAGGAAATTGGGACCCACTTCACGTCATCGTGTAAATGGGTTCTTTAAAACACCTGACATATTTGCTAGGGCGTAATATTCAGCCCCCTACTGTGTAATCACGACCAATAAAACCGCTGTCCTCCATTATTATGGCACATAAAGGGTTAAATGTATGCCACTGCTCGAAGCCCCCCTCTTTAACGTAGATATCCTTGTTATGTGTCGACGCGGATTGAGGAGCGAACCTGCGTCAGACAGGACCCAGCGCTAAAAATAACCAGAAAACGGTTCCAAACAAAAACTATTTATTATACACCTGTGTTTAAAAGTGTAAAAACATAAAAAAACAACGTCCCTCTGGTGGAGTGATTCGTGGCTCGCTCTCCAGCGCCCGCAAGGATTAAAGCCGGCGCTCCTGGACTTCCTACCACCGCCAAACACCCCCCAGGTGGACACGACAAACTGATTCTCTGTGAAGCAAAGAGACGGTGAGGTAAATCAACAGATACAACTATATCTTCCAATAAACACACGCTGCCAGCAACACACTCAGGTCAGTGTCCTTTCTTTTACTTTATGCAAATGAGCAGCCTCTCACAACAAGTGGAGGATCACTTATCCTTCACGCCACAGCAGTGAGAAGCAAACTACGCAATTCTCTTTACAATTCCAGTACACTGTGTAACAAAACACCAAGTTACTATCAACAAGTACTTAAACACTTAATTACCTTTCGTGTGTGCTGACAGCATGTGTCCTCACCCCTCCCTGCTTCACGGGCTCGATGTGTCAAAACCCAGGCGCGGTCCTCAGCGTCTCACAAACGAACATCACAAGGTCGAGTTCCCGGCAGTTCTGCTTGAATCACACATGACTTAAATGCAGAACGCCATCCAATTATCTGCTTCAGCTGCAAGTCGTCCAGGTTGCACGTGAGCACCAAGCACAGGTGCTTTCCATGATGTTGATGAGGGTGAAGACTCTTCAGCCAGCACCTTCTTCACAGACAAATCAGCCCTCATGCCACCTGGAGAGCAAAGAAAAGAAAAGAACACCAAAACATCCAGCCACGCCCCCCCAACACACAACAGTACCCCCCCATCAACGGGAAGCCTCCCGGCGACCGAACAGACCAGGCCCGAGAACAGCCCCTCCCTCCGGGGTCCACGTCAGGAAGCAGACGGCAAGACAGGCACCGCAGCTGGAAGGCCGGCTGGAATCAACAAAAGCCCCAAAACATTCCCCAGAACAAGTCCACTCACACAAAAAAAAACATAAAACCCACCCAAAACCTCCCCAGGGGACCGTCCCATCAAACCCCGGGAGGAAAAGAAAAACTCCAAAACACAAAAACCCAACACAGTCCCACAACACAGTACAAACGTAGATGCATAAAAGAAAAACAACAAACAACCCCCCCAGAATGACCTGCAGAGCCCAACCCCCCCTCAGAAGGCCTTCATTGCCAGTTCCAGGAGGAACAGCCAAAACCGTGATCCCACAAAGGTCCCCAGGTATACATGGAGTGAAACGGTGCCCCCCAGGGGACCGTATCATCAACCCCAGGAGGCACCCTCCCCACAACCCCGGAACCCCAGATCCGGTCACACTTGGCCGGTCGGTCCCAAGCCAATTCCCCCCCCAGAGGACCGTCCCATCAACCCTGGAGGCGGAACCCAGAAGGAAACAAAATAAAACCAAAAACCAACCCCCGGAGGACAACCAAAAATAACCCCGGGGGGATATAAAACGACCATAAACCCCGTTGCCCTCCCCGGCACCCCGAAAGACCCCAGGTCCCTCCCAGAGCCCTTTGGCGGCTCTATTTTGGCAAACGGCTCAAAATAGTAAGCCGGAGAAGGGAACAGGTAAAACTAACCCAGCTCCAACCCCAAAGCGCAGCGGAGAACCGGAAATACGTCCGGCGCCCCAACTCGACCATACCCCAGCCACTCGGGAGGGGTGGAACTACCGAAATGGCAAACAGCAACAGATCGGCCCACCCCTCCGACTGAGGCATGTCTCCGCTGCACCACACCCCGGCAACACCCATGACAATCGGTCCAAAGGCTCACCGAGGCTGGAGTGGAACCGGGCCCTAACCAAACCAAAAAGAACGCCTCTAACACCCCCCCCCCTAGGTGCAGAGGTCTTCTGAGAATGCTCAGCGTGACCAACCTGCACCACCCCACAACCCACAAGACAAGCGGTCTAAGGGCAAGTGAGGTTGGGGTTAGGAATGTAGAGAAATAAAAACAACAAAACAAAACGACCCAACAACCCAAACAGAAAATACCTAAAAACACATACACAATTGACAGGTAAGTGAGCCCAGGCGGGCTTCTAACCGCCTATCACTCCACCAGATACGCCCCTACCTCCCCAAACAAGTATAACCCCTGATTAAAGAAACCAAACATTTACGTGTGCTAGAAATTTTTTTTTATTTTTTTTATTTTTATTTTTTTATTTATTTATTTTTTTTTTTATGTGGGTTCTTTTGCCTGTCCCAGAACACTTGGAGTTACGTCACCGTTATTTCTCTTGACGCTTACGTGTGGGGGCAATACAGGAATCTCGACTCGTCCGAGCTGCATGGGCTCATCAATAGGAGGAGCCGGAGGTCCCGTCGGAGGAGCCGCAGTGGGGCGAAGAAGAGGCGGCCCAGCTTTGTGTCGGGGAAGGCCCCGAGACAAAAAAAAACGCTCTAATGGGCGTCCTCTCTCGCGTCCACGCTCCTTTATCCGATCATCTAGACGAATCACCAACGATATTAGCTCGTCTAAATCGTTTGGCTCATCACAGACCGCCAGCTCGTCTTTTAATGACTCATTTAACCCGTCCACAAATACGCCTCGTAAAACTGCGGCATTCCAACCTGTGGGTGACGGAGTTATCGGCACCGATATCGATAGTGCCGCAGCTGGAGCAGCAGGAAGCAGAACAGCTTGCGCTGCAAGCTCCATAACACGGGCATCTGTTTGTTTAATTTGGTTCGCGAGATGCTGTAATTGCTCCCGTATGTTCTCCAAGTGTTCCTGAACTTTTTCGACAAAAGGAACCGCTTCTGCCGCTGGGTCCATTATGGAATGGCCGGGAACTACTGTTATGTGTCGACGCGGATTGAGGAGCGAACCTGCGTCAGACAGGACCCAGCGCTAAAAATAACCAGAAAACGGTTCCAAACAAAAACTATTTATTATACACCTGTGTTTAAAAGTGTAAAAACATAAAAAAACAACGTCCCTCTGGTGGAGTGATTCGTGGCTCGCTCTCCAGCGCCCGCAAGGATTAAAGCCGGCGCTCCTGGACTTCCTACCACCGCCAAACATCCCCCAGGTGGACACGACAAACTGATTCTCTGTGAAGCAAAGAGACGGTGAGGTAAATCAACAGATACAACTATATCTTCCAATAAACACACGCTGCCAGCAACACACTCAGGTCAGTGTCCTTTCTTTTACTTTATGCAAATGAGCAGCCTCTCACAACAAGTGGAGGATCACTTATCCTTCACGCCACAGCAGTGAGAAGCAAACTACGCAATTCTCTTTACAATTCCAGTACACTGTGTAACAAAACACCAAGTTACTATCAACAAGTACTTAAACACTTAATTACCTTTCGTGTGTGCTGACAGCATGTGTCCTCACCCCTCCCTGCTTCACGGGCTCGATGTGTCAAAACCCAGGCGCGGTCCTCAGCGTCTCACAAACGAACGTCACAAGGTCGAGTTCCCGGCAGTTCTGCTTGAATCACACATGACTTAAATGCAGAACGCCATCCAATTATCTGCTTCAGCTGCAAGTCGTCCAGGTTGCACGTGAGCACCAAGCACAGGTGCTTTCCATGATGTTGATGAGGGTGAAGACTCTTCAGCCAGCACCTTCTTCACAGACAAATCAGCCCTCATGCCACCTGGAGAGCAAAGAAAAGAAAAGAACACCAAAACATCCAGCCACGCCCCCCCCCAACACACAACATATCCTTGTCTGATTAGCGGTGATGCAGGTTTAATCTGACCACTTTTATTTAGTAACGAGTAATCTAACGCGTTAATCTTTCCAAATCAGTAATCAGATTAAAGTTACTTCTCCAAATCACTGTGTGTTACTATTATTTTTACATTGTGGGTCGACAGCAGCATTAAACTTGGTCCGTCGGCAGGAGGTCGGGGTTCGACTGAACTACACACTTTAAGCGAGCTGTGAGCTTTTCATCCGCGTTTTTCTGCAACACCTACGACTCGTCCTCACCTCTTAAAGCACAGTGACAACAGCACACCTGCACTGAGCTTAACAAAGACATTTTTTATGCTTTTTTTTCTCCGAGCCGCTCCGTATCTGCTGCTAAAACAGCTGATCCTCCGCGACGCGTCAACAACTAACACTATTTTCCACTCAAATGCACCTAAACTCTCTTTCTGAGGACCACATGATGTGAAAACGCAATAAAACTTTCTTACCTGTAAATCTGGTCATGTTTTATGCATAAATAAATGTTATCCATTCTTTGTGCTCAAACGCCAAAGCAGGGGCGAATCCAGATGGAATGGGGGTGTGGGGCAAGGATGTGCCCCCCCCCACAGCACCCCTAGATTAAAGGTCCAGTTTTGAAGCCTTTTTTTTACTACAACTACTAATACTACTTAAAATAATAATTTCGACAAGTAAAATGTTTAGAGAGAATTTAAATGTTAGAAAAATGTTAGAATGAATTTAATAGTTACATTTATAAACAATGTAGGTTAGAAATGGCAAGTTTTACTGTTACAGTGCTGTCAACAGTTAAATATGAGGTCAAGAAAGGGGTCTTTATTTTACTTTTTATAAAACAAGTATTTATTTTCATTGAAGCCAAGAAAGGATGACTATAAAGTGAGTTTTGGCAAAACAAGTATCATTGTCATGTTGAGGTGGCAGAGGGTTGTTGTCAGCAGCTGGGGAAAGTAACTAAAAAAGTAACTAGTAATCTAACTTAGTTACTTTTCTAATTGAGTAATCAGTAAAGTAACTAAGTTACTTCTTCAAGGAGGAATCAGTAATAAGTAATTGGATTACTTTTTCAAAGTAACTATGGCAACACTGCTGATTAGCTACCCGTTTCTCGCTAACTTGGTTGGCTATCCCACTTGTCACTCCAAGCAGCACACTTCCCACAGTGGCCGCGACCGCCCATCGACCCCCGTCCCCCCCGCCCCTATCTCTCTCTCTTGAGCTAGACTTCGGTGATATTTGGTAATGGATGACGGCCCCCCTCCCAAGAAACGAGATATTTGTTCATTCTTCACAGTCAGGAATGTAAGTGCAGGGTCTCTGTCAAGCTTTAAAAACTAAGCAAAATCTCTTTCATGAATGGAAACCCTTCTTAATAGCATTAGGCTTCTTCTGCTCTTTAGGCACTAGGCAGGTTTTAGCAACGTGGCAAGACGCATCGTTAGAGCTAGGCTACTGCACAGTTGCAGGGAACTTATTAAAAGACTGTGCGGGCGGACACAATAACAGACAGACAAACGGGAATCGATTCATTCACGAACAGGGATGGGTATCGAGAACCGGTTCCTTTCAGGTATTGTTAAGAAATGATTCGATCCACTGACATCAATAAGCTTTTTGCTTAATGATTCTGTTATTGGTCCTTCAGAGTCACCGTTATTTTGGGGGGTGTTTGTCAGGAAAATGATAATTTCTCTACATTGATTACAGACCCTGCAGCGGGTCCGTAATCAACTTTTCTGCAGCGCAGCTTTGCTTTGAACCTTGAACCAATCGAAGCAGTGGTTCGCAGATTGAAACAGTGCTTTGATTGCTTCATTTATTCTTTCTTTCTTTCGCTTAATTTTCCCCCGCTAAAACCCTAAAGAACATACGTCTGTGAGTATTATTTACCTTTTTTATGTTAAACCGACCTGTTATGGTCTTCTGAAACAGTTGATAGATGTATTTTATAACTTAAAAACGGGAGTGATGTTAATGCGTTAGCATGTCTATAGCATTTTCAATGTTACAAAATTAGCATTAAGCAGTTGCAGTTGTCATCACGTTCGGGTGCATTTGTTTTCAAATTGTAATATTTTTTAAATTTATTTTTGTTTATATATTATAATCTAATGATTATTATATACAATATATACTTATTATATACAGTTTTAGAGAAAGAGACAAAAAGAACCTGAATAGAAACACAACAGAAAATATAAAACCAACTAACAATGAACATACATAAATACATACATACATACATACATACATACAGAAATGAATAATTGTTTCCTGTGAACACCTAGTGACTCTTACACCTCCATTTCATCCCTGTCTTATTTAAGTTTAATGACAATTTGTTTCGGTCAAACCATATTTTCAGTTTGTTAATTTCTTCAGTGACTTCCTCCAGAACTATCTGCCAAGCTAGAAAACTGCTGCATCCTAGTAAGAGCAGAATACTACTGGAATGAATTTGAATAAGGAAAGTTGGGGTTTTTCTCAGTAAATGGATGCTGCACTCACTGCAGTTTATTGTCTGGAATAGTCCCAGATTGCATTTCACAGCTTCTAGAATTCATTTTCGTGCAGGTGGTGTTGGGGGGTAATTTTGGGTTTCAGCTTTTTTTGTTTTTCGTCACTTTCATCCTTGAATATGTCAATCGTGAGTCACTTTTGTGCAGATTAAAGTTACTAACTGGGACTCCTATCTTGTTGCGAGAAAGAAACGAGAATCGTCCTCCGTGTTGTGAAAGTGTAGGTACACGGACCCACAACAGGGGGCGTAATGAACGGACAATGGAGAAAGGTGAATAACAAGTTTTACTGTTGTGAAAC
Organism: Thalassophryne amazonica; assembly: GCF_902500255.1. Taxonomy (NCBI): domain Eukaryota; kingdom Metazoa; phylum Chordata; class Actinopteri; order Batrachoidiformes; family Batrachoididae; genus Thalassophryne; species Thalassophryne amazonica. The sequence continues at coordinate 63,896,404 of NC_047111.1, forward strand.
GAGCACAACGAATACAACAATTAACAATTTGGGGTCGAATCCGCTGGTGTCGTGTGGGCAGGCTCGAAGGTAGGAGACGTCCGTCTCAGTCGAACCGGAACCACCCAGATCTCCTCTGCCACCGAACCCTGGAAATACTGGAACCGCCAAGTCCCGAATTCCCAGGTGGCCACTGCCTCCGCTCGTCGGATCCGGTACTGCTGGCGGGAGAGAGCAACAACACACAGGTGTGGATGCGACAGCACCCAGTAACGGAGAGGGGAAGAGCCGCCTCCACCTCTTGTCAATATATAGCAGGAAGGTGAGTACTTATCCAAGCAATTTAGCTATCAGTAGTCAGCAGTCCTGAAAAGGTTTAACAAGTTTTAGCTGGTTATTCAGTATATGAATACAGAGAACGTTACCTCAGTCTTAAGGCGATATCTCGGCACTGAGGTGGAGACGCCGTCCTGATGATATACCCCCGGGCTGAGTGGAGTCAGCTGTGTCCAGTAATGGGTGACAGCTGTCACCCTGACTGCTCTCGTACGGCGGCGGCGCCCTCTGGTGCCTGGAGCCCGCACTCCAGGCAGGGCGCCCTCTGGTGGTGGTGGGCCAGCAGTACCTCCTCTTCAGCGGCCCACACAACAGGACCCCCCCCCTCAACGGGCGCCTCCTGGCGCACGACCGGGCTTGTCCGGATGGCGACGGTAGAAGTCGGCCAGGAGGGCCGGGTCCAGGATGAAGCCCTTCTTCACCCAGGAGCGTTCTTCGGGGCCGTACCCCTCCCAGTCCACCAGGTACTGAAAACCCCGGCCCATTCGACGGACGTCGAGGAGCCGGCGCACGGTCCAAGCCGGTTCCCCGTCGATGATCCGGGCAGGAGGTGGTGCCGGACCCGGGGTGCAGAGGGGTGAGGTGTGATGGGGTTTTATCCGGGAGACATGAAAAACTGGATGAATCCGCAGCGAGGCCGGAAGCTGGAGCCTCACTGCGGCGGGATTGATGACTTTGAGGATTGTGAAGGGACCAATGTATCGTTCTTGGAGTGTGGGGGAGTCCACTTGAAGGGGAATGTCCTTGGTGGACAACCACACTTCCTGCCCAGGACGATACTTGGGGGCCGGGGCCCGCCGCCGGTCTGCATGTTTCTTCGCCCTCGTCCGGGCCTTCAACAAAGCAGAGCGGGCGGCACGCCACACCCGACGGCACTTCCGTAGGTGGGCCTGGACCGAGGGCACACCGACCTCTCCCTCGACCACCGGAAACAAGGGGGGCTGATACCCCAAGCACACCTCAAACGGGGAGAGGCCGGTGGCTGATGACACTTGGCTGTTGTGGGCGTACTCGATCCAGGCCAGGTGGGTACTCCAGGCCGTCGGGTGCGCGGCTGTCACACAGCGAAGTGTCTGCTCCAGTTCCTGATTTGCACAACAACAACAACACTCCGTTCTGTTCACACAGCTCCAAACGCTGCGCGGCTCTCTGCCAAGTCAAGTTAGAACGATAGAGTCCAGTCGGAATTAATAACTTAAAAGCGAAACACCGTTTTGTTTATTTTTATTTATGTCCACAGATCAAGGATACAGTGACCAGTTTCATATTTATTTACTTTAAGACTCAAAGAAATACATAGAAAACCTGTAAAGCCTACTTTTAGTACAAAATTCACGAGGTATCGATAAGGAATTGGATCGATAAGCAGAATCAATAATGGCATCGATATCGATAAAATCTTATCAATACCCATCCCTATTCACGAACGTCACAACACTAGCAGATAGGGTCATTGCAATACTTCGTGTTAAATATCCACCCTCGATGAATTCAATTTAAATGTATAGCTGGAGCAGTGTTGGGTTAGTTGCTTTGCTCAAGGTCACTCCAGTCATGGATGGAGGTGTAAAGAGAGGTAAGGTTGGGATTTGAGCCTGCAACCTTGTGATTGAAAGACCAACTCCCTAACCATTGGGATGGCTTGTTAACCTATAACATCTGCATGACATGAACTTATGATTGGTAATGCAAAAAAAAAATAATAATAATTGTCTTGGAGCACTTTTGTGTCCCCACCAATATCACAATCAAAGTTACTCCCTTGCATATATACTCAACAAAAATATAAACGCAACACTTCTGGTTTTGCTCCCATTTTGTATGAGATGAACTCAAAGATCTAAAACTTTTTCCACATACACAATATCACCATTTTTCTCAAATATTGTTCACAAACCAGTATAAATCTGTGATAGTGAGCACTTCTCCTTTGCTGAGATAATCCATCCCACCTCACAGGTGTGCCATACCAAGATCCTGATTAGACACCATGATTAGTGCACAGGTGTGCCTTAGACTGCCCACAATAAAAGGCCACTCTGAAAGGTGCAGTTTTGTCACACAGCACAATGCCACAGATGTCGCAAGATTTGAGGGAGCGTGCAATTGGCATGCTGACAGCAGGAATGTCAACCAGAGCTGTTGCTCGTGCATTGAATGTTCATGTCTCTACCATAAGCCGTCTCCAAAGTCGTTTCAGAGAATTTGGCAGTACATCCAACCAGCCTCACAACCGCAGACCACATGTAACCACACCAGCCCAGGACCTCCACATCCAGCATGTTCACCTCCAAGATCATCTGAGACCAGCCACTCGGACAGCTGCTGAAACAATCGGTTTGCATAACCAAAGAATTTCTGCACAAACTGTCAGAAACTGTCTCAGGGAAGCTCATCTGCATGCTCGTCGTCCTCATCGGGGTCTCGACCTGACTCCAGTTCGTCGTCGTAACCGACTTGAGTGGGCAAATGCTCACATTCGCTGGCGTTTGGCATGGAGAGGTGTTCTCTTCACGGATGATGCGAAGGAGATGTGTTGCACTGCATGAGGCAAATGGTGGTCACACCAGATACTGACTGGTATCCCCCCCCCCCCCCCAATAAAACAAAACTGCACCTTTCAGAGTGGCCTTTTATTGTGGGCAGTCTAAGGCACACCTGTGCACTAATCATGGTGTCTAATCAGCATCTTGATATGGCACACCTGTGAGGTGGGATGGATTATCTCAGCAAAGGAGAAGTGCTCACTATCACAGATTTCGACTGGTTTGTGAACAATATTTGAGGGAAATGGTGATATTGTGTATGTGGAAAAAGTTTTAGATCTTTGAGTTCATCTCATACAAAATGGGAGCAAAACCAAAAGTGTTGCGTTTATATTTTTGTTGAGTGTATGTTAAAGCTGCAGGGCTTTGAGGCCTGTAAACACTTTTCTTTTGAATTGTCACAGTTCTTAGGAATCATTTCATCCTTAAAGAATGTTGGCACATTTGAAACATTTTCTTTCTTCACTGGTTGTATCAGTGGACCAACAGGACCAAACATGTCTCTCACACTGACACCTGCTTTATCTGCAGCATTCACCTTGTCTTCATCATCCAAAAAATGGAACTGATAATCTGTTAGTCAGTTAAAATCTTTTTTTTTTTTTTTTTTTTTTTTTTGGAATTTCATTTTCACGATTGTCTTTTGTACATTTGCTCCACTAAAGTCTTCTGAACTGAACTGAAGAGAGAGAGAGAGAGAGAGAGAGAGAGAGAGAGAGAGAGAGAGAGAGAGAGAGAGAGAGAGAGAGAGAGATTTGTCTTCATATGGGACACAGGACCCACTGATAGAGACACTCTGTTCTGTCCACAGTGCTGCAGACAGTAAAAGATGAACAATGAGTCGTACAATGAGATTATTCAACTCTGCTCTCGAAAGAAACATCACCTTTGTTCGTCCTCCATATTTCATCATAAGTGGCTTTTCTGACATACCTAACATAAACTATTACTATGTCTTTCTCTTTTTTGTTTATATTGTGTCAGTGTTGGGAAACACAGCTGTGATGGCTGTAATATTGTTGGACAGAAATCTAAGAACTCCAAAATATGTTGCAGTTTTTAATCTTGCATGGACAGACCTGCTTGGTAGCACTGTTCAGGTACCAAAGGTTCTTGACATATTTGTGTTTAATCAGCGCCTCATCTCTTATAATGACTGCATGGCATTTATTTTTTTCTCCTACACGTGTCTTTCTATGCAGTCTCTTAATCTGGTTGTTCTCTCCTATGACAGACTGGTAGCGATCACCTTCCCACTGCACTATCACATGAAGGTCACACACAGGTTCATGTTTTCTTTGATTGCCTTTTTCTGGGTTTCATCAATAACTGCTGTGCTCATTGCAGTGGGTCTTCTCACAACACTTTCCATCTGTAAGTCAGTGATTATTAACAGTTATTTCTGTGATTATGGCAAAATATACATGCTGGCCTGCAATGACTACACCCCTGCCCATGTGACTATTCATCTGTTTACAGTTCTTATGATTTGGTTACCACTGATATTTATCTTGTTCAGTTACTCATATATTGGCTACTCTTTGAGTAAAATAACATCAGTTCAGGAAAAAGTAAAAACTTTTAAAACCTGTAGTGCTCACCTTTCATTAGTCGTAATCTATTTCCTCCCAGTTTTGATCTCAACGACTGTAGGAAAACACTTACATCCGAATGGCAGAATTATAAATCTGTCCCTGAGCTCTGTCATTCCACCCATGTTAAACCCATTTATATATGTTCTACAGACACAAGAAATCAAAAAATCTATTAAAAAGTTGTTAAAATAAAAAGGAATTCAAATCTGCAATGATAAATTATCTATAAGGATTCATAGATGTGTGTGTGTGTGTGTGTTGTGTTCACTGTGTATGTTGCAGTAAAATTTCAAGGAAGTTTAATTTCACAACTGCAGCAATTTTCTAAGGTTGTGAACGTGTTCACTCATATGGCAATAAAACTTTTCTGATTCTGATTCTGTAAAACATCAAGTATTTTTAAAGTATTGTTGCATCACACCAGTTTCTGATCTTAGTGGTTCACACTGTTGCCTCACTGTAAGATAATCCTGGGATCGCTGTCTGTCCTGTCCTTTCTGTGTGGATTTTGCATGTTCTCCCCGTGTTGCTTGGGTTTGCATGGGTTCCCTCAGAGTGCCCAGGCTTCCTCACTCTTCCAAAGACATGTCGGTTAGGCGCACTGGAAACCTTAAATTGACTGTAGGTGTGAATGTGTTTGTCTGTCTGCATGTGGCCCTGAGAAAGATGTGCGGCCTGCTCAGGGTGAATGCTGCCTTTTGCCTAGAGATGGGTATTGATAAGATTTTATCTATCGATACCATTAAGTTTTCTTTGTCAACAACATTTTATTGAGTCTTAAAGTAAATAAATATGTAATTGGTCACTGGATCCTTAAACTCTGGACATAAATAGAAATAAACAAAATCTGTAGTTTTTGTCAAAAGCATTTCCTTTCAGACATTATTAGCATGAATGTCTTTCCATACATATGAGCTGAGCTCTTGCAGCTAGCTGTGCTGCACGTCAGGATGTAATTCATAAAGAATGCAGGACTCATTTTGGAAGGAAAAAAACGTTTTAGTCGACTGTAGTTTATTGTCTCTATTACAGCGTTTGTAAAGAGGTGTCATTTTATTTAAAGCAGCAATTCGTTTTGAAGTTATTAATTCCATCCGGACTCTGTCTCGGCAGAGACAGTGCTTGGAGCTGTGCTAACGGAACAGAGGACAATTCTCGTTTCTTGACTGCAACAAGACAAGAGTCCCAGTTCGTGACTTTAATCCACACAAAAGTGACTCACAGTTGACATATTTTAATGGCTTTGAGAGGGGTTAAGAAGCAGACTTGCCACTTCTAAAGAGCAGCGAATCAAAGAACCAACAAGCCAGCAGATCAAAGCACTGCTTCATTGGTTCACGCTTCAAAGTGGAGTCGTGCTGCAGACGCGGTTGATTACAGGGCCGGTGCAGGGTCTGCAATCAATGTAGAGAAATTATCGTTTTCCCAACTAACACCCTCAAAAACAAAGGCCGCTCTGAAGGACCAATAAGGGAATTGTTAAGCAAAAGACTATTGATATTGGTGGATCGAATCATTTCTTAACAATACCCTAAAAGAACCGGTTCTCGATACCCATCTCTACTCTTACCCAGTGACTTTCTGGAAGAGACTCCAGCTCCCCCATGAGTTTTAATTGGGCACTGCAGTCTCGTTTGATACTCGTTTTAATTTATCTACTTATGGGGGGAAAACACGCCAATTTCAATGGGTTTTTGGGCAAATTACATGCAAACAAAATGAAAATTTAAAGAAAAAGTGATGATGTGGTGGAAAGTGGAAATGTGTTGTGGTTTGTTTATGACCCGGAGCACAAACGTGTCAAGGCGGTTTTGCAGGCGAGAGAACACAGCTACTCTGGCTAGCTGTTTAGGCTAACACCTACCAACACGACATCTCCCATCTGCCTCGTCTTCCCATATCCACTGGGAACTGTAAAAAAACACTTCTTGTGACTGCTTCAGTGACTGCAGCCAAAAACAAAACAGTACACCATTTGTCCATGTGAAGTTATACTGTGTATGTATTGCACAACGGGAGTGGAGGCCCCCATAAATGGTCAAATCCCACAGTATCACGCAAGGTTCAAACAAGATTACGGTGCCCTATTGGAATAAGCGGAAAAATGAATGAACACCAGATTTATTTAATGATGCCCCCCCCCCTCCATCTACATCTGATAAGTATATACAAATAAACCTTTGAAAGTGAGAGGATGCCTGAGGAGTGGAGATGAAGTGTGCTGGTTCCTATTTTCAAGAACAAGGGTGATGTGCAGAGCTGCAGTAACTACAGAGGCATAAAGCTGATCAGCCACAGCACGGCATCAATTCGATCAGCTAGCACTTAGCTTAGGTTTGTGTGTTATACATCATACGGATAAAGTGAGGAACCTTGGAGTAATTTTTGATCCTATGTTGTCCTTTGATCTCCACATTAGAGACATTACAAGGACTGCTTTCTTCCATTTGTGAAATATAGCGAAGATTCGTCCCATCCTGTCCATGGCTGATGCTGAGACTTTGATTCATGCAGTTGTCTCTTCTAGATTGGACTACTGTAATGCTCTATTTTCTGGCTTACCGCAGTCCAGGATTAGGGGTCGTCAACTGGTTCAAAATGCTGCTGCCAGACTTTTGACACAAAGCAGAAAGTTTGACCACATTACGCCTGTTTTGAACCAGTTGAAGACCCCTAATAAATATAAATATATATATGAACTATATGTCCATGAACAATATAAAATTGTTCATGGACTTGCACCTCCCTATCTGGCTGACCTGGTAAGCCCCTATGTACCAGCTTGGGCCCTGCGTTCTCAGGGTGCAGGACTTCTGTGTGTTCCCAGGGTGGATAAAAAGTCTGCCGGTCACAGAGCTTTCTCCTACCGTGCCCCAGCTCTGTGGAACGATCTGCCGGCACACATTCAGCAGTCGGATACTGTGGAGACTTTTAAGTCATGTTTAAAGACTCATTTATTTTCCCTGTTTTATCATTAGTGTTATGAGGTGTTTTTATTCTTTTATGGTTGTCTTTCTTTTATGGTCTTCTTTTTATTGTGTTTTAAATTTTTAATTGTTTTTTTTTTTATGTTGTGTGAAGCGCCTTGAGATGATTTCATCGTGAATTGACGCTATATAAATTAATAAATTTGAATTTTAAATTTTTGAATTTAAAGTGAAAATATCAGATATATGTTTTAGTTATAAAGTAATGCGCTAATTTTTAATGGTTTAGTGTGGGCATGCTGTGTCCAGGTGCATTATGGGTAGGATAGGGTAATCTCAGTACGTTCACGACATGAAAAATACATTTGAGACACTCTGGTCAGGCTCCACAGATAAAACTCTAGTGCCTAAAACTCTTGTGAATATATTCTCTGGGTTTATAGACGTTATTATGTTTGCGTTTATTAAATTCCACGCATCTTAAACATAGCAGAGTAGCAGCAGACAGATTATCTGGAATTTTGTTTTGGCAAGTCTCTACTGCCATTTACTGGCCAGTAGTGATTATGGCAGTATTCAAACTGAAGCTGGGCTGATATTTTCTGTACTCAGTTCCAGCTCAAAGTGTACCACAGAACCGCACGGTGTAAAAGTTCAGAGTGCACGATTTATGTTCTCACACACATTGTACGTTCAAAAACCACACGTCAGACTCGTGTTTCCACAAGCAAAACGTAAACAGAAGCTTTTTTTCAAACTTAATTTACAAAAAATCTCAATGGGAGACATCAAAGTTTAAAAAAAATATATATATATATTACAAGACAGGTCTGCGGTGTTTGCACAGGCACAGTGCGAAAGGTGGTCGTGAGATGTTAAATGCAGCTTGTTACTCCATGTATATATGTAATGTAGGGCACCACTAGGTGTCACCCTCCCCCTGAGTATTTTCCTATAAAAACGGAAGTAGTAGATTTACCATGGAGATGGCAGTTTCCGGTGGGGTGGCCAGAGTGTTTGCTGGGCCCATATGTGGAAAAGGTTGCCTGGACATTTTGGTAAATATGATTTTAACTTCTTGTGTGTTTTTATGGTGTGATTCGGGGTGTAAATACATTTTGTGTGATAGGGTCTTTTACTGTTGAGGAAGACTGGAGGGATTGTGTGAATGTGTGACTGGGTGTGGAGGAACGACAACTCAGGTATGCAGTGCTTAATATTTTAATGTGTAATTAAAGTTGTAGTTTTATTGATTGTAATGTTGTCTCTTCTGTTTTGTTATTTCAGTTTTAACTGGTACCGCTGCCTGCTGTCTTTTTGTGTTTTTAAGTTTGGTGTTTTGGTTCAAGTTAGTCCGTTCAGAGTAGGACATCTGTTTCGCCGTGACATAGCGTTTATATGAACGGACTAACTCAGTTTCTTAATTTTATTTTATTTGTCTTGGTTGTATTTGTTTTGTCACTTCCCCATTTGTTTGCTACACTATTCAGGTTCTGACCATTTTCGACCTCATTTGCATGCAGTGTTTTTGGGTTAAAGTGAATCTTAATGCATGTTACTGCGGGTTTACCTACGTTTGTAGTGTTTTGCTGTGAATCCACATTTTCAATGCATGGTTTTGGATTGGTCAGATCAAGATGAAGTGTAACTTACCGTGGACTTCCTTGTTTATGTAAAGAATAAATATTGTTAAACTTTATTCTGTTTCTGGTCCCTTCTATGTACTACCTGTGGTAACATATACTAAACAATGCAGGACGCGCGATTAACCTGACACTCGGTGCGATCCAAAAAATTCTCGCACCAATGAAAAATCAACTGAAAAAGGGCCAAAACTTGCACTGGCACCAGTAGATCATGGCAGCGTTCTATTTTGACACCGGTTATATCAGACGGTTATCTAATTACAACTTGGCTTTTTTGTTTGTTTGTTTGTTTGTTTGTTTTGAAAATGCCTCTTTTTACAAATAAAAAAATAGAATATTTTACAAAAGCACATTTATCTGTAAACTCCAACACACAACACACGTCACATTAACGTGTTGGTTTACATAATCAACCAACCAACCAATCAGTGTTTAGCGGAGGCACACTTTATCCAGAATCCTTTGCGATCTGTCTGTGTTTGTTACAAAACTTCAGAATTAATGCATTATTCAACATTAAAAGATATATATGTTATATTTTAACTTTGTACAAATGACAGAATTTACATTAATGGAGGTATTCTATCAGTATTCATTTTATTTATACACCAAACCATAAGTCAGCATTGCTTTATTTTCCAAGACCTCGGCCTGACCGCAGCATTGCGATTGAGTAGAGTTGAGGTTCATGGCTCCTCTCAGTTGCTTCTGTGCTGGAAGCCATGTAGTAAACAGGAGATTCCAGCAGGGGGCAAGATGTTCAAAGATAGAAGTGCTGGCTCATTGTTTGGGTCTGTTGTCGTTTTTGATGCTTTCAGAAGTGATCGTGGTGTTAAGACTCAAACTCAGTTTGTTAGTAGTTGCAAGTGTACCAGAGACAATACTGGAATTTGTCGGTTATCTGTAACTTCCGACACATTTTTGGGTGGTTGATCGTTTTATCTTTATCAAAGATAACTTTTCAGTTATCTGATTATCTGTTATCGACGTTATTTTTTTGGTTATCTGTGCCCACCACTGGGTCAGTGTGCATGAGAGTTCGAGTGGATGAGCAAATCGGTGTATGAGTGGGTGAGTGATTGAGTGACAGCACTCAGGCCCATCCATCCGCCAGTCTGGGCACTTTATTTATGTATCTGGTACAGTCTGATTCTCTGTAGTGTTTTCCGACAACATCTGGGCTGTGGTTTTTGTGGCTGTGCACGACACAGTCTGGACTGGATTCGCTCACATTCCACGTGGTCATCTGGCAGTCCTACACGGTTGTCCAACTGTGTTTCCCTCCAACATGCACCTCGAGGTTTGGGTTTTTTTCCATTCCAGCTGATTCTGCCAAAAACATTCATGCCAAAAACATTCACGATAGACTAAAAAGTCCTGCACAGAGTCAGCAAGTTTGTAGGTGTGTGTATTAAAATCACTAACTCTCAGAACTTTATCAGCATGTACTAATGATAATTATGAAATTGAAATTTTCACCATATGTCTGTGACAACCCAAGTAATCCACACATAAAGAAATCAAAACAAATAAGTACAAAATTTAAGTTATGTGTAATAAATTGGAATGACACATCTGTGCTGTGAAAGGTACAAAGATTATTCTTAGCAGGTTCTTAACGAGACCAGTTACTTGTAACTAGAGTTCATGTACATCTAATGGCCCCTTCACACATAACACGAAGGTGGGCAAAAGAAGCAGAAACTGACCGAAAAACAGCAAAAAAAAAAAAAAATGAATTGGCGATCTGCGAAAAATTCCACCTGCTGTCGGAAGGGGCACAGGTGGAATGATCCGCCGGCAACAGTGTCATGCATGCTCGTGTGTGTGCACACAAACACAGTGTGAGCATGTGAAAAGTGTGGCAACACATTATGCACCCAGAGTAGTTGTCCTGGAGTGCTGTCCTGTGATGTCCTTCATGGGTCGATAAGTGGGGCGCTTGCGAGTCCACAGATCTCAACAGCTGCTGCAGCCGCGGACATGCCGACCTATCAACCAACTCAGCTCAAAGAAAAAAGTCCCACTCTCTGCTCCTTTGTTCTGTGATTATTTATTTTATGTATTTGTTATGTAATTATGGATGTAGTTATTGTTGTATTTATTTATTTGTCCTGCCTCTGTTCTCTGTGTCTTTATTTTAACACGTCGTGTGCACTGACTCACTGTCAGTTCCAGCTGACAGTCAGTCGCTGGCCAGCAATCAGCTGAAATGCCACGTGTGTCCACAGCACTGTGAGCAAAGCGATCACACATGACTGAGTTCATGCCTTTCCCCTTATCATATATTTAATTTATTTTCCACTCTTTCTGTCTGTCATGTGGACTACCATTTATGAGGTGGAAGGTTCATTAGTCTGGCCTGCTGGCTGATAAAGTTCATGCGCAGACGTTCCCCATGTGATCTTGTCTGTACATAATTATCAGCATGTCATGAGAGCATGAGAGACTGCCCACACATGTGCATTGCTTTGAGTGTTGTTCATGTTGTTCATGGCACGATATGTGTTCTCCAGCTAAGTTGTGAGTACACAGCGGTCAGCAGTTCCAGCTGGACATGACAGCCGTCATGATGAGCACTGCGGTGGACAGCAGTCGCAGTCCACCCACCTCAGCTGCACCTAATAATGTTGGATCATGGTGTGTGCGTGGGGGGGGCGCAGGTACCTGAATGCTATTTGTGTTGCTTGGTAACGGCACACTCATGTGGGCCATATGCACAGCCAGCTCAAAAGTGATCGCCTGTACTCTCATGCCGGCTGCATGAATAGCCCCACTTTTTCTAAATGCCCCACGAGTGGTGTTGGATGTTCATGGGTGGCACCTGGACTTTGACCAACTCTGGCCAAGAGTGGGTTGAATGGCCATTCATCCGGGATTCACCGACATTTGGCCTTGGCCACTGGTGTGAAGGCTGCCTCGATCGCGCCATTCGGCCACAGCTCAACATGGCCAATGATTTTGTTCAGCTCCTCGGCCGCAGCACGATATGTCTGACCTGTGTTTGACATGCTGTGTGAATGCTGCAAGCATGATCAGATGGCAGTGTGACCTCATTGTGGTTTCCGCCGCAAGCAGCACGCGAATGTAGCGTGCATGTGCTGTGCCCGAATGGTTGCGGGGACTGCTGAATGAGGCATTTGAAGTGGCTCTGATTTTAATGACATACGATTTCTCCTTCGTGCCAGTCGGTTTCAATTCTGTTATGTGAGAAGGGGCCCTTAGCAGTGACATTCATGTCCCTGGGTCCTCGGCTTAATTTCGGAGGCTTACCAATATTTTTTTCTGGATATTATAGTCAGAGTGAGTGAAATTCTTGCACTGGGTATGAGTGATTTGTTCTTTGTCCAATCAAATTAGATGGGAAAATAAAAAACATATGAAAACTGATGCCATTTGGTGTGGGACACACAGAGCTGCATCTTTGAGAAAAAGTTTGATGCTCAAATTAAAACTTACCCTTAGGTCATATAATTGTGAAAAGTTTATAGACTTTCATATGACCAGCGATCCAACCAGGAAGTTGGCTTTACTCTTACGAACCAAAATTAAAATGAATTAAATTAAAACACTGTAATGAAGTGTTGGAAAGGAGATTTTTTTTAATGAAAGACGTGCGGACGGGTCCGCGCGTCGGGACGCAGCCGGTGCGGTGCGGCGGCACAGGAAAAACACCTCCGTGTTGATAACCATTTGTAAAATCCAGGCGGCTTTTGATGGCTTTCAGTGGAGTGAGTATATGAGAAATTGTTTAACAGCTGGACATGTTCCAACTTGTCCTTAAGGCTTCCAACAGAGGTGTTTTTCCTGTGGCAGAGCATCGCGGCGGCTGCGAGCCGACGCTGCAATCCGTCCGCACGTCTTTCATTAAAAAAAATCTCCTTTAACAGTGGAATATCTGGATAAAATGCTGAAACCGACTTCTTCTGAAACTTCTCTGTTCTCTCACGACGTCCTGGATCAATAGAGCCTGAAATGTGAGGGTTTTCAGCTTGAACAGGCTGACGACGGCGCCTGAGAGCGCTGCACGACGTCTCGCACCGTGGGAAGTCCTTAAAGCGACAGTATCACCTCAAAATCTCTCATCAGCCGTTAAAATTTTCACTGAAAACCAGCTTAATTTTTCAAACCGTGTCCACTTCGATGTGTCTCACAGGTTTAGAAAAAATTTTGATCAAACAAAGCGCCAGTCTTCTCAGCAACTTCTCAGACAAAGGAATTCCAACGAGGGGCTGGACGACCCCTCCCACAAGGAGTGCTCACAGGCGAATGACGTCACCGACAGGCGTGGAAAAACTTACGCATGCGCACGAGGGTTCAAGCATGTCTGACGTAAAAACATATGAATGAAATCCATATAGTTTTTGAAAAAAATAAAAAGGACCTATACTTTATTGACAGACCTCGTATATTACAGCAAAAAGTTGCTTCTTGGATCACCTTCAACCAGGAGATGTCATCCTTGCTGACAGTGGTTTCACCGTGCAGAATGAAGTGGGACTGTACTGTAAAGGTTGAAAGGCCTGCGTTTACACGTGGCAAAAAGCAGTTGGGTGCAGTTGAACTGGAAGACACTCGAAGACTCGCAGCAGTCCGCATACATGTCAAAAGAGTCATTGGACAAGCACGTTCTAAGTACAAGATGCTGCATGGACTGGTGCCAGTTAGTCTTCTGTCCAGTGATGATGGAGAGTTCACTACTTTGGACAAAATAGAGTTGCATGTGCCCTAACAAATCTTTGCCCCTCTGTTGTGCCAATTGATTAAAACTGTAGTGTATCAATTGCTACAACATTGCTATTGTACAGTTGACAATTTGTAATCAATGAATAACAAGGAAAGTCTCTAAGTAGCTTTATTCAGTGTCTTTAAGTACATGTCAACATGAAATGCTTCATTAAAAAAATGAAATGCTTGAAAAGATTGGAGTTGTTTGTGGAAAAACAAAAACACTCATGAAATAAATTTTTATATTATATATATATATATATATATATATATATATATATATATATATTTTATATAATTTTTATAAATTAGGGATTGACATTTTACATAAGATGATTTTTTTCTAATTTAGGAAACTTGCTGATGTGATAAAAGCAACCAGCAAAATGAGTATCAAATTTGCATTGTAATTCTTTTAGATTTCACCTTGTTCTCTGTCAAAACAATTACAGACCCCTCATTTTGTTCTTTTGCTAAAGTGAAATATATTTATCCAGCTTAACAAATAATTATCCATATTGTTAAACTTAAAAAGCTAATTTGGTGATTAACAGATCAATTACAAATAACTTGTTCTCAACATATAACTATTGAATCTTATTGTGTGTTATCTTATCCCAGTAGCTGGATCAAGTTGTACTCTAATGTACAATGTACAATTTAAATGTATGCAGTAAAGTGAATCTGATTGTAAACGCTGAATCGCAAATTTAGATTTTTTTTTTCTTTGTTACTGTACAGAAACAATTGTAAACAAGACTGAAAAGTGCTATATAACTGTTGAAGTTCAAGTGGGTGTTACTTCTCCTTCACAGCCTCCACTGACTGTGCTCTGTGTGTCTGATTGTAGTTTTTCTGGACATGTATATTGTCACGTTAATGAAACGCGGAAAGGAACTGCTCAATAACTCCTTTTATTGTTGAACTTCTCGGAGGATTCACATAGTATATCCTGTTAGCGTGGCACCGCTAACAACAACCCCCGGTCCCGCCGTGATGACGTAATCATCACGACGGTGGTGGTGTCCGTCAAACACACGTATACACACACACCTCTCCACATCTCTCCCCTTTCGTTGAACAGGGTAAATATACCAGCAAATACAGTGGTTAACAAAACAAGTCCATATTCGACATTGAACCATTTCCAAAATCAAAACTGAAAGTCTCTTTCGGTTTTGAACACAAGACCTCAAAGTCCTTCTAACTCAACAAAAATATAAACGCAACACTTTTGGTTTTGCTCCCATTTTGTATGAGATGAACTCAAAGATCTAAAACTTTTTCCACATACCCAATATCACCATTTCCCTCAAATATTGTTCACAAACCAGTCTAAATCTGTGATAGTGAGCACTTCTCCTTTGCTGAGATAATCCATCCCACCTCACAGGTGTGCCATACCAAGATGCTGATTAGACACCATGATTACTGCACAGGTGTGCCTTAGACTGCCCACAATAAAAGGCCACTCTGAAAGGTGCAGTTTTATCACACAGCACAATGCCACAGATGTTGCAAGATTTGAGGGAGCGTGCAATTGGCATGCTGACAGCAGGAATGTCAACCAGAGCTGTTGCTCGTGTATTGAATGTTCATTTCTCTACCATAAGCCGTCTCCAAAGGTGTTTCAGAGAATTTGGCAGTACATCCAACCAGCCTCACAACCGCAGACCACGTGTAACCACACCAGCCCAGGACCTCCACATCCAGCATGTTCACCTCCAAGATCGTATGAGACCAGCCACTCGGACAGCTGCTGAAACAATCGGTTTGCATATCCAAAGAATTTCTGCACAAACTGTAAGAAACCGTCTCAGGGAAGCTCATCTGCATGCTCGTCGTCCTCATCGGGGTCTCGACCTGACTCCAGTTCGTCGTCGTAACCGACTTTAGTGGGCAAATGCTCACATTCGCTGGCGTTTGGCACGTTGGAGAGGTGTTCTCTTCACGGATGATGCGAAGGAGATGTGTTGCACTGCATGAGGCAAATGGTGGTCACACCAGATACTGACTGGTATCCCCCCCCCCCCCCCCAATAAAACAAAACTGCACCTTTCAGAGTGGCCTTTTATTGTGGGCAGTCTAAGGCACACCTGTGCACTAATCATGGTGTCTAATCAGCATCTTGGTATGGCACACCTGTGAGGTGGGATGGATTATCTCAGCAAAGGAGAAGTGCTCACTATCACAGATTTCGACTGGTTTGTGAACAATATTTGAGGGAAATGGTGATATTGTGTATGTGGAAAAAGTTTTAGATCTTTGAGTTCATCTCATACAAAATGGGAGCAAAACCAAAAGTGTTGCATTTATATTTTTGTTGAGTATAAAATATCAAAGAAAAGTCTTTTCTGAACTTCACTCTCACACTCACACAGAAGGTAATGCAACAGAAGCATAATGTTCAACAAACATCTCCATTTTTCCTCTAGCAATGAGAATGTCTCTGTCAAAACAAATTAAGAGTTTGTGACTCACCCAAGTGATGTTTGTAACTTGGTCTCTAAACATCCCTGTACCTGAGAGGTAGTTTGATCTCACGACCCCTCAAGGTCATCCTGGTTTCCCCCTGGGAAGGAGGGGGTTGCAGAGGAGTACCTTGTGTAGACTCTGGAGTTGAGCTGCCCGGTAGTGCTGTAACCTCCGAGCCGGTCGGCGCAGGCCATGGAATGGGTCACCGGCTGCATCGGGCTCCCACCTGGCGCGTGCGGCTGGTCCGTAGGCGCGATGTTCTCCGGAACCATCTGCAGATGTCTCCTGTTGTGACGCAGCATAGCGCCACCATCCGTCTTGATCAGATAGGAACGTGGTTCTCCTGATGGTCCGATGATCTCCGCTGGGGTATTCCACCCTCTCTCTCCATCCAACATCACCCTGACTGGTTGACCCAGACATAACTCCAGGAGTGGGCGGGCAGAGTGTCTCCTGTTGTAGAAGTGCCTGTATGCCTTTTTGGCCTTCAAATCGTTTTGTAACACTAGGTCCCGTCCCACAGGATCTGACTGTAAGCTTGTCTCTAGCGTCGGCACATTGGTACGAATCTGTCTTCCCAACATTAGTTGAGCTGGACTGACCCCAGTGGCAGTGATGGGTGTCGCTCGGTACAACTTGGCTCTCGCACGGCATTTTGTTAGCCCCTGATGGCCCCCGTGAATTTGGTTGAGGATGTTAGCCCTCAGTCGTGTTGGGACTACAATTCGGTCCTCGTACAGTACTAGTTCGTTTGACTCTGAAAGGTGGCTCCTAGCGGTATAGAACCCGGGAGAGGATGGGAACTCGGCCAATTTGCGTGGCCAACCACCTCGGATGCATGTGATAACAGTCTGAAGATCCCAGTCACTTTGTGTGGCTTCTCGTATCTCGGAGAGTCTGTCCACTGACACCGGTTTGTTCGTCACCACCCCTCTGACATACGCCTCCACCTCCAGGTCCATGTCTGACTCTGCTTCCTGACTTAGAGGGCTTCGAGACAGTGTATCAGCCACAACCATTTGATTCCCAGGAACATGTACAGCCGTCACATTGAACCCCATGAGGCGCATTAACAGTTTTTGGCACCGCAGTGCTGCTTTGTCCAAATCATACACGTTAATTAGCGGTACGAGTGGTTTGTGGTCTGTCTGGAGGAGGAAGCTCTCCATCCCCTGCACATACCTCGTGAACCGCTCACAGGCCCACACTGCTGCCAGGTACTCCTTTTCAATTTGCGAGTAGCGTTTTTCTGTCTCAGTTAAAGTACGTGAGCAGAAGGCGACAGGTCTCAGAGTGCCGCTGTGATCTTGCAGCAGTGCTGCTCCCAAGCCATAGCTGCTGGCATCCGCACTCACAACCGTCTGGCATCTTGGGTCATAATATCAATCAATCAATCAATTTTTTTTTTATATAGCGCCAAATCACAACAAACAGTTGCCCCAAGGCGCTTTATATTGTAAGGCAAGGCCATACAATAATGATGTAAAACCCCAACGGTCAAAACGACCCCCTGTGAGCAAGCACTTGGCTACAGTGGGAAGGAAAAACTCCCTTTTAACAGGAAGAAACCTCCAGCAGAACCAGGCTCAGGGAGGGGCAGTCTTCTGCTGGGACTGGTTGGGGCTGAGGGAGAGAACCAGGAAAAAGACATGCTGTGGAGGGGAGCAGAGATCGATCACTAATGATTAAATGCAGAGTGGTGCATACAGAGCAAAAAGAGAAAGAAACAGTGCATCATGGGAACCCCCCAGCAGTCTACGTCTATAGCAGCATAACTAAGGGATGGTTCAGGGTCACCTGATCCAGCCCTAACTATAAGCTTTAGCAAAAAGGAAAGTTTTAAGCCTAATCTTAAAAGTAGAGAGGGTGTCTGTCTCCCTGATCTGAATTGGGAGCTGGTTCCACAGGAGAGGAGCCTGAAAGCTGAAGGCTCTGCCTCCCATTCTACTCTTACAAACCCTAGGAACTACAAGTAAGCCTGCAGTCTGAGAGCGAAGCGCTCTATTGGGGTGATATGGTACTACGAGGTCCCTAAGATAAGATGGGACCTGATTATTCAAAACCTTATAAGTAAGAAGAAGAATTTTAAATTCTATTCTAGAATTAACAGGAAGCCAATGAAGAGAGGCCAATATGGGTGAGATATGCTCTCTCCTTCTAGTCCCCGTCAGCACTCTAGCTGCAGCATTTTGAATTAACTGAAGGCTTTTTAGGGAACTTTTAGGACAACCTGATAATAATGAATTACAATAGTCCAGCCTAGAGGAAATAAATGCATGAATTAGTTTTTCAGCATCACTCTGAGACAAGACCTTTCTGATTTTAGAGATATTGCGTAAATGCAAAAAGCAGTCCTACATATTTGTTTAATATGCGCTTTGAATGACATATCCTGATCAAAAATGACTCCAAGATTTCTCACAGTATTACTAGAGGTCAGGGTAATGCCATCCAGAGTAAGGATCTGGTTAGACACCATGTTTCTAAGATTTGTGGGGCCAAGAACAATAACTTCAGTTTTATCTGAGTTTAAAAGCAGGAAATTAGAGGTCATCCATGTCTTTATGTCTGTAAGACAATCCTGCAGTTTAGCTAATTGGTGTGTGTCCTCTGGCTTCATGGATAGATAAAGCTGGGTATCATCTGCGTAACAATGAAAATTTAAGCAATACCGTCTAATAATACTGCCTAAGGGAAGCATATATAAAGTGAATAAAATTGGTCCTAGCACAGAACCTTGTGGAACTCCATAATTAACTTTAGTCTGTGAAGAAGATTCCCCATTTACATGAACAAATTGTAATCTATTAGACAAATATGATTCAAACCACCGCAGCGCAGTGCCTTTAATACCTATGGCATGCTCTAATCTCTGTAATAAAATTTTATGGTCAACAGTATCAAAAGCAGCACTGAGGTCTAACAGAACAAGCACAGAGATGAGTCCACTGTCCGAGGCCATAAGATCATTTGTAACCTTCACTAATGCTGTTTCTGTACTATGATGAATTCTAAAACCTGACTGAAACTCTTCAAATAGACCATTCCTCTGCAGATGATCAGTTAGCTGTTTTACAACTACCCTTTCAAGAATTTTTGAGAGAAAAGGAAGGTTGGAGATTGGCCTATAATTAGCTAAGATAGCTGGGTCAAGTGATGGCTTTTTAAGTAATGGTTTAATTACTGCCACCTTAAAAGCCTGTGGTACATAGCCAACTAACAAAGATAGATTGATCATATTTAAGATCGAAGCATTAAATAATGGTAGGGCTTCCTTGAGCAGCCTGGTAGGAATGGGGTCTAATAAACATGTTGATGGTTTGGATGAAGTAACTAATGAAAATAACTCAGACAGAACAATCGGAGAGAAAGAGTCTAACCAAATACCGGCATCACTGAAAGCAGCCAAAGATAACGATACGTCTTTGGGATGGTTATGAGTAATTTTTTCTCTAATAGTCAAAATTTTGTTAGCAAAGAAAGTCATGAACTCATTACTAGTTAAAGATAATGGAATACTCAGCTCAATAGAGCTCTGACTCTTTGTCAGCCTGGCTACAGTGCTGAAAAGAAACCTGGGGTTGTTCTTATTTTCTTCAATTAGTGATGAGTAGAAAGATGTCCTAGCTTTACGGAGGGCTTTTTTATAGAGCAACAGACTCTTTTTCCAGGCTAAGTGAAGATCTTCTAAATTAGTGAGACGCCATTTCCTCTCCAACTTACGGGTTATCTGCTTTAAGCTACGAGTTTGAGAGTTATACCATGGAGTCAGACACTTCTGATTTAAAGCTCTCTTTTTCAGAGGAGCTACAGCATCCAAAGTTGTCTTCAATGAGGATGTAAAACTATTGACGAGATACTCTATCTCCCTTACAGAGTTTAGGTAGCTACTCTGCACTGTGTTGTTATATGGCATTAGAGAACATAAAGAAGGAATCATATCCTTAAACCTAGTTACAGCGCTTTCTGAAAGACTTCTAGTGTAATGAAACTTATTCCCTACTGCTGGGTAGTCCATCAGAGTAAATGTAAATGTTATTAAAAAATGATCAGACAGAAGGGAGTTTTCAGGGAATACTGTTAAGTCTTCTATTTCCATACCATAAGTCAGAACAAGATCTAAGATATGATTAAAGTGGTGGGTGGACTCATTTACTTTTTGAGCAAAGCCAATAGAGTCTAATAATAGATTAAATGCAGTGTTGAGGCTGTCATTCTCAGCATCTGTGTGGATGTTAAAATCGCCCACTATAATTATCTTATCTGAGCTAAGCACTAAGTCAGACAAAAGGTCTGAAAATTCACAGAGAAACTCACAGTAACGACCAGGTGGACGATAGATAATAACAAATAAAACTGGTTTTTGGGACTTCCAATTTGGATGGACAAGACTAAGAGACAAGCTTTCAAATGAATTAAAGCTCTGTCTGGGTTTTTGATTAATTAATAAGCTGGAATGGAAGATTGCTGCTAATCCACCGCCCCGGCCCGTGCTACGAGCATTCTGACAGTTAGTGTGACTCGGGGGTGTTGACTCATTTAAACTAACATATTCATCCTGCTGTAACCAGGTTTCTGTAAGGCAGAATAAATCAATATGTTGATCAATTATTATATCATTTACCAACAGGGACTTAGAAGAGAGAGACCTAATGTTTAATAAACCACATTTAACTGTTTTAGTCTGTGGTGCAGTAGAAGGTGCTATATTATTTTTTCTTTTTGAATTTTTATGCTTAAATAGATTTTTGCTGGTTATTGGTGGTCTGGGAGCAGACACCGTCTCTACGGGGATGGGGTAATGAGGGGATGGCAGGGGGAGAGAAGCTGCAGAGAGGTGTGTAAGACTACAACTCTGCTTCCTGGTCCCAACCCTGGATAGTCACGGTTTGGAGGATTTAAGAAAATTGGCCAGATTTCTAGAAATGAGAGCTGCTCCATCCAAAGCGGGATGGATGCCGTCTCTCCTAACTTCAATTCAATTCAATTTTTTTTTTATATAGCGCCAAATCACAACAAACAGTTGCCCCAAGGCGCTTTATATTGTAAGGCAAGGCCATACAATAATGATGTAAAACCCCAACGGTCAAAACAACCCCCTGTGAGCAAGCACTTGGCTACAGTGGGAAGGAAAAACTCCCTTTTAACAGGAAGAAACCTCCAGCAGAACCAGGCTCAGGGAGGGGCAGTCTTCTGCTGGGACTGGTTGGGGCTGAGGGAGAGAACCAGGAAAAAGACAAGACCAGGTTTTCCCCAGAAGCTTTGCCAATTATCTATGAAGCCCACCTCATTTTTTTTTGGACACCACTCAGACAGCCAGCAATTCAAGGAGAACATGCGGCTAAACATGTCACTCCCGGTCCGATTGGGGAGGGGCCCAGAGAAAACTACAGAGTCCGACGTTTTTGCAAAGTTACACACCGATTCAGTGTTAATTTTAGTGACCTCCGATTGGCGTAACCGGGTGTCATTACTGCCGACGTGAATTACAATCTTACCAAATTTACGCTTAGCCTTAGCCAGCAGTTTCAAATTTCCTTCAATGTCGCCTGCTCTGGCCCCCGGAAGACAATTGACTATGGTTGCTGGTGTCGCTAACTTCACATTTCTCAAAACAGAGTCGCCAATAACCAGAGTTTGTTCCTCGGCGGGTGTGTCGTCGAGTGGGGAAAAACGGTTAGAAATGTGAACGGGTTGGCGGTGTACACGGGGCTTCTGTTTAGAACTACGCTTCCTCCTCACAGTCACCCAGTCGGCCTGCTTTCCCGGCTGCTCGGGATCTGCCAGAGGGAAACTAACGGCGGCTAAGCTACCTTGGTCCGCACCGACTACAGGGGCCTGGCTAGCTGTAGAATTTTCCACGGTGCGGAGCCGAGTCTCCAATTCGCCCAGCCTGGCCTCCAAAGCTATGAATAAGCTACACTTATTACAAGTACCGTTACTGCTAAAGGAGGCCGAGGAATAACTAAACATTTCACACCCAGAGCAGAAACGTGCGGGAGAGACAGGAGAAGCCGCCATGCTAAATCGGCTAAGAGCTAGTAGCTGCGCTAAGGTAGCGGATTCCTAAAAACACGCAAAGTGAATAATGTGTAAATAATTTAGAGGTGATTCAGCAGAAGGAGTGCGTTAGTTAAGGCACGTGAAGATTACACTGAGAAACAAATCGTAATCTAGATAACTAGATCAATCTAACTGCGCAGATTAAACAGCTAACAGATACAGAAAAACACTGCTGTGCTCCGGAACAGGAAGTGATACAATACCGCAGTGAGAGAGTAGTGGAGTTCCTCCTTACCAAAGTGACACTTGGCTTTATTTAACTTCAGGCCCGACTGCTTTATAGTGCACAGGACGGACTCTAAGCGTTGGTCATGCTCCTCCTCGCTCGATCCACACACCAAGATGTCGTCCATGACCACAACGACTCTATCATGGTTCTTGAGCAGTTCTGACATCAGCCGCTGGAAGATCTCCGGCGCTGACGAGATACCAAATGGCAGGCGGCGGAAACAAAACCTGCCCATTGGTGTGATGAAGTAGTCAGTAGTCAGTAGCTGGCTACCTGGGTCCAAGGGAATCTGCCAGAAGCCACTAGATGCATCCAGCGTGGAGAACACCTTGGCTCCGGTCAACTTTGGAGTGATGCCGTCGAATGTCGGCAACATGTAGCGCTCCCGCTTAACTGCCTTATTTAAGCGCTTAAGGTCGACACACACCCTGATGGAGTCTGAATTTTTCTTCGCTACTGGCACCATGGGCGCACACCAGTCAGTAGGCTCCGTCACCTCCCTGATGACGCCCATGTTCAGCATCCTTTTTAGTTCAGCCTCCTCTTTGGGTAGGAGGGGAAATGGCACATGGCGGGGTGTTGCTGTGGCGTAGGGCTCAGCATCAGCCCTCAATTTAATTTTAACTGGGTCACAGTCCATCAGCCCTATGTCTCCAAACATGTCGCTGAGCACTTCGGTACTAACTGCACCAACACGCACTACGAGGCCCATTTGTTTGGCCACGCATCTCCCCAGTAAGTTTTGTGTGAACAGTCCATGAATGACTGTTATCCAAAATGAGTATTTTTGCCCTTTGTATTGACTGGTGGCTAGGAATTTACCCATACACTTCTCTTCCCCTCCCGGGCTGCTGGCATAGGGTCTGGTCCTAACCAGTCGGGGTTTCTGGGGCAGGCTGTGGAACGTGCGCTGAGACATTATGGTAATGTCAGCCCCAGTGTCAATTTTAAATTCCACCGGACTGCCATTCACCGGCAATGTTACATGCCATTCATCGTCTGACCCAGGTTGGTCTATAACTGTGGCCTCCTGATCTACAATGGCGCCCAGGAAGAACGTATCATCACTACCTGTGGCTTCCGGTGCTGCTGTCGCCACAAGTTCATTCACCATCTTGGTTTTACATGCAACTTGGAAGTGTCCAATTTTGTTGAATTTACGACATCTTTTATTTTTCGCTGGGCATGTTTCATTCCTCCTGTGCTGCCTGTTACATCGAGTGCATGTTTCCTGTACATCATATTTGTTTTTGTTTTGCCCCAGCCATCCACTTTTGTTCTTTTTTGTGTTATGTTGCTGCTCCCCTCGCCTCACTGCATCCACTGAGCATTCAGCCATCATCGCTGTATTTTGTTGTTTGATTTGTTCATTCTGTCTTGCAATCTGAATGGCTTTTTCAAGCGTCAGGTCCGGTTCCAGCTGTAGCTTTTGAGACACATCACAGTCCAGTATGCCTATGACAATTCTGTCCCGAATGTTCTCATCTTTAGCTTGGCCGAATCGCAATATTGGGCCAGTTCATACAGGTTTCTTACGAAAGCCTCCACAGTCTCCCCGGGGCGCTGTGTGCGTCTGTGGAAGCACGCACGGTCATGAATCACATTGCGTTTCGGCACAAAATGTTCATCAGATTTGCCCATTTCCACGTCAAAGTCATTCTCCTCTTCCTCACTCTCATATGTGAAGGACTCGTAAATCGGGTCCGCTTCCCTCCCCATTGCATAAAGAAGGGAATTTATTTGTACCACATCAGGCTCTTTATCAAGTTTGGTCGCCACACGGAACCTGCTGTAACGCCGCTTCCACGTCGGCCACTCCGCCGGCTTTGTGAAGTCAAACTGCTCCGGTGGTCCAAATTTTGCCATCTCCGTCGGGCGTCCTGTTCATCAGACTTCTGACACCATGTCACGTTAATGAAACGCGGAAAGGAACTGCTTAATAACTCCTTTTATTGTTGAACTTCTCTGAGGATTCACATAGTATATCCTCTTAGCGTGGCACTGCTAACAACAACCCCCGGTCCCGCCGTGATGACGTAATCATCGCAACAGCGGTGGTGTCCGTCAAACACACGTATACACACACACCTCTCCACATATATTTTTTAGCTAATAGCTCAGGTAAAATAGCTGACCTAAAGAACATTTCCACATGTGCCACTGCTTCTGTGAAGAAGTCACAATCAGGGATAATCCTCTGTAAGAAATCTGATTCTGACCACACCATGAAGTCACAGTACTTTCGCTCTGTCACAAGTAACTGAGCTTGCACCTGATAGTAATATACATGATCTCTATTCAATGCATATGATCCATTTGTGTGTTCAATGCAGAAATACTTCTTATCTGTTGTACCAAGAACTCCAGAACCTTTGGCACAATGTGAACATTTTATCTCCAAAACACCGTTATCACAACAGGTGCAGGAAAGCAGTGCATCTAAGATGCACCAAGGTAAGGTCGGCTAGGGCTGATGTGCAGACCAGACTCACAAACTGCCATGTCTTGATGCTGAGCTGCAGCGATGGCTTTGTATGTCTGCCTGGCAGTTTTCTCGTGTTCACATCCCCACCTGACAGAAAAGAAAACAGGGTTGTTGTAATTTCAAGACTTACCAATATCATTATTTTCATTTTCAATTTTGTTGAATGTGTTTCTGATTTAACTAACATCAAGTGTCAATGTGCCTATTCATGTTTTCAATTTGAAAGGAGTGTGTGTATATTCTATTTCCATACAAACTTGTTTTGAATGTTTGTAATGTTACACATGCCTTGTTGCCACTTTAGAAAAGCGGCATTGGTTGGGGTAGCATATTTGCCTAATAAGAGATTTGGATGGATTTTTAAGGTCTGTTCTTGCTGCTGATTTGAACTTTGATGCCATCACCCTGCCAGCTCTCATATCAAACCAAAGCCTGGACTGTCCCTGTTGCCGTGTCTCTTCCTCAACCATTACTACCTACAACATTCAAAGTAACATTAAAATAAATTACAATGCTGTCATTTAATTTTATTTTTGATATTAAGACAATACGTTACCTGTTCCAGTGTCACCTCCATATTCATGAAAACATCTTCACATTTTGCCATGAGGTCAGAGGCTTTCAGCTGACGGTTATGAGGACTGTATAACTCCGTCAAAGGCTGTGGTAGTTTTAGAGAAACCACCTTTGGTTGAAACTGAATACAGTACTCTGGTAGTATTCGCAAAACACCACTCTTATCTGAGGATGCTGGAGCTGCATTGTCCAGATCTCTGTAGAATTTTTCTATGGCAGCGGCAGACACACAATTTTTCCCAGGTCGTCTTGAATGGGATTTTTTATGTGTCTCAAAATGTTTCTTGGCAGGATTTGCATCAATCCTTGATGCTTCTTCATAAAGTGCTTTACCTGCTTTTACAGGAGGAAGTCCCCGCTGTCTTGGCCCATCAGTGCAACTTTTGTTTTCTAGAAGTTTTACAGCAGAGTCAAGTGCATAGAGGAGATCTGTTATGTGCGAGCACACCTCTCCCAGGCCTGCTTTACATGTGCAGTGGCCACAGGTCACTGTCCCATCCTTCTTCAAAGACACCCAAGGCTTTAGAGGAGCTTCAGCCAAGGATTGACTGTGATAAACGTTCCATCCATCCATCCATCCATTTTTTTCCGCTTTATCCGGAGTCGGGTCGCGGGGGTAGCAGCTCAAGCAAAGCCGCCCAGACCTCCCGATCCATACACACCTCCCCCAGTTCCTCCGCGGGAACCCCAAGGCGTTCTCAAGCCAGCCGAGAGATGTAGTCCATCCAGCATGTCCTGGGTCTTCCCTGGGGCCTCCTCCCAATGGGACGTGCCCAGAACACCTCTCCAGCGAGGCGTCCAGGGGGCATCCGGAAAAGATGCCCGAGCCACCTCAACTGACTCCTTTCGATGTGGAGGAGCAGCGGCTCGACTCCGAGCTCCTCCCGAGTGACCGAGCTCCTTAACCTATCTCTAAGGGAGCGCCCAGCCACCCTGCAGAGGAAACTCATCTTGGCCGCTTGTACTCGCAATCTCGTTCTTTTGGTCATGAGCCAAATCTCATGACCATAGGTGAGGATCAGAACGTAGATTGATCAGTAAATCGAGAGCTTTGCCCCCCAACTCAGCTCTCTCTTCACCACGACGGTCCGATACAGTGACCGGATCACTGCAGATGCTGCACCGATCCGTCTATCGATCTCACGCTCCATCCGTCCCTCACTCGTGAACAAGACCCCGAGATACTTAAACTCCTCCACTTGAGGCAAGGACACTCCACCGACCTGAAGACGGCAAAGCACCTTTTTCCGGTCGAGAACCATGGCCTCGGATTTGGAGGTGCTAATCTTCATCCCGGATGCTTCACACTCGGCTGCAAACCACCCCAGTGCACGCTGAAGGTCCTGATTTGACAAAGCCAACAGAGCCACATCATCCGCAAACAGCAGAGATGAGATTCTGTGGTTCCCAAACCAGACCCCCTCTACACCCTGGCTGCGCCTAGAAATTCTGTCCATAAAAATAATGAACAGAACCGGTGACAAAGGGCAGCCCTGGATGAGGCCAACATGCACTAGAAACAGGTTTGACTTACTATCGGCAATGCGAACCAAGCTCCTGCTCCGGATAGCCCTTAGCAAAGGACCCCAGACCCCGTACTCCTGGAGCACCCCCCACAGGGTGCCCCGAGGGACACGGTTGAACGCCTTCTCCAGATCCACAAAACACATGTGGACTGGTTGGGTGAACTCCCATGAACCCTCGAGCACCCGATGGACGGTGTAGAGCTGGTCCAGGGTGCCGTGACCAGGATGAAAACCACACTGCTCCTCCTGAATCTATCGGTCAAATTCTCCTTTCCAGTACTCTGGAATAGACCTTACCAGTGCCTCTTCTTAAACAGAGGGACCACCACCCTGGTCTGCCAATCCGGAGGCACTGTCCCCGACCGCCACGCAATGTTGCAGAGACATGTCAACCAAGACAGTCCCACAACATCCAGAGACTTAAGGTACTCAGGACGGACTTCATCCACCCCAGGAGCCTTGCTACTGAGGAGATTTCTAACCACCTCAATGACTTTGGCCTGGGTAATGGATGAGTCCGCCTCTGAGTCCCCAGTCTCTGCTTCCTCTTCGGAAGACGTGACGATGGGATTGAGGAGATCCTCGAAGTATTCCTTCCACCGCCCGACAACATCCCCAGTCAGGCTCAACAGCTCCCCACCCGCACCGTAAACAGTGCTGGTGAAGAGCTGCTTCCGCCTCCTGAGGCGTCGGACGGTTTGCCAGAATCTCTTCGAGGCCGACCGATAGTCCTCCTCTATGGCCTCCCAGAACTCCTCCCAGACCCGGGTTTTTGCCTCTGCGGCCGCACGGGCTGCGGCACACTTGGCCTGCCGGTACCTGTCAGCTGCCTCCGGGGTCCCACCTACCAACAAAGATAAGTAGGACTCCTTCTTCAGCTTGACGGCATCCCTTACTTCCGGCATCCACCACCGGGTTCAGGGATTGCCGCCGCGACAGGCACCAGAGACCTTGTGACCACAGCTATGAGCGGCCGCATCGACAATGGAGGTGGAGAACATGGTCCACTCAAACTCCATGTCTCCAACCTCCCCCGGGATCTGGGAGAAGCTCTCCCAGAGGTGGGAGTTGAAGACCTCACTGACAGAGGGTTCCGCCAGTCATTCCCAGCAGACCCTCACGATACATTTGGGCCTGCCAGGTCTGACCGGCTTCCTCCCCTCCCAGGAGATCCAACTCACCACCAGGTGGTGATCGGTCGACAGCTCTGCCCCTCTCTTCACTCGAGTGTCTGAGACACATGGCCGAAGGTCAGATGATACAACTACAAAGTCGATCATCGACCTCCGGCTCAGGGTGTCCTTGTGCCACGTGCACTTATGGACACCCTTGTGCTCGAACATGGTGTTCGTGATGGACAAACTGTGACTAGCACAGAAGTCCCCCCCCCCGAGTCACACTAACTGTCAGAATGCTCGTAGCACGGGCCGGGGCGGAGGATTAGCAGCAATCTTCCATTCCAGCTTATTAATTAATCAAAAACCTAGACAGAGCTTTAATTCATTTGAAAGCTTGTCTCTTAGTCTTGTCCATCCAAATTGGAAGTCCCAAAAACCAGTTTTATTTGTTATTATCTATCGTCCACCTGGTCGTTACTGTGAGTTTCTCTGTGAATTTTCAGACCTTTTGTCTGACTTAGTGCTTAGCTCAGATAAGATAATTATAGTGGGCGATTTTAACATCCACACAGATGCTGAGAATGACAGCCTCAACACTGCATTTAATCTATTATTAGACTCTATCGGCTTTGCTCAAAAGTAAATGAGTCCACCCACCACTTTAATCATATTTTAGATCTTGTTCTGACTTATGGTATGGAAATAGAAGACTTAACAGTATTCCCTGAAAACTCCCTTTTGTCTGATCATTTTTTAATAACATTTACATTTACCCTGATGGACTACCCTGCAGTGGGGAATAAGTTTCATTACACTAGAAGTCTTTCAGAAAGCGCTGTCACTAGGTTTAAGGATATGATTCCTTCTTTATGTTCTCTAATGTCATATACCAACACAGAGCAGAGTAGCTACCTAAACTCTGTAAGGGAGTTAGAGTATCTTGTCAATAGTTTTACATCCTCATTGAAGACAACTTTGGATGCTGTAGCTCCTCTGAAAAAAAGAGCTTTAAATCAGAAGTGTCTGACTCCGTGGTATAACTCACAAACTCGTAGCTTAAAGCTGATAACCCGTAAGTTGGAGAGGAAATGGCGTCTCACTAATTTAGAAGATCTTCACTTAGCCTGGAAAAAGAGTTTGTTGCTCTATAAGAAAGCCCTTCGTGAAGCTAGGACATCTTTCTACTCATCACTAATTGAAGAAAATAAGAACAACCCCAGGTTTCTTTTCAGCACTGTAGCCAGGCTGACAAAGAGTCAGAGCTCTATTGAGCTGAGTATTCCATTAACTTTAACTAGTAATGACTTCATGACTTTCTTTGCTAACAAAATTTTGACTATTAGAGAAAAAATTACTCATAACCATCCCAAAGATGTATCGTTATCTTTGGCTGCTTTCAGTGATGCCGGTATTTGGT
This sequence comes from Thalassophryne amazonica, assembly GCF_902500255.1. Classification (NCBI taxonomy): domain Eukaryota; kingdom Metazoa; phylum Chordata; class Actinopteri; order Batrachoidiformes; family Batrachoididae; genus Thalassophryne; species Thalassophryne amazonica. The sequence goes on from NC_047111.1 coordinate 63,926,050, forward strand.
TAGACTCTTTCTCTCCGATTGTTCTGTCTGAGTTATTTTCATTAGTTACTTCATCCAAACCATCAACATGCTTATTAGACCCCATTCCTGCCAGGCTGCTCAAGGAAGTCCTACCATTATTTAATGCTTCAATCTTAAATATGATCAATCTATCTTTGTTAGTTGGTTATGTACCACAGGCCTTTAAGGTGGCAGTAATTAAACCATTACTTAAAAAGCCATCACTTGACCCAGCTATCTTAGCTAATTATAGGCCAATCTCCAACCTTCCTTTTCTCTCAAAGATTCTTGAGAGGGTAGTTGTAAAACAGCTAACTGATCACCTGCAGAGGAATGGTCTATTTGAAGAGTTTCAGTCAGGTTTTAGAATTCATCATAGTACAGAAACAGCATTAGTGAAGGTTACAAATGATCTTCTTATGGCTTCGGACAGTGGACTTATCTCTGTGCTTGTTCTGTTGGACCTCAGTGCTGCTTTTGATACTGTTGACCATAAAATTTTATTACAGAGATTAGAGCATGTCATAGGTATTAAAGGCATTGCGCTGTGGTGGTTTGAATCATATTTGTCTAATAGATTACAGTTTGTTCATGTAAATGGGGAATCTTCTTCACAGACTAAAGTTAATTATGGAGTTCCACAAGGTTCTGTGCTAGGACCAATTTTATTCACTTTATACATGCTTCCCTTGGGCAGTATTATTAGACGGTATTGCTTAAATTTTCATTGTTACGCAGATGATACCCAGCTTTATCTATCCATGAAGCCAGAGGATACGCACCAATTAGCTAAACTGCAGGATTGTCTTACAGACATAAAGACATGGATGACCTCTAATTTCCTGCTTTTAAACTCAGATAAAACTGAAGTTATTGTACTTGGCCCCACAAATCTTAGAAGCATGGTGTCTAACCAGATCGTTACTCTGGATGGCATTTCCCTGATCTCTAGTAATACTGTGAGAAATCTTGGAGTTATTTTTGATCAGGATATGTCATTCAAAGCGCATATTAAACAAATATGTAGGACTGCCTTTTTGCATTTACGCAATATCTCTAAAATCAGAAAGGTCTTGTCTCAGAGTGATGCTGAAAAACTAATTCATGCATTTATTTCCTCTAGGCTGGACTATTGTAATTCATTATTATCAGGTTGTCCTAAAAGTTCCCTAAAAAGCCTTCAGTTGGTTCAGAATGCTGCAGCTAGAGTACTGACGGGGACTAGCAGGAGAGAGCATATCTCACCCGTGTTGGCCTCCCTTCATTGGCTTCCTGTTAATGCTAGAATAGAATTTAAAATTCTTCTTCTTACTTATAAGGTTTTGAATAATCAGGTCCCATCTTATCTTAGGGACCTCGTAGTACCATATTACCCCATTAGAGCGCTTCGCTCTCAGACTGCGGGCTTACTTGTAGTTCCTAGGGTTTGTAAGAGTAGAATGGGAGGCAGAGCCTTCAGCTTTCAGGCTCCTCTCCTGTGGAACCAGCTCCCAATTCAGATCAGGGAGACAGATACCCTCTCTACTTTTAAGATTAGGCTTAAAACTTTCCTTTTCGCTAAGGCTTATAGTTAGGGCTGGATCGGGTGACCCTGGACCATCCCTTGGTTATGTTGCTTTAGACGTAGACTGTGTTTCATAATTATTGTATGGCCTTGCCTTGCAATGTGGAGCGCCTTGGGGCAACTGTTTGTTGTGATTTGGCGCTATACAAGAAAAAAAAGTTGAAGTTGAAGTTGAAGTCCAACAACTGAACACCACTCGGGTTCAGATCGGGGAGGCTGTGCTTCCCGATCACCCCCCCTCCAGGTCTCACTGTCGCCGCCCACGTGGGCGTTGAAATCCCCCAGGAGAACAATGGAGTCCCCAGTCAGAGCGCTATCTAGTACCCCTCCAAGGGACTCCAGGAAGGTCGGGTACTCTGCACTGCTGCTCGGCCCATAGGCCGAGACAACGGTGAGAGACCTGTCCCCGACCCGAAGGCGTAGGGATGCGACCCTCTCGTTCACTGGAGTGAACGCCAACACATGGCGACTGAGCTGGGGAGCAACAAGCAATGCGACCCCAGCTCTCCTCCTCTCCCCGTGGGCAACGCCAGAAAAATGAAGCATCCAGCCCCTCTCCAGGAGTTGGGTACCAGAGCCCAAGCTGTGTGTGGAGGTGAGCCCAACTATCTCTAGTCGGTATCTCTCAACCTCCCGCACAAGCTCAGGCTCCTTCCCCCCAGCGAGGTGACATTCCACGTCCCAACAGCCAGGGGCTGTAAGCATGGACCGGGCTGCCGGGCCACCCGCCCTCGGCCGCCACCCAATCCTCTCTGCACCCGACCCCCATGGCCCCCTCTGCAGGTGGTGAACCCACAGGAGGGCGGGCCCACTTCGCTCTTTCGGGCTGAGCTCAGCCGGGCCCCATGGGCTAAGGCCTGACCACCAGGCACTCACGCGCGAGCCCCAACCCCAGGCCTGGCTCCAGGGTGGGGCCCCGGCTCCGCCATACCGGGCGACGTCTCGGTCCTTGATTTTTTACTGGTCATGGAGGTTCTGAACTGCCCTTAATCTGACCCATCACCTAGGACCTGTTTGCCTCGGGAGACCCTACAAGGGGCACAAAGCCCCCGACAACATAGCTCCTAGGATCATCTGGGTACACAAACTTCCCCACCACGATAAGGTGGCAGCTAGAGGGGGAGGGGGGGGATGAACCTGAAATGATAAATGTGATTATATTATCAATAACTTGTGTACTATGATTGACATGTATTCCTGACTGTGCTGTGTGTTTCTTAAGTGTGAGTTAAGTCAAGCCAGAGACAGATTTATACTTATGAGACGGAATTTATACTTATGTGACAATAATATTAGTCCAAATTAAATATATACATGTGTAAAAAATACCTTACTCGAGAGAAGTTCTTACCTTTGCCATTATTAAATGTCTTGTCCCCCCCGGAGTGAGAGTAGCACCTTGTCCCGGTCACCCAGCCAGCCACAAAATTGGTATGCATCAAGACTTTTGTAAGCTTTAAATCTGCTCCAGTATAAGAGGATACCACATTTACCACATAGTGGTATAGATCGTGTGGGGTGAATTCTGGCAAAGTCTGCATTTTGATCAGGTCGGTGAAGACGACAGCAGGGAGAAGGTATGGGTCAGTTTCCATGCTAGCTAACGCTAACTTTTGTACATACCGCTCTTTATGTACCCCATGTAAGTGTGCCACTTCCCCAGACAAGCGAACTTGCCTTGGATTTGTAGCATCCATAACAATTAACCATGAATTAAGGTGGAAAATAACCACAGCAGATACTTTTGCACTCTGTTTATGCTTTCGCGTTCACTATCTACACTCGCTTTTGCCGTCTGTTATGCCACAGACACGTGACCAAGTGATGTAGTTGCAAAGGGTCAATATGGCTGTGAAACCTGAACACTAACCCTTTACCTAAGGTTATGACTAGATGCGGTATTAGGTCTCTTCGGAGAATCCTTGGGTGCTGCTGGAATGACTTTCTGTGAAATGAATGGTAGCTTAGGGAAACTAAGATGAGGCGTATCGCTTGCATTTTGAGAAAACATCAACTACAACAATTTGGCCATGTGGTGCATTTCTCTGGGAATGATCCATCATACTATTGTCTCTGTATTTTGGACCTCAGGGTATGGAGACTGTCAATGGGTCCCCCACATTTTATCTGGCTACCACAGATACTTGTGAGAGGTGGTGATGGACCGGTTGTCTGCCTTGGTGTTTGGTATCCAGAACCCAACAATGTCCCGTAGTGTGATGTGATGAACCAGCCCCAACGCATTCTCCCAGACCTGACCTGACTTCAAATATATGTTGTAATTAAGTAATCACAAAATCCAAGAAAGTGTTAATAAATGCTCTATTCAGTTTTAAGGTTGAGAAAAATACTTTGAGTTTAGAATTCTATTGCAGATGCTCCATTACTACTCAAATACACTCTAAAAAATGAACCGCTGTCCCAACGAGAAAAAAGGGATGTGACAATTTGCATAGATTTGTAAGTTATTTCAATTTAAAGTTATTTCAACTTAACTAGAGAAGTGTTGTGGCATTAACTCAGTTGAAAGTTGAAAGAACTAAGTTGAAATAACTTTTAAAAATATCTATGCAAAGTATTACATAAATTTTTCTCATTGAGACAGCAGTTCCTTTTTTAGAGTGTACTTTATTTTCAATGATTTGAGGGGAAAAAGATTTCTTTTTCCCCATACAACGCCGTTATCAAAAATGAGTAGAGCACTCGGAGAACTTTTCCTTGAAAATCAATGCAAACCATCAAAAAACAACAAAGTTTACAAAATTAAGGTACCCAAAGTGTTTTGTTGTTCTATGACGCAACCTATTGTCATACAGATTGTTTTCCACTTGCAGTCCTCACAAGTAAAGTCATGACTTAACTATTCTTAACTCCCGTGATAAAAGCTGGAGCAGCTCCGCTTAATGAGGCTGGTAATGAGGTGTTTGTTCATGCTGCTCTTTAAGGATGATTTCGCATGTGTATTAGTTATGTAAAGTGTTTGTCCCAGACTTCAGAGTGCTGAAAAGTTGACTTTTGAAAGTTTGTCATTTAAAGTTGTTGGAAACTTTCCATGAGTTGGAATTTTATAATACCCCTATTCTACAGGGCACCGTTCTATTACGATCCCCCACTAAAATTTCACCACGATTTTGGCGCTCTGTGGAATAGAGCACAGAGCACTGTTCCTTCCTGTTTCATCTCACCTTTTGTTGTACTTCGTTACAATGACAAATAAAATATCTGTGTGTGTATCCCGACTAGCAAATCAGGGCATGTTTTGAAGTTTCACAGTAACTTCATGATTCATTTTTTTTTTGTCAATCCTGTACAAACTTGGTTTACACAGTAGTTATGGTCATCATCAGCACCAGTTTTGAAATCGGGGTGAAGTTTTCAAGCTGTTCAAAACTTTCATTCCGATTCACCAAATTGGGGGATCGGAATGAAATGGTGCCCTATGGAATAGGGGTGTTAATAATCACAGAATTGATTTGAGGTAACACCAATGTATTATATGTTGCTAAAAGTTTTGATTGATGAATAATTAAAGTAACAAAAAGATATTTAGAAAACAAATGACAAATTATGATATAGCTTAGCTGGTACAAGGGGTGACTGAAAAGTTTTGAGCTTGACCCAGAAAAAGTAGGGTGTGGTTCTCCATCTTTTGCATTCTGAGAAACCATTTCTCTTGAGAATATGTGAAATTTTGGATCACTGTGTGCAATGCTGCAGACATAATATTTCAGTGACGTGAGTAGAGGTGTGTCAGATTGGCAAAATGGACAAAGCTAGTGGGCATGCTGTGATTCAGTATCTCACAAAAAAGGGAACGTCTCAGATGTTGTTCCATGAGGACATGGGTATGACATTAGGGGAGGATGCCCCATCTTATGCTACAGTTAAATGCTGGTTAACCGAATTCAAGAAGGGTAGAACAAGCATTGAAGATGGAGCAAGATCAGAAAGACCCAGAACTCCCACCTCAACCAATATGATCCAGAACATCCATGATGTGGTCCTCACTGACAGAAGAGTAAGTGAGTGTCACATAGCCAGTACTGCAGGCATTTCTCAGGAGAGAGTTTATTTGGTTGTGATGGAAGAAGTGAGAATAACAAAAATTTCAGCACGATGCACTCCAAGGTTTCTCACGACTTATCAGAAATGCAAGAGATTCCAGATGTCCAGATGGTTTTTTGAGGCAAATCCGGATGACTTCATGTGACGATTCGTGACCACAGATGAGCCCTGGCTCCATCACTTCGAACCAGAGTCCAAATAATGGTTGAAACAATGGCAACATGGGTTTTCCCCAATGCTGTCTCATCTGCTGGAATGGTCGGTCACAGCGTCTGTCTTCTGGGATGCTGAAGGCATCATAACAGTGGACTATCTCCAGAAGGGACAGACCATCAATGGGTCTTATTATGCTTCCCTTTTGTGCCAGTTGCAGGAGAAAATAAAGCAGAAGCAGCAATGGTTCGACAAGGTGTTCTGTTTCACCAGGACAACGCTCCGATCCACTCGTCAGTCATCGCAATTGCTGCCATTCATGGATGTGGCTTCAAACGTTTTCTGCACCCACCTTATTCCTCTGATTGGGCTCCTTCGGACTTCCATCTGTTTCTGAACATAAAAAAGGCATCTTGCTGGAACTTACAAAAATACCAATAATGATGTCATGTCTGCAGTGCATGACTTCCTTTACCTCTAGAATAAGACATCTATATGAATGGTATAAAGAAACTGCAATGACACTGAAAAAAATGTGTGGCCTTAGATGAGGATTCTGTTGAAAAATATACCATTACATTAATTCGGTTGTGATTTCTTATTGGATGGGCTCAAAACCTTTCAATCACCCCTCATATGATGTTGGTTTTGAAAGTTAATTTCTTTCATGTGGCTTTGTGTGCTGTGCCTACAACTGTAGCTTTACTCTAATCAGACCTCCTCTGGGGACTATTAAAGCTGTAAAGCTTTGAGATCATGATACCCAAACTAAAATATGTCATTATCCGCAGGGATCAGCTATTAAGCCACTGATGCCAAATTAATGAAATTAGCTCCCTGGGTATATTATAGGTGTTCTGATTCTTCCCCAGAGAGTGATTGTCTCAGATAATAAATTATTTCAACAAAATAAAGGACTATATTCTCACTGTCTCGTAGGATCAGTTGCCACATGAGCCTCTTCAGGGAAACAGGTTTGTGTTCTCTCATATAACATTATGATAAATTGAAAACAGATTAGTGCTCTTCAAAAAGAGTGGCAAAAACACAACAAATTAATTTTTAAAAAATGACAATTTGGCTCAGAAATAATCATTTTGGCCTCATTTGAGTATTCTTAAGGGTGTTAGAAGTCCTGGATAGAGCATGGGCAGAAGGTCTGACCCATTGGTCGTCCAAAACCCCATTTCAAAGATATCAGGCAGGATCTTAAACAGATCAACATCTGACTCAATAACTGGAAGGAGAAAGCTGCTGCTCAGCCTGCTTGGTGCTCAGCCATCAGACAAGGCATGTGGGAGTCAGAAGTGACCAGGCAAGCCATCTTTGTGGACCAATGAAGACATCAAAAGGAAGTGACATTTGTACCCTTGCGGTTCAGATGTTATCAGTGTGATCAGGACCGCCTTTCCAGAACAGTCCTTCTGAGCCACTCCAAAAAGTGAAGCTGATCAAGACTACAAAGTCATCATCTCTTGAGATAGATGGCTGGCAGCACACAACAACAACAACAGGCACCATGAATGAACAACCACATGTAACTACACCTCATCAGCACCACCAGATCCGCATGTCACACCGATGTTCATTTCTGTCCCACTTTGGTGACTCCTGGATAAACCAAAAGAGGTCACAGTGGTTGCAGTAATCAGCAGGAAGCTGGTTTGAGAAACTGAATGAATAGCTCATCCAGAAGAATGCCAAATTTAGGAATATGAAAACTGCTCAACAATAATGTTTCTTTTCAGTAATTTTGGATTTGCAATGAAGAGCACCACGTTATACTCTGTAAGAACACCACTGTTGATAAAGATCACGTCAGTGCAGGGGTGCTGAGCCTCGGGCCTCCTTTCCTCTCACTGCGTGTCCTCTCCCGCAGTGGCTGGAGCATTCTGTGTCAAACATCAGTGGTGGCTCCCTGTGAGGCCGAGGAGACCTACCTGTGGTGTGGGGGCAACGTGGTCCTGGTGCAGTGTCTAACGTGTACTAACTTTATACCCACAGTCATGCAACTTGCACTCAGTATACTTTCTTATGGCAAATCATGAATACAGTAAATGCTGTTTGTTTTTATGGCTTTCTTTTATAGACATTTGTTTTTTTGCTGTTATTGTTATTGTCGTCATTAGCTGTTTTCTTTGGAACCTACAGTCTTGTTTGGGGGCAAGCGCTAAAGTGGTAAAATATGACGCATATGATGTAATTTATCTACTTCCGGGGTACAATCCACGGCATTTTCGATGGGGTTTTGGGCAAATTACGTGCAAACAAAGTGAAAATGCAAAGAAAAAGTGACGATGCGGTTGTTGTGTGTTGGGGGGTTTGGCTGGATGTTTTTGTGTTGTTTTTTTTTCTTTGCTCTCCAGGTGGTATGCAAACTGGTTTTTTGTCTGTGGAGAAGGTGCTGGCAGAAGAGTCCTTCACCCTCATCAGCATAATTAGCTGCACCTGTGGAGGATGTTTACGTGCAGGCCTACTGACTCGCAGCACCTGTGGATGATGCTCACGTGCAAACTTAAAGACTTTCAGCTGAAGCAGATAATGAGATGGCGTTCTGCATTTAAGCCATGAGTGGTTCAAGCAGAATTGCCGGGAACTCGACCTTGTGACGTTTGTTTGTGAGACGCTGAGGACCGCGCCTGGGTTTGACACATCGTGCCTGTGAAGGAGGACGGGTGAGGGACACATGCTGTCAGCACACATCAGAGGTGATGATTGTCTGAATAAGTGTTAACAGTAATTTGGTATTTTGTTACGCAGTATATTTGAACATTGATGAGAATTGTGCAGCTCGCTTCTCACTGCCGTGGCGTGCGGACTGATGATCCTCCACCTGTTGTGAGAGGCTGCTCATTTACATAAAGCTTAAATTCAGACCTGAATGTGTTGCTGATAGTGTGTGCCTTTGAAGGATATTTGTTGTAGCTGTTGACTTACCTCACCTTTGCATCCTTCACAGAGTCAGTTTGTCGTGTCCACCTGGGGGGTGTTCGGCGGTGAGTCTGGGTCCAGAAGCGTCGGGCTTCGATCCATTTGGGCGCTGGAGAGCGCGCCGTCCTTCACCTCGCCAGATAACCGCACATTTATGTTGTACACAGTTATTGCACAGAAGGAAAATACATTTGTTTTGTTTTTTAAACCGCTTTCTGGTTATTTTAGCGCTGGGTTCAGTCAGATGCTGGTCGCGCTCCTCAACTCGCGTCTGCACATAACAGCGGTGGGAAAGTGGACATGTGTTGCGGTTTGTTTATGATCCGGAGCACAAATGTGTCGAGGCAGTTTTGCAGGTGAGAGAATGGAGCTATTCTGGTTAGCTGTGTAGGCTAACACTTACCGACACGACGTCTCCTACCTCCTCGCCTTTTCTTCTCCACCGGGAACCGAAAAAAAAAAAAAACTTTTTCTGTGATTATTATTATTAAATGGAGGTCCCCGTAAGTGGTCAAATCCCACAATATCATGGAGGGTTCAAACGAGACTATGGTCTCCCATAAATATCAGATGAAAAAAAAACTGATCAACCAGTTGTCTGCCCTGGTGGTTACCATTCAGGAGTAATGTGGTTCCGTCGTGTGATCGATGTGGCATCACTGCATGCTCCAAGACCTGACCAGAAAAAGAAAAGCAGCCACAGTCTGCTGCAGCATTATTAAATGTATATATTCTTAATGATGTGAGACAACCGTGACCTATACTAGAGAGAGATATACAGACAAGAGCACAGAAAGTTAAAACGTATACATCAGAGTGTTGAATTAGACATTTTAGTTCCAGTCTTAAGCCTAGGAGGAGTGGTGGGCAAGTGGTTAATGTGCTGTTTCAGTTCAGAGGGCTCTGGGTTCAAATCCCACCCCTGCCACATTTCTCCATGTAATGTGGAGTTGCGTCAGGAAGGGCATCCAGCGTAAAACCTGTGCCAATTCAACATGTAGATCCACCTTGGATTTGCTGTGGCGACCCCGAGTGCAAACAAGGGAGCAGCCAAAGGGACTTAACAGTTCCAGTCTTATGCCTCAGATGTAATGGGGATAGATGTGAGATGTGGATTGTTGTGTTTCTGGTTTATGTTCTATGTTTTCCAAACTTGTTTGTTCTATTTCTATGAGGGATAAGACACTACATAAGTCGTTAAATTATTTTCTTTTTGGTCGGTTTTAATCATCCATCCATCCATTTTCTAAACTTGCTTATTGTAGTTAAGGGTCAGGGGAGACCAGAGTCTATTCCAGCAGTTATTGGGCGAGAGCTGGGGTACATCCTGGACAGGCTGTAGCAAGGCCAACACATAGACAGACAAACACTCTCACACTCACACTGATACCTACAGTCAACTTACACTCACCAATTCACCTAGTCTTTATGTATTTGGAAGTGAGAGGAAGCCGGAGTACCTGCCTGCACACATACACGGGGAGAACATGCAAACTCCACACAAAAAGGACCGGGCTGGAACCGAAACTGGGATCTTCTCACTTTGGGGCAACATTGCTAACCACGAACTGCGTTTTAGAGTGTATATGCTTCAGGTTTTCCAAAGTCTAGGAACTAATGGGGTCAACTTTAAAGTACATGATCTTACTTTTTCCACTTGAAAGTATTCTGTCAGTCGTTCCACAGACTGTCCACAGGGAATGTCATCACACCGCCACTGTAGCTTCTGTTTTGCAATCTGTAATCTGTTTTTCTCCTCAGAGAAGAGCATTTCCCAAAGGGTAAAGTTCAAGCCTGTTATGACCGAACTAATTGTTCCCTCAGAGGTTTTCCCACACCCTACACACACACACACACACACACACACACACACACACACACACACACACGCAGCAACACTCAAATATTTTTATCACACAAGTGGTACTACTAATGACAGTTACAAAATGCTTGTTTGTTTTTGAAAGTTGCTGAGGTCCCACTATTGGGATTTGCCACACACTTTGCCATGACATCATGAAAACTTGAATAGAATTATTCAAATAACTAATTTTTTGAGACAAAATACAATGAAATATGGGGATTCAACAAATGTTTCTATCATCACTAACAGATGACATCATTTCATTTATTCAGTTTTCTCAGAGGGTATTGTACTGCAGAGTTAGCCAACTCGATCACAATCACGTTAGATTATCACTTTGGTAAAGTTTTATGGTGAAGTCTGATAGAAATAATATCACAGTCATACAATTGGAATTATATATATATGTATCTGCTTATCTGCGTTAGTTGATGGAACATAGAGATCTCATAAATTAGTCTCCATCATATTTATGCACAGTTATCCCTCAACCATTTTCTAGGCCCAGTCAGCTGCCTGGCCTTGAAATTTCCAGTCTGTAAAATTGTGGTACCCAGCTAGTTCCTGTGGACACCTATGCCATTTTCCATTTCCCTTGCTAAGGGCCCCTTCACACACAATGCGTAGTTTGGACAGTGTTAGGATGAAAACGGCAAAACATTATGCAATTAGCGCACAAAACATCGTGCCGATGGGCAGGCATACACAAACCCGGTGCGAGACTTCCTGCACGCGCCGGTGTCCGTCGAGCAGGAATAGTGCCAGGTGCAGCACAAATAAAAAACAGCCGGTACCTGTGGGACCACATTGCACCGCTTATGTGGAATAATAAAAAAAAAAAAAAAAAAAAAAACACCACATGAAACACTAACAAGGCTTAGTAGGAATGAGCTAAAGGTTTTAGAAATATATTGTTATTATGATGTATTCTGTTGGAGGGTCATGTCCAGTGGATAGGATCACACGTGTGAAGGATCACCATCCTCTACCGCTTGCCACTGCTCAGAAGCTGCAGTGGTCTCTCTCAGTTAGGCTGAACCACCATTGAGACTTTTAATTTTCTGTGCGCACTGCGCTCTGGCCTCATCACCAAGAAGTGACCACTACATCTAAAGTAGTCCCATAACAAACGAAAAAATGCACTGCAAAACAACACATAACCTGGCAAAGTAGTAATTTGACAATGTTTTAAGTCACACGAATGGCAAAAATTTCAACGAAATCATGATTATTTACCCTCTCACTGATGCATGCGTGTGGCTTTGGATGGCTTCTTTTTTACATCCGGGAAATCTTGAAAGTAGTCCGGCAGCCTTCCCAGAAGCCCATCTTGCACGGATGACTGCATACCACAGTCAGTCAGTCAGAAGCTGCGGGCAGTGTAGAAGGATCGCATGTTGAGTAAGATCCATCAAGACAAGAAAGCTGCTCCTCAGCTGAAGATGATTCAGTTCTAATTTATCAGGTGGATACTTTATCTGCCGCTGGCCATGAAAACTTGTGGCTGTGTCCATTACTGTTGCCTCTCCACTGATGGTTAGGTTGTTCACTGTGACTCCTGGAACTGAAAAGTGCCTGGATACTTGATTTTTGCTTTTGTCATTGGCAGGTGGTCACCCATTGGAGTCTGGTCTGCATGAGGCTTCTTCCTACAATCAAAAACTGCCACAATGTTAAACCGAACACTCCATTTTAATACAGAAATTAATTTAATGCAACTCAAACTGAAAAAAGTTATAGTCACTCATTTCCATTAATTAAACTAACTAAAAAACAACAACTCAGTTCCTTTAAGTGCATTTAAAGTTTTGGGGCATTTAAGTGTTGGCGATGTGTTTCCAGTGCATTCCATCCATCCATCCATCCATTTTCTTCCGCTTCATCCGAGGTCGGGTCATGGGGGCAGCAGCTCAAGCAAAGTCACCCAGACCTCCCGATCCACACACACTTCCCCCAGCTCCTCCGGGGGGACCCCAAGGCATTCCCAAGCCAGCTGCGAGACATAGTCCCTCCAGCGTGTCCTGGGTCTTCCCCGGGGCCTCCTCCCGATCGTAGGTGCCCGGAACACCTCTCCAGCGAGACGTCCAGGGGGCCTCCGATAAAGATGCCCGAGTCACCTCAGCTGGCTCTTTTCGATGTGGAGGCGCAGTGGCTCGACTCTGAGCTCCTCACCCTATCTCTAAGGGAGCACCCAGCCACCAAACTCATCTCGGCCACTTGTACTCGCGATCTTGTTCTTTTGGTCATAAGCCAAATCTCATGACCATAGGTGAGGGTCGGAACGTAGATCGATTGGTAAATCGAGAGCTTTGCCCCCCTGCTCAGCTCTGTCTTCACCACGATGGTCCGATACAGCGACCGCATCACTGCAGATGCTGCACCGATCCGTCTGTCGATCTCACGCTCCATCTGTCCCTCTCTCGTGAACAAGACCCCGAGATACATAAATTCCCCCCCCCCACAGGGCACCTTAAGGGACACGGTTGAATGCCTTCTCCAGATCCAACAAACACATGTGGACTGGTTGGGCAAACTCCCATGAACCCTCAAGCACCCGATGGAGGGTGTAGAGCTGGTCCAAGGTGCCGCGACAAGGATGAAAACCACACTGCTCCTCCTGAATCTATTGGTCAAATTCTCCTCTCCAGTACTCTGGAATAGACCTTACCGGTGCCCCTTCTTAAACAGAGGGACCACTACCCTGGTCTGCCAATCCAGAGGCACTGTACCCGACCGCCATGCAATGTTGCAGAGGCGTGTCAACCAAGACAGTCCCACAACATTCAGAGACTTAAGGTACTCCGGACGGATTTCATCCACCCCAGGAGCCTTGCCACCGTGGAGCTTTCTGACCACCTCGGTGACTTCGGCCTGGGTGATGGATGACTCCGCCTCAGTCCCCAGTCTCTGCTTCCTCTTCGGAAGATGTAATGATGGGATTGAGGAAATCCTCGAAGTATTCCTTCCACCGCCCAACAACATCCCCAGTAGGGTTATGACTACAAAACTTTTTTTCAAAACTTTCATTTTCCTGATGTCGCATTTGATGAACTTTTACCCAAAGATCACTTTTTTGAAGTTTATTTCATTGGATCATGAAAAAACCTCCCGCACCTAGCACCACATCACTTTTAAAAATACATGAGTTTACACAATACTATTTAAAAATAACGTAACAAGAAAAGAATTAACAAGTATCAAGAAATAACAAGAAAATATATACAAATAAATATTGCTAAATACGAGGTCTATTAGAAAAGTATCCGACCTTATTATTTTTTTCAAAAACCATATGGATTTGAATCACGTGTGATTACATCAGACATGCTTGAACCCTCGTGGGCATGCGAGAGTTTTTTCACGCCTGTCGGTTACGTCATTCGCCTGTGGGCAGTCTTTGCGTGAGGAGTCGTCCACCCGCTCGTCGATTTTTTTCATTGTTTAGGAATGGCTGAGAGACTGTTGCTTTGTTTGATAAAAAATTTTTCAAAACTGTAAGGCACAACTGAGTGGACACCATTCAATAAATTCAGCTGGTTTTCGGTAAAAATTTTTGACGGCTGATGAGAGATTTTGGTCTGGTAGTGTCGCTTTAAGGACAGTCCACGGTGCCTGACGGCGATCTGCGCTTCGAGGCGGCAGCGTCTCACCGTTTCAAGTTGAAAACTTCCACATTTCAGGCTCTGTTGACGCAGTAAGTCGTCAGAGAACAGAGAACTTTCAGAAGAAGCGGCATGAGGAGTTTATTCGGACATTCCATTGTTAACGGTCATTTTGTAATGAAAGAACGTGCGGGCAGAGTCGCATGTCGGGCTGGACCCGACCGCGGGGGGTCGCGGCAGGAAAAACACCTCCGTTGGAAATCTTAATGGGCAAGTTGGAACATGCCCAAGCTGTTAAACAATTTCTCAGTTACTCACTTGTTGAAAGCCATTAAAAGCCGCCTGAATTCTACAAATGGTTTTCAACACGGAGGTGTTTTTCCTGTCGCGGCGAATACAGATTTGCCGAGTCGTCACGGAAACGACTCGGCGAATTTGCGCGTACGTCTTTCATTAAAAAAATGTCCTTAAACAGTGGAATGTCCGCATAAATTCCTCATACCGGCCTCTTCTGAATCTTCTCTGTTCTCTCACGATGTCCTGGGTGAATTAAGCCTTAAATTAGGATGTTTTCAGCTCGAAACAGGCCAACGACATCGCCTGGAAGCGCTGCAGGACGTCCCGCTCCGTGGGAAGTCCTTACACCGACAGAAACACCCCATAATCTCTCATCAGCCGTTAAACTTTTCACAGAAAACCAGCTTAATTTCTCGAATAGTGTCCACTCGGATATTCCTCACAGGTCCAGAAAAAATTTTGATAAAGCAACGCGCGCCGTCTCGAGCAGCGTGTGAAACAAAGGAATTCAGCCGAGAGGGCGGGACCACATCTCACTCAAGGCCTGCCCACAGGGAAATGACGTCACCGACGCGTGAAAAAACTCACGCATGCGCACGAGGGTTCAAGCATGATTGGTGTAATCGCATGTCATTCAAATCCATATAGTTAAAAAAAATAATAAAAGGGTCGGTTTATTATCTAAGAGACCTTGTATATTAATAAACAATAATTAAAAGAAATAAAAAATAAAGGTAAACTAGATAAAATTGATAACAGATAAAATAAAATGTATAAATAATGTGATGAGCTGATCTATTGCAGTGTTTTGCTTTTGTAGTTCATAGCATTTACACCAGTGTATAGTTGTTCACATCATTCATACAGTTTTGCTTTCTTTGCAGTATTGCTTTGGAGGATCTGCTGTTGAGTTCTTCTTTTTGGAAATATGTGCTTGCAAAGTAAAATGTCAAAATCAGCAGTGGAAATAGCTGGGGAAAAATGGGCACAAATTTTGAAATCAAGCACAAAGCGCCGTCCTTGTATACCAGAGCTAACACAGGATATGAGTGAAACATTATGTAAAATGCCTTCCAACAGAGATATCGTTGGAAGATTCTTGGGAATTTTTGATGAATTGAAAGGACGACATGACAGACTCAAATATCTGAGGAATTGTTGAGCTTTGGGAGAAGCTGAATTTTCCTGTTCTTTCCAAACAACAAGTGTCTGCAAAGGTTGACAAACTTATCACATCTTTTGAAAAACACAGAAAGTGACCAAATGCAGAATTTGAAGAAAATCTTGCTCATCTGTTCGATATTACAAAAACAAATGGAAATTGGCTTTGTTGTGAGGACAAAGAACTGTACAAAAGACAAATGAATCAGGAGGCAGGGTTGGATATACAACTGTGAAAGTGGCTCCTATGTCAACAATCCATCCATCAAAAAGGGCCAAACACACATCAGAACCCTCGACAAGCCAAACGGTTATCTCTGAATCCAGTGATAGTGAGGAAGGAAGCAGTGGTGAGTGTGACCCTGATGTGCCTCGCTCCAACATAGTACCTGAGAGAGCTGTAAAGTTGATGGAGGAGGTTCGTTCTCCTTGCAAAACAGACAAATATCATGTATAATAAGTGTTATTGTGCTGTTTTGCACCTGTCTTAACGTAACCCTGAGAATTTAATTTTGTTTTAGCACTCTGGGGTCAGTCTGAACTGGGAGCGAAGAGCTGGATGTACTTGTTATTATTACACTGATAGCACGACTTTGTTTTCGTAGCCACTAACGACTGGGAGTGAAGCATGCTGGGATCATTCTGAACTGGGAGTGAAGAACTGCTTTTATTATATCTTTGAAATAACTTTCAGATGCCTGTTGATTAAAGAAATTATGTGCGCCAGGGAGGTTGAGTTGGCCACTCACCCTCCCTTCGCGGACACACTAGAAAAGAGGGAGTAGAACCATGCTTCAACAGAGTCTGCTGCGGGTTAACGTACGAACGCCCAGCCGGTTGACAGGCGCACTCTGCTGAAGGTGTTGGCTCTCCACCTTAAAGGCGTCACGGTAAGAGAAAAATGCGCTGCAACCACTTGTGTTTGATGTAACTGCTTTTGTGGGGAATAAATATACGCCTTTTTATTCTAGCAAAATGCAGTCTGTGTGATCATTTCTGTGTGCCGATCTGACCGAACCTTGTGTTTCAAAACATATCATAACAGCAAATTTATTAACACTAATACACAAATCTGAAACACTATTAAAAATGCTACTACTATAAATGCTACAACCCCTGGCAATAATTATGGAATCACCGGCCTCGGAGGATGTTCATTCAGTTGTTTAATTTTGTAGAAAAAAAGCAGATCACAGACATGACACAAAACTAAAGTCATTTCAAATGGCAACTTTCTGGCTTTAAGAAACACTATAAGAAATCAAGAATAAAAAATTGTGGCAGTCAGTAACGGTTACTTTTTTAGACCAAGCAGAGGGAAAATATGGACTCACTCAATTCTGAGGAATAAATTATGGACTCACCCTGTAAATTTTCATCCCCAAAACTAACACCTGCATCAAATCAGATCTGCTCGTTAGTCTGCATCTAAAAAGGAGTGATCACACCTTGGAGAGCTGTTGCACCAAGTGGACTGACATGAATCATGGCTCCAACACGAGAGATGTCAATTGAAACAAAGGAGAGGATTATCAAACTCTTAAGAGGGTAAATCATCACGCAATGTTGCAAAAGATGTTGGTTGTTCACAGTCAGTTTGTGTCTAAACTCTGGACCAAATACAAACACACATGGGAAGGTTGTTAAGGCAACATACTGGTAGACCAAGGAAGACATCAAAGCGTCAAGACAGAAAACTTAAAGCAATATGTCTCAAAATCGAAAATGCACAACAAAACAAATGAGGAACGAATGGGAGGAAACTGGAGTCAACGTCTGTGACCGAACTGTAAGAAACCGCCTAAAGGAAATGGGATTTACATACAGAAAAGCTAAACGAAAGCCATAATTAACACCTAAACAGAAAAAAACAAGGTTACAATGGGCTAAGGAAAAGCAATCGTGGACTATGGATGACTGGATGTAAGTCATATTCAGTGATGAATCTCGAATCTGCATTGGGAAAGGTGATGATGCTGGAACTTTTGTTTGGTGCCGTTCCAATGAGATTTATAAAGATGACTGCCTGAAGAGAACATGTAAATTTCCACAGTCATTGATGATATCAATCAATCAATCAATCAACTTTTTTCTTGTATAGCGCCAAATCACAACAAACAGTTGCCCCAAGGCGCTCCACATTGCAAGGCAAGGCCATACAATAATTATGAAACACAGTCTACGTCTAAAGCAACATAACCAAGGGATGGTCCAGGGTCACCCGATCCAGCCCTAACTATAAGCCTTAGCGAAAAGGAAGTTTAAGCCTAATCTTAAAAGTAGAGAGGGTATCTGTCTCCCTGATCTGAATTGGGAGCTGGTTCCACAGGAGAGGAGCCTGAAAGCTGAAGGCTCTGCCTCCCATCTACTCTTACAAACCCTAGGAACTACAAGTAAGCCGCAGTCTGAGAGCGAAGCGCTCTAATGGGGTAATATGGTACCTACGAGGTCCCTAAGATAAGATGGGACCTGATTATTCAAAACCTTATAAGTAAGAAGAAGAATTTTAAATTCTATTCTAGCATTAACAGGAAGCCAATGAAGGGAGGCCAACACGGTGAGATATGCTCTCTCCTGCTAGTCCCGTCAGTACTCTAGCTGCAGCATTCTGAACCAACTGAAGGCTTTTTAGGGAACTTTTAGGACAACCTGATAATAATGAATTACAATAGTCCAGCCTAGAGGAACAAATGCATGATTAGTTTTTCAGCATCACTCTGAGACAAGACCTTCTGATTTTAGAGATATTGCGTAAATGCAAAAAGGCAGTCCTACATATTTGTTTAATATGCGCTTTGAATGACATATCCTGATCAAAAATAACTCCAAGATTTCTCACAGTATTACTAGAGATCAGGGAATGCCATCCAGAGTACGATCTGGTTAGACACCATGCTTCTAAGATTTGTGGGGCCAAGTACAATAACTTCAGTTTTATCTGAGTTTAAAAGCAGGAAATTAGAGGTCATCCATGTCTTTATGTCTGTAAGACAATCCTGCAGTTTAGCTAATTGGTGCGTATCCTCTGGCTTCATGGATAGATAAAGCTGTGTATCATCTGCGTAACAATGAAAATTGTAAGCAATACCGTCTAATAATACTGCCCAAGGGAAGCATGTATAAAGTGAATAAAATTGGTCCTAGCACAGAACCTTGTGGAACTCCATAATTAACTTTAGTCTGTGAAGAAGATTCCCCATTTACATGAACAAACTGTAATCTATTAGACAAATATGATTCAAACCACCGCAGCGCATGCCTTAATACCTATGACCTGCTCTAATCTCTGTAATAAAATTTTATGGTCAACAGTATCAAAAGCAGCACTGAGGTCCAACAGAACAAGCACAGAGATAAGTCCACTGTCCGAAGCCATAAGAAGATCATTTGTAACCTTCACTAATGCTGTTTCTGTACTATGATGAATTCTAAAACCTGACTGAAACTCTTCAAATAGATCATTCCTCTGCAGGTGATCAGTTAGCTGTTTTACAACTACCCTCTCAAGAATCTTTGAGAGAAAAGGAAGGTTGGAGATTGGCCTATAATTAGCTAAGATAGCTGGGTCAAGTGATGGCTTTTTAAGTAATGGTTTAATTACTGCCACCTTAAAGGCCTGTGGTACATAACCAACTAACAAAGATAGATTGATCATATTTAAGATTGAAGCATTAAATAATGGTAGGACTTCCTTGAGCAGCCTGGCAGGAATGGGGTCTAATAAGCATGTTGATGGTTTGGATGAAGTAACTAATGAAAATAACTCAGACAGAACAATCGGAGAGAAAGAGTCTAACCAAATACCGGCATCACTGAAAGCAGCCAAAGATAACGATACATCTTTGGGATGGTTATGAGTAATTTTTTCTCTAATAGTCAAAATTTTGTTAGCAAAGAAAGTCATGAAGTCATTACTAGTTAAAGTTAATGGAATACTCAGCTCAATAGAGCTCTGACTCTTTGTCAGCCTGGCTACAGTGCTGAAAAGAAACCTGGGGTTGTTCTTATTTTCTTCAATTAGTGATGAGTAGAAAGATGTCCTAGCTTCACGAAGGGCTTTCTTATAGAGCAACAAACTCTTTTTCCAGGCTAAGTGAAGATCTTCTAAATTAGTGAGACGCCATTTCCTCTCCAAGTTATGGGTATCTGCTTTAAGCTACGAGTTTGTGAGTTATACCACGGAGTCAGACACTTCTGATTTAAAGCTCTCTTTTTCAGAGGAGCTACAGCATCCAAAGTTGTCTTCAATGAGGATGTAAAACTATTGACAAGATACTCTAACTCCCTTACAGAGTTTAGGTAGCTACTCTGCTCTGTGTTGGTATATGACATTAGAGAACATAAAGAAGGAATCATATCCTTAAACCTAGTTACAGCGCTTTCTGAAAGACTTCTAGTGTAATGAAACTTATTCCCCACTGCAGGGTAGTCCATCAGGGTAAATGTAAATGTTATTAAAAAATGATCAGACAAAAGGGAGTTTTCAGGGAATACTGTTAAGTCTTCTATTTCCATACCATAAGTCAGAACAAGATCTAAAATATGATTAAAGTGGTGGGTGGACTCATTTACTTTTTGAGCAAAGCCGATAGAGTCTAATAATAGATTAAATGCAGTGTTGAGGCTGTCATTCTCAGCATCTGTGTGGATGTTAAAATCGCCCACTATAATTATCTTATCTGAGCTAAGCACTAAGTCAGACAAAAGGTCTGAAAATTCACAGAGAAACTCACAGTAACGACCAGGTGGACGATAGATAATAACAAATAAAACTGGTTTTTGGGACTTCCAATTTGGATGGACAAGACTAAGAGACAAGCTTTCAAATGAATTAAAGCTCTGTCTAGGTTTTTGATTAATTAATAAGCTGGAATGGAAGATTGCTGCTAATCCTCCGCCCCGGCCCGTGCTACGAGCATTCTGACAGTTAGTGTGACTCGGGGGTGTTGACTCATTTAAACTAACATATTCATCCTGCTGTAACCAAGTTTCTGTTAGGCAGAATAAATCAATACGTTGATCAATTATTAAATTATTAATACAATATATATATACAATTATTATTGATATGGGGCTGCATGTCAGGTAAAGGCACTGGGGAGATGGCTGTCATTACATTATCAATAAATGCACAAGTTTACGTTTATTTTGGACACTTTTCTTATCCCATCAATTGAAAGGATGTTTGGGGATGATGAAATCATTTTTCAAGATGATAATGCATCTTGCCATAGAGCAAAAACTGTGAAAACATTCCTTGCAAAAAGACACATAGGGTCAATGTCATGGCCTGCAAATAGTCCGGATCTTAATCCAATTGAAAATCTTTGGTGGAAGTTGAAGAAAATGGTCCATGACAAGGCTCCAACCTGCAAAGCTGATCTGGCAACAGCAATCAGAGAAAGTTGGAGCCAGATTGATGAATAGTACTGTTTGTCACTCATTAAGTCCATGCCTCAGAGACTGCAAGCTGTTATAAAAGCCAGAGGTGGTGTAACAAAATACTAGTGATGTGTTGGAGCGTTCTTTTGTTTTTCATGATTCCATAATTATTTTTCTCAGAATTGAGTGATTCCATTTTTTTTTTCCCTCTGCTTGGTCTAAAAAAGTAACCGTTACTGACTGCCACAATTTTTTTTCCTGATTTCTTAGTGTTTCTTAAAGTCAGAAAGTTGCCATTTGAAATGACTAGTTTTGTGTCATGTCTGTGATCTGCTTTTTTTTCTACAAAATTAAACAATTGAATGAACATCCTCCGAGGCCGGTGATTCCATAATTTTTGCCAGGGGTTGTATATGTACTCATTTTCATGTATTCCTCATGTGTATTGTATGTAAAACTGACATCTTATAATAAAGAGTGTTAGATCTGCTAGGTGTTTTAATGTGAAATATGAAACTGTCTTAGGTGCGGGAGGTTTTTTCAAGGTCTGGCAAAACCAAAGTCATTTTTGTGAGTTTTAGGTAAAAGTTCATCATTTATAACCCCAGGCTAATAAATTTGAGATTTGTCATAACCCTAATCCCCAGTCAGAGCCAACAGCTCCCCACCCGCACTGTAAACACTGTTGGTGGAGAGCTGCTTCCACCTCCAGAGCCGTTGGACGGTTTGCCAGAATTTCTTCGAGGCGGACCAATAGTCCTCCTCCATGGCCTCCCCAAACTCCTCCCAGACCAGAGTTTTTGCCTCTGTGACCGCACAGGCTGCAG
Source organism: Thalassophryne amazonica (assembly GCF_902500255.1). Classification (NCBI taxonomy): domain Eukaryota; kingdom Metazoa; phylum Chordata; class Actinopteri; order Batrachoidiformes; family Batrachoididae; genus Thalassophryne; species Thalassophryne amazonica. The sequence continues at coordinate 63,947,896 of NC_047111.1, forward strand.
CACGCTTGGCCTGCCGGTACCTGTCAGCTGCCTCCAGAGTCCCACCTGCCAACAAAGACAAGTAGGACTCCTTCTTCAGCTTGACGGCATCCCTTACTTCTGGCGTCCACCACTGGGTTTGGGGATTGCCACCGCGACAGGCACCAGAGACCCTGCGACCACAGCTACAAGCGGCCACATTGACAATGGAGGTGGAGAACATGGTCCACTCGGACTCCATGTCTCCAACCTCCCCCGGGATCTGGGAGAAGCTCTCCCAGAGGTGGGAGTTGAAGACCTCGCTGACAGAGGGTTCCTCCAGTTGTTCCCAGCAGACCCTCACAATACGTTTGGGCCTGCCAGGTCTGACCGGCTTCCCAACAACTCAAAAGAATTATCTGGTCACAATGCCAGAGTCCTGGGTTTTAGCCTTCTGGTTATAAAGTCCGACTTCCATGCCAGAGATTGTGAGTTCGCGCCCTGAGTGGAGTGAATGGGCAGAGTCATAACAACACAATGCAGAGTCAACAAGTAAACCAAAGAATGCATCAAAAAATCTAATCCAAAATGTAATGCAAATTTTTAGGCAGAAATTTATGTCACTTTTTTATTAAAAAACATAAACTAGATTTACATAAGTTTAATTAACTATAAATTGTTAAGTTACTAAAACTTTAACAATGAAATTCAAAGTACAGTGCAAATGGAGGTTTTCCTTACCACTGTTGCCTATGCGCTTGCTTTCTGTCAGGTGGAGGGTGGCTGTGAAGCATCTTGGGGTGACTTATGTTGTGACTTGGCGTTATATAAATAAATTAAATAAACTGAACTGGTTGGGGGGGGGCGATCATGTTAACTCCTTTCACATCCTAATACAGTGACAAGGTAGTTTTAAGGAGTTTACCTCGTCAGAAACAATTTGTTTAGGTGTGATTGTCAAATTAGGAGTTGATAAAAGAAGAACTAATTGATTTTTTTTCATTATTATATTTATTATTATGGTGTTCATTTTTATTTATTATTTAATTTTATTTCAAATATGACAGGTCTTATTTGGGGGCCCAGAGGGCCCTGACAGGAGACTCATCCCATCACATGATCAAACAGACCCTTAGCATGGGGCAACATCAGTGTAATGTTGCAATCACCACTGTATATCTTTATGTCAAGTCCAATTCATTTATTAAGCACATTTCATTAAGAGAAAGCCCAATGTGCTTTACAAGATAAAAACACAGGGGCGGAAAAGAAATATGCAGGAAAATATGAAACCAGTAACAATTCTAGTGTCATATATACCCTGCCCCTCGCACAGTGACCGATGGGTCCATTCCCAACTCTTGAAAGTCACCACTGATCTGGTGCAGCCTTTGGCCTGTTTGGGAAAGTGGGAGTTAGAGCTTATTTATACAGATGCTACTGCTGGGATGCCAAAAACATGTGGTGTGATTTTCATGTAGTTTTATTTACATCAGCCACAACATGTCACTGTGAGTAGAAATTGGTTTACTGCGAACAAAGGCTTCTGGGTAACTTGAACTGCTCCTTGAAAGTTTTTTTTTTTTTAAATAAACTACTTCATAAGCAACAACAGCTAAGATGTGATGTGCTGGTACGGTAAAGTATGACCAAGGGTGTTAATAAAAGGTCAAGTTCAAAAGCATGATTCTGTGAACTTCATGACAAGTTAAAAACAAGACAAATGTGCCAACACTTTTCACCTTTAAAAATACATCATTTGTTGTAAGACATAACACTGCTGTGTAGTGTCATAGAATATGTAATACATTCTCATGATATTAAATCAGGTTGTTAATCATTTCATTACTGAGTGATCATCAGCAACTGTCTTTTCACCACAACCAGTGAAGTTGGGCAGAGGTTAATTTTCCACCCCTGCTTGTCTGTCTGTCTGTCTGTCTGTGAACAACCTGGAGCCCACAGTTTTCCATGTATCATTATGAAATTTTTACTGAAGATTCATATCTTGAGCAAGAACTAATTCAATTTTCAAGGTCATAGATCAAACTCAGGAAAAAATCCCTATCTTTAGCATTGAACAAATTTCCAAAAAATCATAACTCGGTCAAAAAATATCATTTTTTTCATGTTTAATCATGTTATGTAGGATGGTATCCTTTACCGACTGACAAAGTTTGATCCGGATCTGATCCAGATTACAGATTTTGTGACGATTTCAATTTAACATCCAAAACCACATTTAATATCATAATCAAACATGCTCCAATCACTCTCACATTTGAACGTGAGGTGCACACAAAGTTTGATCCAGATCTGATTCGAATTGTGATTTTTTTTTTTTTTTTTTTTTTGGACCTTTGAATTTAATATTGAAAAGAGCCCATTTGGTGTACATTTTGCATTATATCTCAAACAAAAGTGCCTCAATCTCTCTCATTTTTCTGTTATGGATTTACCTACACCACCAAAATTGGATGGAGGTTCCAGTTTTATGCCTGTCTATCTATCTTTCAGTTATCAGTCAGAAACCAAGTGCCAAAAAGCAATGACAAATTGTGCATAGCAGAGATAACCAATGTTCTGTGAAAATAACTGAAAAAGAATTCAGAAACTGAAAAAGTTGAAATGAAAAACCTGACAACACCACAAAAAAAAACTGCAATTCAAGTCCATTAACTAAATACATGTGCTGATTTTGCTGACAGTGCCATGGGTGACCCACCTGGAGGAGAAAGAGAGAAGGGGCCAAGTATGAAGACATGGCTATCGACTACCGCCAGCAGGGCTGGAAGGTGAGGTGTCTGCTCATCGAGGCTGGCTGCAGGGTGTTTACGGGGCAGTCACTCTACAAGATCTTGAGTGCACTGGGCATCACTGGAGTGCTGAGGAGAATAGCCATCAAGAACATCAGAAAGGAAGCAGAGAAATCCTGGAGATGGCTGTGGTTTAATGGTAAATGGACTTTTCCATCTGCATCAGACGCTCAAAGCACTTTACAATAATGCCTCACATTCACCCTGATGTGAGGTTGCTGCCATACAAGGTACTCACTACACACCGGGAGCAACTACAGGATTAAGGACCTTGCCCAAGGGCCCTTAGTGATTTTCTGGTCAGGCTGGGATTTGAACCGAAGATCCTCTGGTTTCAAGCTCAACGCTAAACCACTAGACCATCACATCCCCCCTGTGGATCAGGAGAGCAGATCCAAGGGGAGTAGCAAATGCCATCTGAAAACAAGCCTGGTTGGATCAACAAAGGCTGGGTCACCTGGGCAAGGGTGTATGATGTTGAAAGACCTGAAACACCCGATGACCCCAGGGTACATCATTGATGATGTGTTTAGGAACATCCGAGATTTGTTTTCTATAAGTCAAAGTGAGTTACCTGTTATTTTATTCTTATTTATTTAAAAAAAAACATGGGGAGTCAAATCAGCCTGCATTGCTCTGTTCAGTTTATATCAAAGTTTTTCTGCACATGCCTATGCATTTATTTCCACTTCTTTATAAGAGTTTGGTGTTTACATTTGTTCTACAAAGTTTTATAAAGCAACTAGCTGGGGTACTTGCCGCTCCCTGGGTTAACCTGTTTTAGACATAAGCCAAATGCCAATCATTTTAATCAAAACAATTGCACAACATTTGTTTTTGTAATGCTGATGTCTTATAAATATAATAGTTAATGGGCTAAAGTTTGTTCAGCAGAACTATAAGAGGTGGACTCCCCAAACTAAGTGGAAATTGTTGGGAAAGTGTAGGGACACGGACCCACAACAGGGGGCGCAAAGGAACCGGACAATTGATGAGCCAATAAATAATAATTTACTGTTGTAAATGTGAGCAACGGAATACAGACAGAACCAGAATACAGAGTACAGACAATTACACGAAGATGACATGTGGGCAGGCTCAAGGATAGGAGAGCACCGTCCAGAGAAGAGCCGGACCCCACACGATTTCCACTGCCACCGGATCTGGAAACACACTGGAGACGCCAAGTCCTGAGTCCCCAGGTGGCCACCGTCTTCAGCTGCCGGATCTGGTACTCCAACACAGTTCAACTCCGGTTGTCTCTGTAGTTCGGTGTGACAAGTGAACGCCCTTCACTTCATCACCACTCCGTACTCCGACAGAACGACAACAGTGAGTAGACTCCTGAAACAATATCACAGAATAGAGAAAGTAATGTGCGCACGGCACAATCACGGCTGACGTATTACCTATGGGTAGACGATATCTCGGCAGTGAGGTGGAGATGTTGTCTGGCTTTTATGGATGGTTGATGATGAGTGGTGATGAGTGACAGCTGTCACTCCGGTGGCTCCTGCGTGGCGGCAGCGCCCTCTCGTGCCCGAAGCCCGCACTTTGGGCAGGGCGCCCTCTGGTGGTGGGCCAGCAGTACCTCCTCTTCTGGCAGCTCACACAACAGGAAATACTTGGTTAAAAGACAAACATTTGAAGTCCTTCATGCAGACTTTGTTTTGCAATCAAATTTATAACAAAATTACACACAAAAGGTAGGTAACAGTAAATGTAAATATCAATGAATCAAAATTGAGGTAGTGGTGCATTTCATGAATGTATTCAGACAGGAAGGCAAACTGGGTTGTACAGGACATTCAGGTGCTTAACAGTTGAGAACATAAAGTAGCTGAAGAAAGGGATTAAATAAACTGAGATGGCCAACACATATACAGGGCTGGAAATTTGAATCTGCCTGGTCATACCCACAGCCTCAGCCTAAGCATGTTGTTGTTTTGCTGAGTGTGCTGTGGCTGTGCTGAGTGTGCTGTAGAAAGGGATTAAATAAACAGAGATGGCCAACACATATACAGGGCTGGAAATTTGAATCTGCCAGGTCATACCCACAGCCGGCTATTTTGGGGGGTAATTTTCAGTTCAAGTTTTTAAAAAATGGTACCAGTTTGTTCCCCATGTCATGAGGATTCAGAATATATATATAGTTTTTAGGGCTACATATTATAGTTTGGGAGTTTATCCAGGACAGACAGACAGACATAGCCCTTTATGTATATAGATAAAATGTCAACACTTTACTTTTTCTTTATAACAGTTCTGTAACTTCAGAAGAAATGCAACAGAAAACAACCACAAATCAGAAAAGTTGGGACTATATGTAAAATGAAATTAAAATTCAAAAAATGTTGCACTATTCCCAGTTTCTCCACTCACACCCACAGAAGGAAGAAATTCTTCCAGAGTTGTGTCTTGGTGGCTTCCCTCACTCCTCTCCTTCCAGCACGGACATTTAGTTTTTGAGAACTGCCTACCTGGCACAGATTTACCACACAGTACCACATTGTTTGTATTTTCTGAATGATGGATATAATGAAGTCACTGACCTGTAAATGTTCATGTATCCATCCCCTGATATTTCTCAAGAAAACTAGCTGTGAAAATTAAAAAAAACTGCCCTGTCCAAACCTCTTTTTTTAATGTTACAGGTCTTAAATGCAGGAATGATGTGTATTAATACATAAAATAAAACTGACTGACCGCACAAAACATGAAATATGTTGGTTTCATACTGTCTGCAGTTACAAAAACATAAGTCAAAGAAAATATCAGTATCATTATGGTTCCCCCCTCCCCACACCACACTTTCCGTATCATCCAAACTACAATTACACACACACACATATTATATATATATATATATATATATATATATATATATACATACACACACATACACAGTTGTGCTCAAAGGTTTACATACCCTGGCGGAATGTTTGTTTTGTTTTGTTTTTTTGGCAATTTTTCAGAGAATATGAATGATATAACAAAGACTTTTTTTCCACTCATGGTTAGTGGTTGGGTGAAGCCATTTATTGTCAAACAACCAGGTTCACTCTTTATAAATCATAATGACAACACAAACTACCCAAATGACCCTGATCAAAAGTTTACATACCTCTGTTCTTAATAACATGTATTGCCCCCTTTAACATCAATGACAGCTTGGAGTCTTTTGTGGTAGTTGTGGACGAGGCTCTCTGATGATAAAGCTGCCACTGAATATGTTTCGGACTTTATTTACATCAATTACAAAGAAATACAAACAATATGGCACTCTGTGGTAAATCTGCATGGAGTAGACAGTTCTCAAAAACTGAGTGACTGTGCAAGAATTAGAAGAGTGAGGAAAGCCACCAAGACACCAGGACAACCCAGAAGACGTTATAGGCTTACGTGGCTGTGATTGAAGAAATTATGCACAGTGCAAGCAGTGAAACCCACACAAACACGCAGCGAGCATGCAAACTCCACACAGAAAGGCCACAGGTGGGAATCAAACCCATGACCTCCTTGTATTTGCTTGTTATTCAACTGTTGCAGCTTGCAGGTCCTGGTGGGCAGCCCTAATCTGCTTATTGGGTGCACCGGACCATCTTTTGGAGGCCTTAAGATGGGTGCGACACTACCAGGCTGGCAAATCTCATTCTCTTCCTCCCACCACATTTGTGTTTGGCTGCCTGGCATTTGGCCTTGTGTTTAAGTTTTATTTGGTTTTACCACGTGTAGCTATTAATAAAATTGTTACTTCTTACTGGGTTGGTTGTATCCCCCCATTTTTTAACAATCTGGAGGAAAAGCTGGTAAATGGGAATCACAACAACCTCGACACTAACAAAAAATATTCAAAACTATTCCATTGCACTAATTTCTGATGTGTGATGTATTTTGCCTTTCAACCTTTTTATCACCTAAGTATGTAGCCAACACAGCAATTGGCAAATGGTTTAATTGACCATTAATGCCTCCATGACTTGAAGACTAACTGGCAAATGGAACCTGGCAGTAGCTAATTAGAAATATCCACAATTTCAACAAATCAAAAGTAGTGTTTTTTCCTTTTATTTATTTATTTATTTTAATTGTTCCGTAACAGATGTGGTTAGAGAATACTTTTAAATTTGGATTAAGGAAAACAGTCAACAATTATTTGGGTCAAAGACATGCGATGTGGGCGGTTTTTATTTCACCATGAGGTGGCACCAAATTAGACGACTAGGCAGAGTTGTTTATGGGACAAGGAACCCTTGCATTGATATCCACTTCTATCCATCACATTGTATGTGGTGCACAGTTATCGCTAAGCTCGAGAGTTATCCTGGTAGCGACCAGACTAGTTCAGAAGTATAAGTTACTACAGTAACTCAGCCAGACTTGACATTAGTGAGATTTCTGGAATAGAACACTCACTTAGAAAGTTGCGACTTGCGACCCTCTGATCTGTGTCCTTGGACAAGACACTTCATCTACATTGTTCCAGACAGAGTCAAGTCAAGTGTGGGAACGTGCTGGTGTTGTGCTTCACCGTATCCACGACACTATGGAATACACAGAGAAACACATCACAGGGCCAAAATGAAGAAGGTGATGCTCCTTCAAAATGCACGTGATGAGTCTTAGTTAAAGTGACACCATGCACACCACACAACCACCTTGGATTCTGTATGGCCACAGTTCTCAAACTGTGTTACGTGTGCTCCCTCTAGTGGTACACTAAAGCCAGCTCAGAGTTCTCACTGGGACTATTTTTTTTTTATAAAGACAAAAAGTATACAAGTAGTCTACATACACACACCAGAAAACATTAACCACAAAATTTGTAATCAGTGAAATTATATTTAAACTAGGTTTTCATTGTAAAAAAAACAAACAAACAACAACAAGAATAAAAAATTATATTCATTTTTAAGTAACTTGCACAATGCATCTGTGAACTACTTGGGTTACTACTCAAACCACCAGTGAAATTTGTATAGAAGTGCAGGCAGTGTACAGTGAACTTTAAAGCATTTTCAGCAATTAAAGGTGTTAAGAGACTTATAAAAGATGTATAACAATGGCTCTTGTGGACTGTGTTAAATACGACTGTGCTAACAGCAAATATAAACTAAAATGGTGGCAGAGAAAAGGCATAATTAACTGGAAAAAAAATCAAAAAGAAATGTGGATTAAACCTCTGTTTTGATTCTATTTCCTACCGGGAAGATGCACACGGACATAAAAGATGGATAAAGACACAAGTTTCCTACAGATTTATTCATTTTTTCATTATTACTGAAACTGTGATGAATTATTCTATATTTATTATGCAAAATATAGCGTGGCTACCTGACCTGGGACCAACGGGTCTGGCCGGGTTCAGACAAATATTTTGAAATGATAATTGTGTTCAGGTCTGGTTATGCCCGCACAAAGACACTGAATGTATGGAACGTTTCTGAAATGATGATGTCACAGCCCAGCCTCCATAACCTCAGCCGCTCATAATGAATGTTGCTGTTAACAGTGTGATAAAACAGTTTTTGTTGTTGTTGTCTTGGTGGATCATTAATGGGATTTATTTTCATCTTGAGCAGAGTGTTGAAGAGATAATGGATGGAGAGCGCGGTTCAGGCCTCATAACTTGTGTCTGACAGAGTACAGATTGAACCAGATGCTGTTAATGTTATTTTCATCCTAAAGAAATCCACGGTAACTGAACAAAAGCTATTAGATCCTATTTGTTTTTATTTGTTTGTTTGGGGGTTTTTTTTTTACGTTTGCATCATGTGAAGCAGACCTGATGGCCTCAGCACACATAGTCAATGAATTCTTTTAGTTCTGACCTGTTCCATTCTTTCACCCAGTGTCCTCATCACAGCATGACGAAAACCATTATCCACATAAGAGGTCCTTGTTTTGGAAGACAACATCTGGAAATAGTTTAATTACTTATTGTGGAAATTACTTGTGAATAAATAAGGAAGTCCCGCAGTCAGTTTTTTATTTTATTTTATTTTATTTAAGTTACAGTGTTTGTGAAGCATTGTGTATTGCCCAAAAAAGTGAAAATTAAAAAGCGAAACACTCAGTGTGAGTCTGAGCAAAACACAGTTGAAAGAGTGGACATTTGCTGAGAGAATCTTCTTTTGGAAACTGTTTGTCACTGTGGCCAGGGACGGAGCTGTAGCTGTGTGATGGGCTCATCTCACACCGGGCAGAGAGGCAGCAGCCGACCAAATAGTCCCTCCCCGCGTAAAGCGGACCGTGTGTTTTTTAAAAATAGACACACTACTTCACTTTAAATGCACAGTAGGTCTATTTCAGATGATCATTGTGGACCGTCTTTCTCTTAAAAGGCTATTTTTCACGTTGGAAAGGTGTAGCTATTGTTGCTAATTTGATTAGTTGTTAGGCTCTAGTCTTCTGTTTTGTTTTTTTTCTGGGGACGTTGCAGCGCCACACACCGACCTGGCATATGTACTACAAAGCTTCGAGGCACAGAATTTGCCTCGAACATTTTTTGTAATCTAATTATTTGAGTTACTCAACTAATCGTTTCAGCCCTAGCAGGCCGCGGCCTCAACTTTATCTAAATTCTGGGTCTTTTAGTGAAGCTTAGGACTAGTGGCCGGCGATCACCTTAGTATTTCTTCTGTTTTTCTTGTTGCTTAATGCTGGCAAATTACGCTGTGTTTGTTGTGTTTCTGATGCTTGATTCTGCTTTTTCTTTATTTTCTCTCTGTTTGAGGTACGGTTCCATCCAGAGATGGGTGTGGTATCTGTTCCAGAAACAGTCCTGTGCACCGGCAACATTTCTTGTATGTTCATTTTGTCAGGAACTCGAGGTGATGTGGCACCAAAGGTTGTGGGACCCAAATGCAAAAACTCACAGACAATGGAATTGAAATTGAAAGGCTTTATCGGTCAAAAAATGAGCTTGGATTCGGTACACAGTTAGGCAGTCATGGATGCAGAGGTACAGATAGTCAGCAGGCCAGGGCGTCATCATAAAGGCAGGCTCAGGTCTTTAACACAAGCAGACAAAGTACGTGGGCAGCAGCAAGACGAGGTCACAAAACAGAGCTGGGTCAGTACACGGCAAAACAAGGCAGAGCTATGAAAAGGCTGGTACGAGGACTGTGAAAATCAACAAACTGGCGGGGCTTGAGTGAAGACAGAGAGTTTAAATAACCAAGGTGGAAATGAGGAAAGTGAGAACAGGTGTGTTGGAAGAACCAGGAAGAGGGCGTGGCAAACAGAAGAAACAGAAAAGTTCAGGTGGGCGTGACTTAGTGCAAAAATACTGAACAGCAAAAACCAAAAGGTAATTCTGATGAAGAAAAAACAGAAATAAAATGCAGAGACAAGTGCAATAAGACAGAGATGAAAGAAAACAGAAAAAAACAACTAAACATCATGACATGCAAACAGAAAGAAATGACCCCAAAAACTAGTACATGTTAAAGTGGACAGACCAGCCAGAATATAAAAGACTAAGCCAAAACTAGAACGGAACTGACCATGGCTAGAGTATAAAAACTAACAAGAACAAAATGGCAAACAAACCCACAGACTACAGAATAACAGATAATGCCTAAAATGACTAAACAGAAAACTAAGAGATAAACTGAAAACAAAAGCAGAGACAAAAGTAAACTTCACAGAAAAGGCCAGACTAAAGCATAATACAAGAAATTAAATAAACAGAACAAAACCAAGACTGAAGTGAAAACTAAGGTAACAATTAATGAAAACAATAAAACAAACAAAACAGCTACTACACTACTACACAATACATGAGTGATGAACAGAAAACAAAACCAATGAAAACATGAACATGGCAGGAATGCAAATACAGATGTACAGAACAAGAAAGCAAAGATCAATGAAAAAGTCATAACAGAAAGCACATCAAGGGCAGGACCATGACACATTTTGTGAATTGTTTTGTAATTTATGTCTGTAGCATGGCTCAAGCAGAGGGTCACCCCTTTGAGTCTGGTCTGCTTTGGGTTTCTTCCTCAGAGGGAGTTTTTCCTTACCACTGTTGCTCTGGTGGTTGGTAAGGTTAGACCTTACTTGTGTGAAGTGCCTTGAGGCAAACCTGTTGTGATTTGATGCTATATAAATAAAAATAAACTGAAATTTTATTGAGTGTTATAATACGGTGCTCCGGGTGCATTTGCATCATGATCAGTGTTTACCACAGCCACTCGTTGCCTCGTCAGCATTCTGCTTGTGAGGAAAATAAATCCCTTTGATGATCAACCAAGACAAAAAAAAAAAAGTGTTACACTGTTAAAGCAACATCATTTGTTATGAGCAGCTGAGGTTAGAGAGGCCGAATTATGACATTATCATTTCATAAACATTCCGTATTTTCAGCTTTGTGCTGATCGATGTGACCGAACCCAAAATGAATCAGTGTATCATTTCGAAAGATTTGTCCAAACCCGGTCCTGGGTCAGGTATCCATGGTCTAGTTTGCAAGGACATGTAGTCATTTTGACAACGTGTCTTTCCTCTTTCTCTGTCAAAAACACACTACAGATTCTGGACTGATGCTGCACACGCAAGTGCAATCAGTTCTTCTTTACTGCCGGACACAGTCCTAGATGTCAGACGACCATCGTGAATGCAAAAACGCTTTAAGCCGTTAACTGATCTAAATCATAGTTATCCATGCTGCTTTGTGCTATTTTGTTGTAACCAAGATCCACCAATGCAGCGGGCGAATCAAGATGAGCAAATCGCTCTATGCCAGCCTGGTTGAAGCTGTTGTGATGACAAGCAGAGGAAGCAAAAATAGTGCAAAAACATTGCAGCCATGGCTTCAAATGGGAAATGTTAGGAGAAGTGAGGTGAATATGTCAGGCAACACAGCACAAGCTGGAGTTGCCAACAGACAAGTTTTTATGAACCAAGCACAAGTGCTAGTTACGGTGACTTTATGCTACATTTACACATAGGCAGGACGCGTTACGAATGTCATTTGTGTCATTCCTGACATTCTTAACGTGTCTTAATGCATCTGAATAGGTTTCTTAATAGTGCGTGTTATTCGTGATTTTGGTGGAGCATGTTTTTGGCTGTCAAAAATCTTTCACGAATGTCACGCACCACCCTCGTTTTGCCTCATGTCGTGGAGGTTGCAACTGAGCGTGTTGATCCGTCTTGATTCGTGGTGATCCTTAGAGCGTGACAGCGTTCTTCTCTGACGTGCGCACAATTAAACCCTGCTGCACCGCATTCAGTTTCATTGCTGCAGTATGTTGAAGAAGGACACTGACTCCAAGTCGGCTAAAAGTTTTGTTCCAATACTCCTCAGCGTGCTCCTGCAGGTGTTCCACCTGCTGCTGCTGTGCCTGATGTTTGGGAAAACACGCGAGATGAGAGCCGCGTGGAGCCATACACTCTGTCTCCTCCTCCTCTCTGTGCCACTCCATGGCACAGAGCCCAACTAAGCATGCAATCACAAAGTTCTTCTGCTGTGGATTTTGAGGAGCAAACTGGAGAGATCTGAATTGTTCAGCAGCTGATGGATGAATATGGGGGTGTGTGTGGAGAAAATTCACCTCATTCACAACGTAACAGAACGTAACAATGCGCTGTTATGCAAAACAGCGCGGAACATTATTCTTGACCATGCGTAATGGTTCCTGATAATTCTCCAGCAACACGTGCCATTAATTGTAACGCGTGGTAACAGGTTGCAGCAGTTCCTGAGGAAACCTGACACCTCTGGCTCAAATCACCTCATTTGTGATCAGCGGTCAAGAATGTATACTTTGTGCCATTTGTGACTTGTCATTATGTGTAAATGCAGCATTAACAGTGCTAGTGTAGCAGCTGTATTTTTTCGTCTGTGTTACATTGTTGCGTGTAACTCCTCCCACTCACGCCGCTCAGGACACAAACTCACAATCTCTGGCATGGAAGGCAAACACTCTGACCAGTTGGATAAAACCCGGGCTCTGGCCCAAGTGGCCGAGTATCCTTTGGTTGTCGTGGAAGTGAGGCCTATTAACTACCACATGCAGAGAGACTCATGCTGGTCTCCATCACACTAGCACTACTAGTAATGCTTCCATGGCACTAGCTAGGCAAAGGATGCAAAATCAGAAAGGAAACATGATTCGAGTTACAGCAAGCTTCAATTTTTTGGGGGGGGGGGGGGTAATGGGACTGAGGATGAGCCAAGGCCACAGTGTGTTGTGTGCAAAAATGTTTATAGCCAGGAATGCATGAAGTCATCACATCTCAGATGGCATTTTACCATTAAGCACCCATCGCTGAAAGATAAACCAGTTGATGATTTTCCCAGAAATTTGAAGAGCTAAAGCAGTCCAAGACAGCAATTCGGTACAGTACTACATCTATAGCCAAAACACAAGATGTTTCCTATTGTGGCAGCCTTCGAACAGCAAAAGCTGGTAAGCCACACACAACTGGTGAAGACCTGTGTCTGTTATTGGCCAACAGGCATCATGTGTGGGAGAAAACTGCAAAACAATTGAGCTTGATGCCACTCAGCAATAACACAGTGTCACGTAGAAAGGAAGCAATGGCAAATACTGTTAAAAACACTCTGATTGAACAGAATAAATGCAGTCCCTACTTTTCCATTCGACTTGACGAGACAGCAGATGTTGCAGATGAGGCCAGTTTGCTTGTTTACATTATATATGAATATCTAAGCACAGTTCATGAGGACTTTCTGTTCTGTCAAGTCACTTCAGACAAGAACTACAGCTGAACACATCTTTCACCTCATGAATGCATTTGTTCAAGAGAACGGGCTTGTAATTTCTCCCAGTTCTTTATGATCTTCAGCAAATGTATTTATAAAGAGAAACTGCATGAACTACACAAGTTTTTTTTATTTTCTAATAAGTTTATTCAATGAGGAGAAACAAATGCTAAATTATTGTTGTGTCCTAACTTAATTTTTGTTCAGCCTTTGTTACTCATCTTCATGAAGTCAGATGCAAAAATGTTGAAATTGGCCCTATCCTGCAATGATAAAGAATCCTTAAAAAATTACTTTATCCGGATCGTGTTCAGGATCATTACCAAAATTTAATGACTTCTAAGTTAGGCCAAGATACACCCCTGGTAAAAAGTTTTTTGAGTAATCCTGCTAACAAACCAACCAACCAACACGACCAAAAACATAACCTCCTTGGTGGAGGTAACCAGCAATAATTGTGGATTAATTGCTGTATTTTTGTCTAACGTAATTGGGTGTGATATGAATTGCCCTTTTAGCGATCAATAAAGTTGTTTTAATCTTGACTCGAGCTTGTACTCTCTCTTCTGTGTTGTGTTTTGACTCCTCCCACTCGCTCCCCTCAGGAGGCAAACTCACAATTTCCTGTATGGAAGGCGGATGAACCAGAAGGTCAAACCTGGACTCTGGCCAGAGAGTCCTATTAGCTGTTGTGCAGTGAGGTTTACTGACTATTATTGCACAGAAACTCCTGCTGGCCTCCAACACACATGCACACCCTTCTCACTGGGCATGCAGGCCTACAGACACCAATAACCACAAATTTCATTTCAACTGATTAAGTGATGAATTCTTTTTGTCACAAAGGAAGGATGGTGGAGACCCCAATGCAAGTAGAAGACGGGTTGGTGTAAGAAAAACAGCTTTATTTGTTGGAGCCAGGGACGGTGCAGAGATCAATACACGAGAGCAGCTAAATAGGATAACAGTGTCCAAGAGGCTAGGCAAAGATCACAACGATGCAAGCAAACAGGCAATCTCAAAAATACTCTATAAAATTCAGGTTCAACAACATAAAACCAACACAAGGAAACACTAGAAATAACAGCGAGAAAGCTGGCAAAAAAAGCATGCAGTATTCATCCCATGCATGAGAGGAACACAGGGGTATTAATATACACTAAGGGTAATCACACACAGGTGAAGGTAAACACTAACTGTCCACAGCTGGGGATGGAACACAGGAAGAAAGCTAACAAAATGCACAAGGAAACTGGTGGTGTCAAAATAAAACAGGAAGCGGGTCAAAGACACTGGTAGTTAAATACGTAAATACAAAGCAAACAAGCAGCAGAATAGGTACAGGGCAATCATTTCTAAATTACACACAGGAGGGAAGAAACTGCAATAAATAAGAAGAGCAATGGGAGATTTCTGATGTCTGTCAAGGGTTGACGAGGACTCAAAATAAAAGATATGTGATTCACATTGTGACCCAGACTTTACCTGGATCCAGATTCCATACCACAATGCTATAATTGCAGACTGATCCAGAATGGTCCGACTGATCAAGATGTTACAATCTTATATTTAATTCACAAACTGAAACAAAAGAGCGTCTTCCTGATTTTGGTTTTATGTGATGTTGTGTCCATGAGGTAGTCTTGACATAATCCTTAAAAGTCTACAAAGTGAAATCCTGATCCAAAATCCAGATCCAGATCACCTAAAAAATATTAATGAAGTCTTCCGAGGCCTAACACCATGTGTGCTGAAGATTTAGTGAAAATCTGTTAAGTAGTTTTAACATAATCCTTAAAAGCCAATAAAGTGAACTCCTGAACCAGAATCCAGATGAGAATCACCTCCAAAATTCAGTGGAGTCTTCCATAGTGTAATATCTATCGGTGGTGCAAATTTGAGAATCCATGAAGTAGGTTTTGTTGTTGTTGTTTTTACATAATCCTTCAAAGCCAATATAAAGTGAAATCTGGATCTAGATCTGGATCACGTCCAAAATTTAATGTAGTCTTTCAAGCCCTAATATCTATCTGTGCTGCAAATTTGGTGAGAATCCGTGACATCGGGGTTTTTTTTTTTATGTAATCCTTCAAAGACTATATAAAGTGAAATCTGGATCCAGATCTGGATCACCTCCAAAATTTAACAGAGCCTGCCATGCCCTATTATCTATTTGTGCTGCAAATTTGGTGAGAATTCATGAAGTAGGTTTTTTTTTGTATGTAATCCTTCAAAGCCTATATAAAGTGAAAATTTGGATCACCTCCAAAATTTAATGGAGTCTTCCATGGCCTAATATCTATCTGTGGTGCAAGTTTGGTGAGGATCCGTGAAGTAGTTTTTTGTTGTTGTTGTTGTTGTTGTTTTGGGGTTTTTGTTGTTTTTTTGTTTTTTTGTAATCTTTCAAAGTCTACATAAAGTCTTGATCCAGAATCTGGACCCTCTGGATGTCTTCAAAGTCAGTGCAGTAGTTTTGACATAATCCTGCTAACAGACAGGCAAATAAATAAGTGCGGATGATTTTTTTTACGTCCTTGGCCGACATAATAAAATCAAACCCAGGATGGACACTAGGAAGCAAAGGATAAAGACAGACATAGACATGAAAACCCACAGGGAACTCCAAATAATAACACTAGGAATAGTAACAATGGGGAGCCAGAAGACAAGGACAGACACAGACAGGGATCAAAACGCATTTTGGTAATATTTCCTTTGAATGCATTATTTTAGTAGGTCACATTACTATGCTTAATATTCTCAATGTTAATATTCTCACCTGTGTTTAAGTGCATGGCTTTTCTTCATACCTTAACATGGTACAGTTTATACATGCTACAGCCCAATTTTGTAGACAATAATTAGTTTTATTGATAAGTGGCCTTCTCTTTGGGGTTTCCATGGCTTGCTGATGCCGGACACCCTTCATCCTACTGGGGAAGATGCCACCATATTATCTGCAAACATACACTCCACAAAAATATAAGCGCAACACTTTTGGTTTTGCTCACATTTTGTATGAGATAAACTCAAAGATCTAAAACTTTTTCCACATACACAATATCACCATTTCCCTCAAATATTGTTCACAAACCAGTCTAAATCTGTGATAGTGAGCACTTCTCCTTTGCTGAGATAATCCACCCCACCTCACAGGTGTGCCATATCAAGATGCTGATTAGACACCATGATTAGTGCACAGGTGTGCCTTAGACTGTCCACAATAAAAGGCCACTCTGAAAGGTGCAGTTTTGTTTTACTGGGGGGGATACCAGTCAGTATCTGGTGTGACCACCATTTGCCTCATGCAGTGCAACACATCTCCTTCGCATAGAGTTGATCAGGTTGTCAATTGTGGCCTGAGGAATGTTGGTCCACTCCTCTTCAATGGCTGTGCGAAGTTGCTGGATATTGGCAGGAACTGGTACACGCTGTCGTATACGCCGGTCCAGAGCATCCCAAACATGCTCAATGGGTGACATGTCCGGTGAGTATGCCAGCCATGCAAGAACTGGGACATTTTCAGCTTCCAAGAATTGTGTACAGATCCTTGCAACATGGGGCCGTGCATTATCCTGCTGCAACATGAGGTGATGTTCTTGGATGGCACAACAGTGGGCCTCAGGATCTCGTCACGGTATCTCTGTGCATTCAAAATGCCATTAATAAAATGCACCTGTGTTCTTCATCCATAACAGATGCCTGCCTATACCATAACCCCACCGCCACCATGGGCCACTCGATCCACAACATTGACATCAGAAAACCGCTCACCCACACGACGCCACACACGCTGTCTGCCATCTGCCCTGGACAGTGTGAACCGGGATTCATCCGTGAAGAGAACACCTCTCCAACGTGCCAAATGCCAGCGAATGTGAGCATTTGCCCACTCAAGTCGGTTACGACGACGAACTGGAGTCAGGTCGAGACCCCGATGAGGACGACGAGCATGCAGATGAGCTTCCCTGAGACGGTTTCTGACAGTTTGTGCAGAAATTCTTTGGTTATGCAAACCGATTGTTTCAGCAGCTGTCCGAGTGGCTGGTCTCAGACGATCTTGGAGGTGAACATGCTGGATGTGGAGGTCCTGGGCTGGTGTAGTTACATGTGGTCTGCGGTTGTGAGGCTGGTTGGATGTACTGCCAAATTCTCTGAAACGCCTTTGGAGACGGCTTATGGTAGAGAAATGAACATTCAATACACAAGCAACAGCTCTGGTTGACATTCCTGCTGTCAGCATGCCAATTGCATACTCCCTCAAATCTTGCGACATCTGTGGCATTGTGTTGTGTGATAAAACTTCACCTTCCAGAGTGGCCTTTTATTGTGGGCAGTCTAAGGCACACCTGTGCACTAATCATGGTGTCTAATCAGCATCTTGATATGGTACACCTGTGAGGTGGGATGGATTATCTCAGCAAAGGAGAAGTGCTCACTATCACAGATTTAGACTGGTTTGTGAACAGTATTTGAGGGAAATGGTGATATTGTGTATGTGGAAAAGGTTTTAGATCTTTGAGTTCATCGCATACAAAATGGGAGCAAAACCAAAAGTGTTGCGTTTAGATTTTTGTTGAGTGTAGATAGAGCTCTACAGGCAGGGTAACATTAGGACTTTACAGCAGGCCATGGAGCAGGTGATTAGAGACCCTGCAGGGCTGACAGTAAATGTGGTCATAGAATCCATTAGCTTTGTGGGGAAATTTGTGCGGAATATCCACTATGGTGATAGTGGAGTTTATGTGGCAGGGAGGGAAATTTGTCAGGTTGAGACTGTGGCCTGTTTCCGCAAATGGGTCCATAAACAGCATCGAGTTAGATGCTTTGCAAACCTAATACCCATTACTACATTGGATGGCATTAAAATTGAGGATGCCCCACTGGCTGTTCCTAAAACAACAAATATTATGTGTCTGCTACCTACAACCCATGTGGAACTCCTTAAACCTAAACCTGATTTTAAGCATCTTATATACTACTCTAGAACCACCCCCAAATCCCAACAGTCTAATTGTCAACCCCACTTAGTTTGAGTCTCATTAACATAAAGGTCGCTGTCCTCAAAATCACTGTTGATAAATTATCTAATTATGGAAAACCACTTAAATATGAATGGTTTATGTGAAACCTGGCTTAAACCTACTGCTGTCCTCCCCTTAAATGAAGCCTGCCCACCGGTGTACACATTTAGCCATGTCCCTCGTGATACGAACCAAGGGTCTTGCTCTAATTTCTGGGTTTAGTTTACTAGCTGTTGGGGGTCTAAAATATAATTTCTTTGAACATCTGACTCTCCGCTCTACCCAGGATACTACGTATAGTCAAGGTCAGAAGAATAAAATCAACCATGCTATTTTGTCACCGTATATATAGATGAATTTGGTGAGTTTATCTCGAACTTGGCACATGCAGATAACATTCTGATTGTTGGTGATTTCAACATTCATACAAATAAGCCTTCTGACCCCTTCTGCAAATCATTTATGGACATTATGGCTATATTAGGATTCCAGCAATGCATTCAGGGTTCAACACACATTAGTGGAAATACCTTGGATTTGGTCCTCGTTCGCAGTGTCATTGTCACAAATATTGACATCATGCCTCTTGCATCGGTGGTCTCTGATCCCTCACTTATTAAGTTAACAGTCTCGTTGCCGTGTTTACTGGAACAAGAACCTTATTTGTCATTGTGGTGACATGTCAACTTTTCAACTACAACTGAACTTACAACCAGACGGCCTGATGTCCAAGGTTGGGTAGGATTACTTTGAAAGAATGTATGTATGTATGTATATACATTTGAATTACTTGTAATTGGATTACTTTTGGATTACATTTCAAAGTAATCCTACCCAACCTTGCTGATATCTTAGCGTCACTTGTGGAAAATGAACATTCAGTCTTGTGAACAGTTTAAATGTGCCTCTACATTCTCAGGGAGCAGGACGACTTTGTGTCTCTAGGGTGAATAAAAAGTCTGCAGAGTGCGGACCACAGAGCCTTCTCTTATTGTGCACGTTTTGTGGAATGATCCCCCTGTGGAGATAAAACAGTCTGATTCTGTTGAGA
The DNA here is from genome assembly GCF_902500255.1 of Thalassophryne amazonica. Classification (NCBI taxonomy): domain Eukaryota; kingdom Metazoa; phylum Chordata; class Actinopteri; order Batrachoidiformes; family Batrachoididae; genus Thalassophryne; species Thalassophryne amazonica. The sequence goes on from NC_047111.1 coordinate 63,967,483, forward strand.
CTTTCACATTCAGACTTAAGACGCATTTATCCTCCCTTTTGTATGGCTCGAATACTGGCATAGTATGTTAAACTTTTAAATTAATTTATTAGTAACGGAACAGGTCTCTGCCTCAACTTTATTTAAGGGACCCTTCACACATAACACGATTGAAGCCAACTAGTGCATGAAGGAGGAATAGCATGCCATTCGTGAAAAATCTGAGCTGCCTCCAATGCCTCATACAGTTGTCGCTACAATTATTTGCGCACACCAGCTGCTGAAAGACAGAGTGTGCCCTGTGAGAGCCCATTCGATCCCTCTCGCGGTAGGTGTCGGCAGTGGACACTAACTGCTAATTAGCAAAGCTAACTTTTTTGTTAGCGGAATAGCTTTTCAACTAGCTTCAAAAACCATCAGTGAACCAATTAGATTCCGATAAATTCAATACCGATAACTTTTAGACCACTAACATTTTTTTTTACATAGTAACAGTGAAAAACATTTATAAACCCTGTTGGCTCCTGTCTGCTACACATTTTGCAGCAGTGAGGCAGCTGAGAGGAGCTAGCTCAACTCTGCCCCAGCAAAAGGGGCCTGGCCGCTAGCCTGCTGCAAACAGAAAAAAAAAAAAAAAAAAGTTATTACCCCTTGGCAGCATACAGCATTCAGCCGTCTTGAAAAGGAAAGCAGATTTGATTTATGGTTTTGATTATAAATCAAATTAATCCAGATAGAATAAAAATGTACAAAGTAAAAATATAACACATATCTGTTACTTTTAAAATAATGCAATAATTCTGAAAACGTGAACATTAACACACAGATGGCCAAAGGGATTATGGGTACACTGAGCCTCTGCTCATACTGATTGGTTGACTAATTCATTCTATGTAAAAACCAACACAAGTGAATGTAACGTGTGTGTTGGTGTTTACAAATAAATGTGCTTTTGTAAAATATGTCATTTTTTCATGTGTTGTGATTTGGCATTATATAAATAAATCAAGTGAGTTTAATTATTTTAAAAAGCCATCTCGCACTCTCAGATGATGCACTGCATTGTGGGAGAGGTGAGGGGTCATCTGACCCAAACACAGCCAACGCGTGTGAGCGGCTATTTAAATCCAAGTACTTTCTCTCTGTTTATCAGTATTTTGTGTCTGTCTGTTGCCAGCAGCCACAGTAATTCCAGCTCCAATAGTGAATCTTAAAGTTGCTGCAGTTAAAAAGCTCATAGTTGGATCTCAATGCTCTTAACTGAGTGTCCCGTGGTGTCTGAAGCTTTTTTTTTGTAGGATTTTATTAGAGTAAACAGAACAAAGGAATACAGTGTCAACTCTCAGTATCTATAACAAAGAACCAGATGTAACAATGACGCAATGATAAACACACTCCAAAAGAAAATACAATCTGCATTATATCATTTCCTCAATGAGTCGGGTGGATTGTGTCCATTATAATGCGGTTCAAAACGTTCACTTTGAAAATTAGTGTTCAAAGTGGGCCAGGTCACCTGGATATCCCAGCTAGAAATAATGGAATAGGACTGCGGTTCGATTTTCTGGGTTTTCTTCTCTTAACTGGGGCCATGATTAAGAGGGATGGCTGGGGACTCGGGATGAAATTATTGGACCAAGAATGTTTTCATTAATCAAGAATGAAAGTCGGAGGTTCAAAGACGATCAGATGCCGTCATAGTTCCAGCCATAAGCAATACCACCTAACAATCCGGCTGCGTTATTCCCATGACCTGCCAAGCAGCAGCCGGTGGACCAGGAAGACAAGTGGAGATGGAAGGGCACCGCCAGGAGCCTGGAGATTAATTTGACTCCACACAGGAAACCTCACGCAGCCCGGACACAGAAAGGATGAACAGACTGATCACTCTTTAGCTTCCACTGGCTCCTGTCTGTGTTTATTCTCACCATTCTTAGTTGGTAGAGCGATTTGTCTGGTTCATTCCAATAACAAATGAGACTCCGGCATGCTAACTAGTTACGTGGTCCTGTGCCCTCGGTGTCAAGTCCTTTCAGGGACAAGTGGTATTCAGCCACACGAGATTGAGCAATAACATCGGTAATTGTGACAGTAGTGAAGAAGAAAGCAGACATGCAAACTCCAGCCGTATTGTTTAAGCCTGCAGCAAACATATACATGCTACAGCCCCAGCAAAGTTGTTTGGGTCCCATGACTGTTGACCCGGAATTGCTATCATCTTTCTCAGGCATGCGCACTTGAAACTGTAAGATGACTTATTCTGGTTGAAATGGTGGTACTTAGAAAGCAGTATAATACCCCTATTCGACAGAGCACCATCCCTTCCCATTTCTTTCCGAATAGCAAATCGAGGTGCATTTTGAAGCATCATAGTAACTCCTTGATCCATCTTTTGTGAATCTTAAACAAACTTGGTTTACACAGTATCTGCACCAGTTTTGAAATCAGGGTGAAATTTTCAAGCTGTTCAAAGATTTCATCCAATTCACCAAACTGCCATCACTTCTAGGTATTCGTAGTCTTAGCATCTTCAGTCATGTTCAGACATCTTTAAACAGGGTAGTCCTATAGTTATTACAGCTTGAAACTTGTTTGGTTGTATTCCATCTGGGTAAAAATCAAAAGCAGCGTTTGTTGCAGTACTGCCTGAGAACGCAGCCGGGTGCAACTTTACTTTAGGTTTTGAGCGGTTGCCAGGTATGCGCTTTACAAGCCAGCCAGTTACCAGATCTGCATTTTATAAGCCAGGCTGATAGAAGGCTATGGAGTAAGCCATTTCATCCCTTTTTTACACTTTATCTGGATCAGGGGGGATCATAGTAGAACAGTGTCCTGTGGGACAGGGGTGTAAGATGGTACTCACTGTAAAAAGACTGAGAACGACTGCTGGATGGCAAGCACCCAGTCAGACAACCAGCCCATCTCCAGATCTCAAAAGTAACTGTATGCGTATCTGCAGCAGCCAGGTGAGACATGGATGTCCATGGACCCAGCTGCTGAAGTCCTCAAAACTCAGCTAGATCAATGCACAGAGAAACACACCACATGAGCAAAATGACATTTCCTCACAATGCAAGTGGTACTCCTCGTGAGTCTCCTTCAGTAAGGTCCTAGCTCACTGGGTGTGACTTTTAGAGAGCAGTTGGAGACCCCAATTAGCGACCAAACACATGAACGAGGAAGAGTGTCACAGTTGGTATCTCACTGAAGTGGCCACTCACAGCTGAAGATGATTGACACTTTTGTACAAAAGTGTTCAACTCTTAATATCCTGTTATTATCCATGTGACTAGACTGTGGAAATTCCTTGTCCTATCTTCCATGTCCAGTATATCATCCTTGCTTATATGATCTATTTGTCCTCTGCGCCGACATCCGTGCACGGTTATCATTCATGTGTTTGAACAGCTTTTTCTCCATGACACAATGATGTCCAGCAGTGCTTTAAAGGAGTGCATCCTTTGATTTGCTTTGATTTATTCTGCAATAACATTGTAAGTACTTTCAGCAGTTCCCTTGTTTGTATGTTTGTTGTTTACACTCTGTGTCCATAGCAAATCAAGGTACATCTGCACGTTGATTTGGTACAGATCCTTCTCCATCCTCCAGTGTTTTGGCTCTGCTAGACTTTGGACTTTAGTCACATGATGAAATAACATCACTCGTACCAAATGATCGTAGTAAGCTTTGTATTATCTCTCGAGCAATATTAGCAGTTTAGCTGTCCTGAAAAAAATGTGTTGTTTTGTTTTGGGTATTTTTATTTATTTATTTATTTATTTGGCAACATGATGTCATTGTCAAACCTGAACGCACATCATTTGATTATGAATTCTTTACTGACTGATATAAGCTTTACAATGTCTCTCCAGCCCAACTGGCTGTGGTGATATCCTGGAAAAAATGTTTTCAGGCAATATTATTTGTGCCTTCAATCTTGACCTTTGACTTATCTGCTCTAAAATGAATCATGTGGAGACACAAGGTGTGGTGAAAATCTGCTCACCCGTTTCCAAGTTATCCACTGTGTATATATACACACACACACACACACACACACATCACTTTATTAACCTATGATACACCACAACTGTGTACAGTCATCATAGTTTTGGCAGCACCAGTTTTTTATCAAGTTCACTACAGCGGTATGGATCCACATGGAAATTTGGCACAAGTTTTACACCGGATGCCCTTCCTGATGCAACTCCAAAAGGAGTTGAAGGAGGCAAACTGCTTACACTGAATATATATAAGGTGAACATAAAGAATCAGTTTAATTTAAAATACATTGAGTATTTAAAATTTCTAACAGAACTCCAAACTTATTTTTGTGATATGATGCACTCCAGTTTGTTTCAAGTCAGATCCAGAGTGCTTGATGTCGTTTCACAGTGCTGGTGGATGTAATCATGCTGTACACGTTTGGACAGAAGATGGCAGCACATACAAACGGTATATTCATGGCTCAGAGCAGAGCAGTCACATTTTAAATAGTGTGTAATATTCTTTGAGTGCATGTACATGCACGCACACACACACACACACACACACACACACACACACATATATATATATATATATATATATATATATATATTATATATATATCTTTTGTTACAGTCTTATTTCAAAATGTAGCAAATTCATTTTTTAGCCTCAAAATTCTACTCACAACACCCCATAATGACTATGAAAAAAAGGTTAGGGTTTTTTGTTTTTTTGTTGTTGTTTTTGCAAATTTATTAAAAATAAAATAAATAAAAAACAACAAGAAATCACATGTACATAAGTACTCACACTCTTTGCGGAATATTTTCTTGATGTACCTTTGGCAGCAATTACAGCCTCAAGTGTTCTTGAATATGACGCCACAAGCTTGATGCACCTATCTTTGGGCAGTTTTTTCCCATTCCTCTCAAGCTCGATCAGGTTGGATGTGGAGCATCAATGCACAGCCACTTTCAGATCTCTCCAGAGATGTTCAATCAGATTCAGTTCTGGGCTCTGGCTGGGCCACTCAAGGACATTCAGAGTTGTCCTGAAGCCACCCCTTTGATATCTTGGCTGTGTGCTTAGGGTCATGTTCTGCTGAAAGACGAACTGTCGCCCCAGTCTGAGGTCAAGAGCGCTCTGAAGCAGGTTTTCATCGAGGATGTCTCTGTAGATTGCTGCATTCATCTTTCCATCAATCCTGACTGGTCTCCCAGTTTCTTCCACTGAAAAACATCTCCACAGTATGATGCTGCCACCACCATGCTTCACTGTAGGGATGGTGCCTCGTTTCCTCCAAACATGACGCCTGACATTCACGCCAAAGAGCTCAATCTTTGTCTCATCAGACCAGAGAATTCTGTTTTCTTAGTTGTGATTTCTTAATTTTTCATTTTTAATAAATTTACAAACATTTCAAAAACACTTTTTCATGTTGTTATTATGGGGTGTTGTGAGTAGAATTTTGAGGGGAAAAAAAATACATTTACTCGATTGTGGAACTAGAACACTGCATTCATAGAGTACAAACCTCCACCAACACTAGTGTCCAATTCCACAAAATTTTACCTTGGAAAAGTTTTCAAGGACAAAGTGCTGTTAGACGTGGCTTTTCATAAGCTAAATTGTGATGAAATGTCAGGAATATGAATTTAATTCATGCACTTAATTGTAGTTGTTTTTGTGGTGGTGTCAGATTTTTGTTGGGGTTTTTTTTTCAGTTTCTGAATTCTTTTTCAGATAATTTTCACAGAAATTAAATGTCAATTGATAAAGAATACCATCCTACATAAGGATCTCAAGTATGAAAGAAATTTTAACTTTTTAACAGAGTTGTGAATTTGTGAAAATTCATTCAATATTAAAGATAGCATTTTTTTCATTTTTCCAAGATTTTTCCTTAATTTGACCTTTGACCTTGAAAACTGAATTAGTTCTTGCCTATCAGGATATGAATCTTCAGTAAAAATTTCATAACGATATATATGAAAAATTGTGGGCTCTAGGGTGTTAAGAAACAGACAGACAAACAAACGGGCGAAAACATGAACCCTAACTTCAGTGGCGGAGGTAATAAGGTTGCAATCAGTGTTGTGAAAGTAACTTTGACAAGTTACTTTTTTAGTTGCTTTATGCAGTTACTTCATTAGCAGCTTTATGCAATTACTTTATTAGCATCTGCTGAAAACTTGCAACTAATAAGTAATGTAACTAATAAGGTAACTAGTAATCTAACTTGGTTACTCTTAAGATTGAGCAATCAGCAAAGTAACTAATAGTTACTTTGCTGAGTACTAAATCTTAAAAATAACCAAGTTAGATTATGAGTTATTCTATTAATTACATTCAGCAGCTGTCAACAAGTTGTCCGCAGCTGCTAATGAAGTAACTGTATAAAGTAACTGTAAAATGTAACTGTATAAGGTAACTTTTCAAAGTTACATTGCCAACACTGGTTGCAATATAACAAAATGTGGAAAAAGTGAAGCACTGTGAATACTTTCCGAATGCACTGTATACACAGTACCAGTCAACACACTTTTGACTGGTACTGTGTATATGAATAAATGATTTGGGTTTTTTCCTTGCACCGGTAACATTTTAAGCATTGATTTGGATGCACTGCTTATTTTCCAAAGGGAGAATAACCCCTGAAAACTGTATTATTTATTTTTTATTTTCAGAACTGACATCTCTTGTCTGGTCAGCGTTTCTCAGTGAGGAAGTGCATGAGGTAAAATGCTTTAGTAAAACCACAGTCAGCATTCCGGGAGGTACTATATCTTGTACATTGCTTTCCCTGTTGCACTTTATCCTGCAGACTGTCGTAAAACCTGTACAAGTTTCTTAAAAGCATCTTGTGACCATCATTTTACTGTTGGCTGTATTTGCAGTAAACCTCTGTTGCTTTGTGCAGTTTGAATGTGCACTAACAGAGGTCTTCTTTACGTAATCATATTTTGATCGTCCATTGTTGATGCCAGTGTGTCAGTTTGATGAATGAAGGATCATGCACGGCAAAGCACGTCACATGGCCATCAGGGTACAATTGACATTCCCTCATAACGCAAGTACAACATCATTCCTTATTGAAGATTTTTGCTCTGTATGCACCACTCCGCATTTAATCATTAGTGATTGATCTCTGCTCCCCTCCACAGCATGTCTTTTTCCTGGTTCTCTCCCTCAGCCCCAACCAGTCCCAGCAGAAGACTGCCCCTCCCTGAGCCTGGTTCTGCTGGAGGTTTCTTCCTGTTTAAAGGGAGTTTTTCCTTCCCACTGTCGCCAAGTGCTTGCTCACAGGGGGTCGTTTTGACCGTTGGGGTTTTTACGTAATTATTGTATGGCCTTGCCTTACAATATAAAGCGCCTTGGGGCAACTGTTTGTTGTGATTTGGCACTATATAAATAAAATTGATTGATTGATTGAAGATCCTCCACAGACAACGACCAGCAAAGACAGTCAGTTGTCAGCTTTGGCCACTGGTTCGAGCCCAAGCATCCTGTCTGACATCCAGAGCACAGCGTAAGTCATTTCTCCTTCACCACTTTCATGTCCACCGGCCACGTTGTGTAACTAGCACATGCAGTACATGCATGTGTGCCAGTGGGTGTAATGGTCTTAAAATGAGGTGTGGTTACGAATACTGCTATAGTGGAGCAGTGATTCTGTCAGGTCCCAACAAAATGCTACAAAATTCAATTCCACCTTACATAGGCGGGAACACACACACACGTCATCATTGCTCATAAAACAAAACCGACAACTGTGAGATGCGCAGAAATCATGAAGATATTTGGCATTATTTTTCATTGAATATATGAAAAACATATTACTGGCCTTGCACTGATGTTTTCAAAATTATCATGAGCAGAATAATGACTGGATCAAAGGACTTCCATCAAGTATAATTCAATTAATATATTCTTTTTCCACCCACCTTCCATCCACCTTTTCAGTTTTTAGCTTAAGAAAAATTATACAAATATATATATTTTTTCAAACTAAGATTCATTGGCCTTGGCTCATTTTCTGTGAGGAACATAAATCAGATAACATTTTCAATGACACCCCCTGTATACTACCCCCCTTCAAATTTATATTACATACAGGGTCTTTGGGTCCACTGGACCCGGGGCTAGTGAAAGTGTGGAAATCATAGGTGCTGTGCACTCTCATTTTCCCTTTCTGCTCTCTGGGCCTGTGAGTGAGTGAGTGAGTGAGTGGAGCGGAGCAGAGCAGAGCAAAGCAGGTGTGAGCACTCATTGTTCCCTCACAAGGTTGCAACATTGTGCGGGGACTGCACCCACATTCCCACACATTTCACTCTCTGTCCCCAATCTTGGGAACCTGACACTACAACCCCTGGCAAAAATTATGGAATCACCGGCCTCGGAGGATGTTCATTCAGTTGTTTAATTTTGTAGAAAAAAGCAGATCACAGACATGACACAAAACTAAAGTCATTTCAAATGGCAACTTTCTGGCTTTACTGACTCCAGTTTCCTCCCATTCGTTCATTTGTTTTGTTGTGCATTTTCGATTTTTGAGACATATTGCTTTAAGTTTTCTGTCTTGACGCTTTGATGTCTTCCTTGGTCTACCAGTATGTTTGCCTTTAACAACCTTCCCATGTTGTTTGTATTTGGTCCAGAGTTTAGACACAGCTGACTGTGAACAACCAACATCTTTTGCAACATTGCGTGATGATTTACCCTCTTTTAAGAGTTTGATAATCCTCTCCTTTGTTTCAATTGACATCTCTCGTGTTGGAGCCATGATTCATGTCAGTCCACTTGGTGCAACAGCTCTCCAAGGTGTGATCACTCCTTTTTAGATGCAGACTAACGAGCAGATGTGATTTGATGCAGGTGTTAGTTTTGGGGATGAAAATTTACAGGGTGATTCCATAATTTATTCCTCAGAATTGAGTGAGTCCATATTTTTTTCCCTCTGCTTGGTCTAAAAAAGTAACCGTTACTGACTGCCACAATTTTTTTTTCCTGATTTCTTATAGTGTTTCTTAAAGCCAGAAAGTTGCCATTTGAAATGACTTTAGTTTTGTGTCATGTCTGTGATCTGTTTTTTTTCCTACAAAATTAAACAACTGAATGAACATCCTCTGAGGCCGGTGATTCCATAATTTTTGCCAGGGGTTGTATATTTGGCAGAAAGCGACATACCTGCCAGTCAGTGCCGGTCCAGCTGTGTAAATCCACAAAGACGTAATAGCTGCTGCAATCCAGGGCTTTTATTTAACACCAACAAAAGGAAGAGTTGCTGTTTATAGCCACAACTCACGCTGAAGTCTGTTTTCTGTGAGGCTTTCAAAAAAAAAAAACCCATCTCACCCCCCCCAGCGGGTTCCCCCCTCCCGCTCCACAAACATGAACAGTTAATCCTCGCATGACAACAAGAACATTAACTCTGTGATCAACTTGTCCAAGTCCAGCAAATACTCCAGAGACTGCATTGTTGGTGTGAATAGTGATGCTGACGGCCCGAGTGCGCTTATTTTATGACTGCAATGCAGATGCTGTGCACGCACAACACGTGCGCGATGCATTCATAATACACCCGTAACACTGCCGTGATAATCTCAATGTGTTGGATCAGTTTCCTCACTACATGCGTTATATAACCATGATTGTTCATCATATATTTGCTACATATTATTAATATCTCCGTGATTCATACTGGGACATTTGTCATTTTTGGCCATTTTTGTTGCGGACGACAACGAACACCCGCAATTTGTATACTCAATTCATGCGCAATTGATCCTCTCCCCAGTGGGACAGGGCCCTAAAATGCAATGGGTTCACCAGACCCAGCAAGATTCCCTGTGTAACAAAAAAACAAAGACCCTAATGTATGGCTTACGAGTATGTGTGCAGAAAAGAAGTTTGATATGACCCATTTAAAAATAATGGCCCAACTGGGATCAAGCCAAGAAATTTAAAGATTTTTATTTTTTAAACACACTGAGATTATGAGTTTTGATCCTCATATGTTACCAGAGTGGCCGTCCAGTTTACTATTTGTTTAGCCTCAGCAGATTTAACAGCATGCTGAAAATCTCCCTGTTGGGTATCTGCTGATAAAATTCACTTCTCTGTGTCCACAGTGGCCTGTCAAAATAAAGTGTTACACAGATGTATGTTTTATGTGCAATAAGACAAAGACAGTGCACTTCAATAACCTTTATTTAGTTTACAGATGTACTCTATTTGAAGTTTGGAGGGGGTACAGGGAGCATTAGAGAGCTATTTACATTTGTTTGAATTCTCTGTACAGATTTGAACCCTGATTGATATAAACAATATTTTTAAAGACCTACTGCTGTTACAAAGCAATTCTTTAAAGAAAAAAAAGGATTACATTAAATTATAAACAAATAATGAAATAGCAGAAAAGAAGAAAATGAAAATCCAGTCAGTGGATGATTAGGTTTTGCTGCTATTAAGCACAAGAACGTGGTCAGCGAGTGACCGTGAACTGGCTAGAAGCTAACCATACACGCAATCAGACTAAACACCAATATACTGTATATCAACAAGTTCTAGAGTCATCAGTTCTAGATAAGATTCATATTAAATATAGTCTACATGTTACCTTAGTTTGGATCATTACTTCCAAAATACAAAGTAAAACATGTTTTTATACACTGTATTAATCTGATGATGATGATGCACATGCTTCAGTTGTGCAAAATTAATTTATTAATGCAGAAACAGATTAGAGAGAGGAAACATTAAGACAAAACCAGGGGTGGTGGGGTGGGTGTTATCATGATCCCAAGTTAATTTGTCCTGTATGGGCAGCAGCGGTTAGAAGGAATTTTCTTCCCTTATTTCTCGAACAGATGCAAAATATGGGAAGGGGATGGTGCAATGTCGAGGAAAGAAATCTAAAAATGGTGTTTGATAAATCACAACACTGATCGGTCAAAAGTCATGGACAAACAAATGACCTGAAAGACCAACGCTGGCTGCTTGTTTGTTTGCTCGGTTTTGATTGGCTGAAGCATGAAGAGGATTTTGCATTTGTTTGTTTGTAAAGCACTCTCCCAACAAATATACAAAAATGTATTTCTCTATTGTGCACTTTAAGGGCACATTCAGAGGAGGGCATTAAAAAAAAAGGATGTGTGTGTGAGATTGTGAATTTGTGTGTCCAGGTTTGAGTTTTCTAATTGGGCCTGTCTAAGCTTCATCCACTGGACCATCAGAGATCACAAAGGTGTGTGTGTGGTTGGATGTGGAGCTGTTAGTGTGTAATCTCAACAATAACAAATAAAACACAAGGCCACACACAAACCTGGGCACAGTATTACCATGACAACCAGCTCAAAACCGTCAATATAGAAGACCAGCTGAGGATGGCGAGAGGTATTATACACATATGCGTGTGACAGTTTCATGAGGTGTGCAAACAAAGAAAAATACATGCAAATGTAATTCTTTTTCACTAGTTTTTAGTTACAATGTGTCAATCAATATCTCAGTGCCCATTCTGTGTCCTAGATCAGCACCTGCTGTCTTTCTATGTATGTGAGCAATTGACAGAAACGAGAGAGAGAGAGAGAGAGAGAGAGAGCGAGCGCATTTGTCTGTGAGCAAATCCAGTGTGGGGAGCTTCCAGGGGACAAGCTTGTTACGTCCAGGACGTTACACTGAGGGTGAGCAAGATGACGGTTCTGATGAAGGGCTGAAGGCAGAGGCGTGTGTTTACAGAATGACACAGCAGTTACTCTCCCCGGTTTTCTCTCGATTCCTCTGACCTGAGAAGACACAAGCAGCAAACAAGGCAGAATCAAAAACACACTTTCAAATCTCAAATCTGATGGTTAAAATAAATTATATAATAAAATAACATATGGAAATTCAAAATCTGGAGCTCTGCAGTGATAAACAGTGGATTGAGTTATTCTCATTAGTTACTTCATCCAAACCATCAACATGTTTATTAGACCCCATTCCTACCAGGCTGCTCAAGGAAGCCCTACCATTATTTAATGCTTCGATCTTAAATATGATCAATCTATCTTTGTTAGTTGGCTATGTACCACAGGCTTTTAAGGTGGCAGTAATTAAACCATTACTTAAAAAGCCATCACTTGACCCAGCTATCTTAGCTAATTATAGGCCAATCTCCAACCTTCCTTTTCTCTCAAAAATTCTTGAAAGGGTAGTTGTAAAACAGCTAACTGATCATCTGCAGAGGAATGGTCTATTTGAAGAGTTTCAGTCAGGTTTTAGAATTCATCATAGTACAGAAACAGCATTAGTGAAGGTTACAAATGATCTTCTTATGGCCTCGGACAGTGGACTCATCTCTGTGCTTGTTCTGTTAGATCTCAGTGCTGCTTTTGATACTGTTGACCATAAAATTTTATTACAGAGATTAGAGCATGCCATAGGTATTAAAGGCACTGCGCTGCGGTGGTTTGAATCATATTTGTCTAATAGATTACAATTTGTTCATGTAAATGGGGAATCTTCTTCACAGACTAAAGTTAATTATGGAGTTCCACAAGGTTCTGTGCTAGGACCAATTTTATTCACTTTATACATGCTTCCCTTAGGCAGTATTATTAGACGGTATTGCTTAAATTTTCATTGTTACGCAGATGATACCCAGCTTTATCTATCCATGAAGCCAGAGGACACACACCAATTAGCTAAACTGCAGGATTGTCTTACAGACATAAAGACATGGATGACCTCTAATTTCCTGCTTTTAAACTCAGATAAAACTGAAGTTATTGTACTTGGCCCCACAAATCTTAGAAACATGGTGTCTAACCAGATCCTTACTCTGGATGGCATTACCCTGACCTCTAGTAATACTGTGAGAAATCTTGGAGTCATTTTTGATCAGGATATGTCATTCAAAGTGCATATTAAACAAATATGTAGGACTGCTTTTTTGCATTTACGCAATATCTCTAAAATCAGAAAGGTCTTGTCTCAGAGTGATGCTGAAAAACTAATTCATGCATTTATTTCCTCTAGGCTGGACTATTGTAATTCATTATTATCAGGTTGTCCTAAAAGTTCCCTAAAAAGCCTTCAGTTAATTCAAAATGCTGCAGCTAGAGTACTGACGGGGACTAGAAGGAGAGAGCATATCTCACCCATATTGGCCTCTCTTCATTGGCTTCCTGTTAATTCTAGAATAGAATTTAAAATTCTTCTTCTTACTTATAAGGTTTTGAATAATCAGGTCCCATCTTATCTTAGGGACCTCGTAGTACCATATTACCCCAATAGAGCGCTTCGCTCTCAGACTGCAGGCTTACTTGTAGTTCCTAGGGTTTGTAAGAGTAGAATGGGAGGCAGAGCCTTCAGCTTTCAGGCTCCTCTCCTGTGGAACCAGCTCCCAATTCAGATCAGGGAGACAGACACCCTCTCTACTTTTAAGATTAGGCTTAAAACTTTCCTTTTTGCTAAAGCTTATAGTTAGGGCTGGATCAGGTGACCCTGAACCATCCCTTAGTTATGCTGCTATAGACGTAGACTGCTGGGGGGTTCCCATGATGCACTGTTTCTTTTTCTTTTTGCTCTGTATGCACCACTCTGCATTTAATCATTAGTGATCGATCTCTGCTCCCCTCCACAGCATGTCTTTTTCCTGGTTCTCTCCCTCAGCCCCAACCAGTCCCAGCAGAAGACTGCCCCTCCCTGAGCCTGGTTCTGCTGGAGGTTTCTTCCTGTTAAAAGGGAGTTTTTCCTTCCCACTGTAGCCAAGTGCTTGCTCACAGGGGGTCGTTTTGACCGTTGGGGTTTTACATAATTATTGTATGGCCTTGCCTTACAATATAAAGCGCCTTGGGGCAACTGTTTGTTGTGATTTGGCGCTATATAAAAAAAATTGATTGATTGATTGATTGATTGATTATGGAAAACAATTATCTTTCCAGTCAACGTCACTTCTCAGACATTATGCTATAAAAATGACAAAGCCAAATATATATATAAATTTTGTGTGCTTCTTCCACCACTCCTCCGAGGTGCCTGGACCAATTTCCATCCAACTTGATATGTGGGTGAAGAGTCAACCAGAGAAATGCCCAGCATGGTCAGCAAGATCTAATGTCAGAATGATAATTTTTCACTCTGGCATCAAACCTAGCACACATTTTGCCTAAGGTCAATCATTCAAGTCAAGGTTTTGTTTCTCTGTCTGTTGGCCTGCTTCTCCCAGGTCATTTAGCTGATTTCTACTGAACTTGGTATGAAAATTGCCATTAAAAAGAGATTTTAATAACAGTCAAGGAATCTAATTTTCAACTCAATTCAGATCAAATATGGCAGCTGGATTTCCAGAACTTCCTTGCCAAGGTTCACCAGAGGTCAATCATTTGGGAGAAGGGCAAAGTCATTGGGGTAAAATGTCAGACTGCCATAGCCGTTATGGTCTTCAAAATCACAAGGTGTTATTACCTAGTACTGTAAAAATGATTATTATCTCAGAGTTTATGGGCTTTTAACATTTATTACTTTTTTGTTTGTTTAACTCTACAGCTTATTGAGAGGCACAAGAGTAATGCACAATGATTTCTTTTTAAAAAATGTAATGCTGAACAGGAGGAAAGAAAAGAAACAACAGCTGTCTGTGGCCAAAGCAAATCAAACTTTAATTTCAAAATTTCTACAGAATTATAAAGTGAAGCACTGTAAAGGGTTCAAAACAACCTAAAGCAGCTTCAGCACAGAGAACTATGTTTGATGATAAAACATAAGAAGCCTGACACACAAACATGATGAAATGGGGGAAACTGCTCCATTTGAGTCGTGCTGAATCAGCGGTGTTGTAGAATGAGTACTGACAAAAGAAATATGCTGTTCAGTCATTTGAGACTTCAATAAGTCTTTGAAAAATACACTTTTTCATGCATTTCTTCATCCATGATTAAATTTAATCTCCTGCGGGAATAAAAATTTTACATCTTGAAGCTTTCGTTCAGCAGGCAATACTGTTGAACTTAACACACTTGTCTTGCCCAGAATACTTTGCAATGTGGCTGTCCTCTGTGTTAAGTAGTCAAAGTGGCAACACTATTTTAATAAAACTGTTAGTATTACGACACAGCGTGAGCCATTTTCACAGCAGTAATTGTCAGAAATGGAAGATGACCACACATATACAGCAACATTCCAGTGGTCCACTTTTTCTTGGGATTGATTAACTGGTATCCCATATCATTCAAAAGGGCTACAAACTACTGTAGAAGTCATCACAGGTCCAAAACGTAAGTGTAAAAGCTGTCTAAGCAAACGAAGATGCGCATAGATTAAGAGAATCCTGGTTCAATAATAACGTGACGTTAATGTGGGATCTGGTCCAAAAACATCACACTTATTCTAACAAAAAACGAACAAACAACCAGACAGACTATTAATCCCCGAAGGGAAATTTCAGTTGTCATAACAGCCAGGTAGGTCAAAAGAAAGAAAACAAACGATAAGAAAAACTGAGGTAGAAACACACAGAAAGTACGGTGGATCCGATGTCACAGTTTAAGAGTGTGTGTTAATTAAGGAACAACGACGTTATAAGACGTATTCAGGAGTACTGTTATGTGGAGTGCAACAGATAAATAGTAACATTTGGTCCAATTAACCCCTTAATCAACCCCTTAACAAGCACATTTCACATGAATAAGACATTCATTTATCCAAATGTGACCTGAAGAATGCATGCTTTCCGTATACTCTGTCCCTGAGTGTCCACAGGCATGCACATAGTGGAATCCAATCACGTACAGACAGATAACAGGACCTACAGCTTCTTTTGCTTCAGCAACTTATGATTATTTTTGTAAACGATTAATCTATCAATGACTGTTTTGATTAATCGCTTAATCCAACACTTACTTTTTATTAGTCAACTGATTATTTTCTGATTGTCCTTTAGAACATTTACCACTGAAGCACCAACGATTTTCGACCTTGGATTCAAATATACTCTCATAAAAATGATTATCAAATAATCAGTTGCCTATTTTCTGGGTTAATTGATGAGTTGTTTGGTCCATAAAATGTTAGAAAATGGTGAAAAATATGCATCAGTGTTTCTCAAATCCCAAGATGATGTTCTCAAATGTTTTGTTGTGTCCACAACCCAAGGATATTCAGTTTACTGACAGAGAGGAGTAAAGACACCTGAAAATATTTATACTTAGTAAGAAGCTGAAATCAGAGAATTTCAACATTTTTAAAAAAAATGTCAAAATGAGTATGCTCTTCCCGTGCATGTCTGGACCTATATACTACAACACCAGGGCCAATTTTATAAAGCAGAGTCAAATCTTTTATTCTACTAAGCTTACTTAGAGGACATTATCCGTCTAATCGTTTCACATTGATGGCGAAACATGTAGATTAGCCGTCTTATATTAGTCGATGATTTTCACAGGCACAGCAGCCTCGCAACTGGCGTTACCAAGAAACGCCTCCAATGCGCAACAGTTTTGTTTACTTCTGGGTACGTCCGGCTGCTACAAACAAACAGCAGAGGAGAAGCGCCCCCTACCTCGGCCTCGAACATCTGCTCCCACCGCAAGTCTCTCCTTCCTTCCTCCTCCATCAAGTAGTGGTACATGATAGCCACATTTTTTGAGGTAAAACACTTACGTTTTGTTGACTATAGTAAGACAAGCCTCATCTGTACCAGGCTAAAAACTTCAGTCTGGTAACACAAAAATTTAACTGACTAAATGCTTTGCGCAACGACTAACGTCAAAAGATGAGTCGAGTAAGTGAGTTTAGTCCACTAAATAAGATTACACTGCTTTATGGAACTGGGCCCTTGTCATACGGCTGATGACGAAATAGAACGCAACTCATGTACACTGAACTGATGCTTGTTTTGTTGTTGTTACTGTAAAAGTATGTGAAACATGTAACTCATTAATAAACAGATTTTCCCCACATTTTACTTCATTTAATCTTATTCAGAGGATACTTCCGTCATAAATGAGTGAGAAATATGGAATCATGCTGACAGGAAAAAGTGCGTGGATACATTGAAGAAAATGAAAATCATCCAAATATCCAAAAATCCTTGCGTTATATCTTGTGAATATTTAATAAGTAAAGCGTAAGGACCCCTTCACACATAGTGCAAATTTGGTCCATTTGTGCATAAAGTGCGCATGAAGCAGGAATCATATGCAAAACGTGTAGAATCATAGCTGCTTCCAACGCCTCGTACACCTGTTGCTACAACTACATGCGCATACCAGCGGCTGAAAGACAGAGTGTGCGCCGTGAACCCTCTTGCGGCAGGTGTCGGCCTAATTCCTGGTGACACGCAAGCCCTCTAACTAACACTGCTCGCATGGCACTTAGAAAATGTGTGGCCATTCGCACTATTAACATGACAATAGTCAGCAGACAAACACTGTCGTGCTGGCAGTGCACTGCCCCACAAGTGTGGCTTTGGTCTGTGCGCTGTACTGACAGGAGGCATGGCTGCCGAGAGAAGCGGCTGTGGAGAACTGTTGTTCTGGACATCCCAGCTGGACAACACGTACTGCGTTTGGACGGACACGGACTAACAACTGCCCACTGTGATGCGCGTGTGTCTGCTTGCTGTCATCATGTGAACATAAATAAAAACATATATTGCTGTGGCGACGGGCTGCAGCAAGCGTGCACGCACACTGCAGCCCATTGATAGGCTGCCCCCAGGTCGAAATGGACTGTCAGATCATGATACGCAGCAAGTGATCCGGTTGTGACGTCAGCCACGTGAGCTGTTTCACTTGACACGGTGTCAGTCCTGTGGCGTGCCATACACAACACAAGCATGTTGGGCAGGACACATGCGTGGGCCAGCTGGACACGCACCAGCAGATGTGGACATGATGAGACAAGAGAACTGTTAATCATTCATGTCATTTCATGACTGTACGTTTGTGAATATGGGTCATCTACAGAGGAACATACGGATCATATTTGTATTGTTCGCTTGATAAGAGGGATTCAATATAATGCAATGTTTTTATATGGTGTGTGGTTTTATTATTTTTTTAAATACATCCATGTCCTTCCTGATATCAGGCAGTTTCCTGCACCTTTCACAGGCCAGTGATGGTGCTCAGTGGTAAAGTTTCTGACTGGAAATCAGAGCTTTTGGAAAGCGTGTGTTTGAATCCCGTGGGTGATATGCATTTTTTTTTTTTAATTTTCACAGCAGCTGGGTTCCCGCGTCCATGAACCACTGCACCGGCATCGTGCACGCCTGCTCGTCAGCACGATGTTTCGTGGTGCGCTCATACGAGCTGTTCCTATTCGCACTATGTGTGAAGGAGCCCTAAGAAATGTAACAATGACAAGGTGCACTAACTCAGACAAGAGCGGCACATCCTCAAAAACTGGGTGCATGAAGGACACAGACGAGAGAATACACCAAGACAAAACCAATCTTAAAACACACCATTTTCCTGCTGCTTACCACTAGTATAGCATTATATAAATATATATCAATGAACTGAACTGACAGTGAAGAACATAAGAAGAACCAGTGAATTTACAGTAGATATCTGCCTGACGTTTGAGGTGCGGGTTACATTCAGTGTATGTTTGTGACAGTGCCCTCTGCTTCCACAAACAATCACATTCTACTCCAAATTTACGATTTAGACCCATCATAAAATGTGATTTATGCACAGCATGTGGTATCCTGGGGATACATTTATGGGAGCCAATTATATGTGCAATAGTGACTGTTTTTTTATAACAGAAGCACTAAGTACAAATAAATGAGTGCTGCAAGCACAACATTCAAAGTTGTTCAATGTGTAAAAGGCCTCCTGAAAAGAAAGAAGGGAGATGGTGAGCTGGTTACCTTGGGAATTTGGCTCGGGCAAAGTCTCTCTGGCAACTAAGTGCATCACTGTGGTCTTCCCCAAGGGCAGTTTGAGAGCTAGCGGGAGAAAGCAAGAAGGACACACAGAAAGAGAGAGAAAGACAGGTTGTAAATGTTATTCAGTGAGGCTTATCAGTGATTATACACTGTATACCTTATCAACTGTGATGGGGAAGTTTACCTGAGAGTAAATAACCAATTAAACTACACTGGAAATACTTGAGGTACATCATAGCGTCCTGAAAAACAAGCTCTTAGCAAATCATTATACAATAGTGCTGGATAATGCTGTTGCTGGATACTGATGGACTGGAACTGTCCAAGAATATACAACTGGCTAAAAATGTTCAAACTCTGTTTTCCCTTACATCTTCCATTTTATCAGTGTGTATTAAGTGAGCCAGATGGTCTACTTTATTTCCACGTAAATGTTTAACAGATAACAGTTACAAGATACTAATACTTAAAAAAGGCTCTGTACAGGTCCTGTGACCAACTTTAAACTTTTTTCTATCTTTCTTATGTCAGTTCCTTATGTTGCAGATTAGTTTAGATCCATCCATCCATTTTCTGAATCTCCTCATTCCAGTTAAGGACCTGGAGCGTATCCCAGCTGTCTTTGAGTGACAGACAGGGTACACCCTGGGCACCCCATCACACGGCATTGCTGAGTGTAGACATCCGGTACATCAATAGAGCACTGACACAATGATATAAATCCAGTGGTGGCTGCTGAAAAATTTCTCAGGAGGGGCAATTTTTCTTATAATGATTAAGGTGACCCATTCAGTAAACACATTAAGCAAGACAATCGTATCAATTTCTTATCTGAATAAGTCAAACATCAATCGCTTCACTAGATGGCAGCATACAACAGAAAGATTTTCACTCAAGCTACATAAATTACAAATGACAAATTACATTTTCACAAACAAAATGTTAAGCAAATTGCAGTGGCCCCACAATAAATTGCGTAGCCCGTTTATTCACACTGGGAGCAACTGGGTATTAAGGACCTTGCCCAAGGGCCCTTAGTGATTTTCAGATGGAAAGATTAGTGTATTGTTTTGTGTGTGCATGTATGTGTGTGTGTGTGTGTGTGTGTGTGTGTTATTCTCAGGTAAAATGAGATTTCAATTAAATTCAATTTCAATTTATTTTTATTTATATAGCGCCAAATCACAACAGAGTTGCCACAAAGCGCTTCACACAGGTAAGGTCTAACCTTACCAACCCCCAGAGCAACAGTGGTAAGGAAAAACTCCCTCTGAGGAAGAAACCTCAAGCAGACCAGACTTAAAAGGGTGACCCTCTGCTTGGGCCATGCTACAAACATAAATTACAGAACAATTCACAGAACAATTCACGGACGAAAATACAAGAAATGCTATTGGTGCACAGGACAGGAGGATCACCAACATGAATACAACTCCCATCTCTGGATGGAGGTGCTCCTTAAACAGAGAGAAAAAAAACAGAATCAGGCATCAGAAAGACAAAAAATACTGTATAATTTGCTAGCATTAAACAACAAGAAAAACAGAGAAATACTAAGGTGATCACCGGCCACTAGCCCTAAACTTCACTAAAAGACCCAGAATTTAGGTAAAGTTGAGGCCGCAGCCCGCTCCAATTGCTAATAAATGAATTAAAAGAGTAAAAAGCGTAAAACAAAACGGTACCAGTATGCTAGCCATATGAAAGGGAAAATAAGTGCGTCTTAAGTCTGGACTTGAAAATCTCCACAGAATCTGACTGTTTTACTGATGCAGGGAGATCATTCCACAGAACAAGGGCACGATAAGAGAAAGCTCTGTGACCCGCAGACTTCTTATTCACCTTAGGGACACAAAGTAATCCTGCACCCTGAGAACGTAAATTAGCCCAAGGTTTCTCACTTTGTCAGTGTGATGTATGACACACGAGCCGAGGCTGAGCATTAACTGGTCAAATTGATGCCGATGTCTCACTGGACCAGGAACCATCATTTCAGTCTTATCAGAGTTTAAAAGTAGGAAGTTTCTAGACATCCAACTTCTCACTGCTGCAAGGCAATCTTCTAAAGATTTTATGTGAACGAAACTACCAGCAGTTATCGGCATGTATAACTGAGTATTATCTGCATAGCAGTGAAAGGTAATCCCAAAACGCCGCAATATGTTCCCCTAGGGGGGCTATATGAAGGGAGAAAAGCAGGGGGCCTAAGACAGACCCCTGTGGAACCCCAAATTTCATGTCACTAAGGTTAGAGTTAGTGTTACTGTACAAAACACGTTAGCCATGCAAGGGCACTCCCAGTAATCCCAAAATGATTTTCCAGCCTATCAAGTAGAATATGATGATCCACTGTATCAAATGCAGCACTGAGATCTAACAGCAACAGAACCGTAGTGGTGTCCGAATTCATTGTAAGTAGAAGATCATTCACCACTTTAGTGAGAGCTCTGTGGAATGATATTGTCTAAAAGATGATCTGGGTTATTTCTGTGTTAAACAAGCTGTGACATAAATTCATCTAAATCAGGAGAATATCAGTAAAAATACTCATAAAATTGTGAGACTTTGGAGATGTTATGTAAAAGGTGATTTTTCACAACATGACCTCTTTAATAATTATATTATTGGCTCCAAGACCATTTAATTTTTAAATCTGTCCACTGAACATTAAAATCTAGATGAAAAGCATCATGAAACATTTTGAACATTTTTCATCAAACATTTTGAAACTGTTTTAAGCCCGTGAGAGCTCTGTGAAGCTGTTATTTAACAGCTGTTAAAGCCAAGCGTGTTGGTAAATGAACAAACTCCCACATTTGAGATAAAGCACTGACAGTTATAACAGCAAGTTAACTCGGTCTGCGGTTGTGAGGCCGGTTGGATATACCACCAAATTCTGTGAAATGCAATTAAAGACTGCTTATGGCAAAGAAATGAACATTCAATTCATGGGCAACAACTCTGGTGGACATTTCTGCAGTCATCTTGCCAATTGCACACTCCCTCAAAACTCTGCAGCACTGTGCTGTGTGATAAAACTGCACATTTCAGAGTAGCCTTTTATTCTGGCCAGCCTAAGGCACACCTGTGCAATAACCATGCTGTCTGTCTAATCATCATCTTGATATGCCACACCTGTGAGGTGGGACGGATTATCTCAGTAAAGGAGAAGTGCTCACTAACACAAATTTAGACCGATTTGTGAACCATATTTGAGAGAAATAGGCCTTTTGTGTACATAGGAAATGACAAAGATTTGATTTGAGTTCAGCTCCTGAAAAATGGGAGCAAAAACAAAAATGTTGCATTTATATTTTTGTTCAGAGTAAATTGTCAAGGTGGTCTAATATTTTTTCCCAAAACTGTAAGAATAAGATTATTCATTTTAAAAATGGCTAAAGTGTCACACACTAAACTACTTCATTGCTGTTATGCTATATGTAATTCCCAGATAATGATTTGTAGTCAAGTGGTGTGTTCTCACAGATACTATAGTGTAGTATCTCTATTAAAATTACAAAACTGTTGGGAGGTTTGTCTCGACTTTAAGAGGATTCTCTGAGCATGCAAATGTGTTAAATCAATGAAAAGAGAATTATCGGACAGATGGCAGTATTGTGATGGGTATAAAAGGTTCTGGGATGACTATAATACCATTAACCACAGTTAAATCAAAAATCAGGTTAAGTATATTAAAATGCCTGAAAGCTAGGTAGAAGTGTGCCTCTGTAGAAGCCATCTTTCTCTCCTCATGTACAGTTTAGGAATTACATCTATTTTTATATGCAGTATCTTCGTTTTCCATGGCCAAAAATAATTGGACAAACTAAGAAATGTAAACATAGGGATTTGCAGTCAATGACTACATGAAGTCTAGAACTCGTGGGCACGAATTACTGAGCTTATTTTTTCTTTCATGGCATCATAAAATTAGCAATTCGGTCATCAACGCAATTTTGTTACAAAGTTTTGAAGAGCTGTACTCAGAGTAAACAGAGATAATTTTGATATCTGTAATATGTCTTTCAAAGTTCAGCCATTATTTTGGGGTACCAAATATTGTAAATACCAAATTTGAGCTTTATGCTTCCATTCAGAGCTGATTTATTGCTTTCTGAATATGCAAATACAGGTTCAAAATTGATTCGCGCCATGTTACGGTACCCTACTTTGCAAATTTTTTTCCACTATGAAGGCATTTGAGCTAGATAAAAAAGAGACTGGAGGCCTATTTTTGACATTCTACAATCATGTTCGATTTTCAAGAGTCAATAATTCAAAAACCCTTCAAGTTATGACCACAATGTTTTACATACATACAACTAGTAACCCAGATATGTATATTCTATAATATGAAGATTATCCACTGAATCTCTTCTTTAGTACAACTCTGTGAGAATGGACAAACTGCCATTTTTGTGATGCTACAGAATGAAAAATTAGCTCTGTATCCCATTTTTGAAATTTACTACTGTATCTGGGGTGCCCAAATAGGGTGTCTTCCAAATTTGAGCTTTGTATCTGCATTTGTAGCTGAGATAATGCCTTTTAAAAATGAAAGAAAGCTCAAAATGCATTTGAGAGTGTAACATAGGATTGTGGGTACCCTGATTTAAAAATATTATATCTAAAAAACTACTTGGAATTAAGCAGAAATATTTTGCATGTGTTCATCAGACATATGTGAGTACTTGTAAAAAAAAAAAATAAAATAAATAAATAAATAAAATATTGAGAATCAGAGTTGGTGACCTGGGAAGATTTTGGAAAATCTGATGATTTCACATGGAATGACCTGTGGGCATCACGAAATACTATGTTTCATCCTTTGAGATGCTTTGTTTGGCCTTTAGTGTTGCCTACTTCAGGTACTGCTCATTTATTGGTCCTTCTGCCTTCAGTTTATCTTCAGTAAGTGAAAAGTATGCTCTACTGGGTTGAGGTCAGGTAACTGACTTGGTTATTAAAGAATATTACTTTTCTTTGTTTTGAGAAGCTCTTGGTTTGTTGTAGCAGTTGTTTGGAGTTATTATCTACTGTGACACACCATTCTATGAGTTTGGCAGCTTTTGCCTGAATCTGAGCAAAGAGTATATCTCTGTACACTTCAGAATTCATTATACTACTTCCATCATCAGCCAGCCACATCACAACACTGCTGCCACCATATTTATTTCTCCACACTCATCATTTTAGCACAAAAACATAGTTTCATCTTTCTGAAGTATCTGGATTCAGAACTGGTCAGGCTTTTTTAGATGTTTTCTGGCAAAACATGTTTTCTGTTACCTCTTGTTTTCACCTTGTGCTAAATTATCTGTATGTACCTTCATGAAGGCTTCTCTTGATTGAAGACTTTGACAAGGACATGCCTAAGTCTTCCAGGATGGTCTTGCCTTGAAAAGACATTACAGTTGTCTTCTGTGGTCTTCTAGGCCTTCAGGAGCTGCTTCACTCTCCAGTGACTGCTTTCTTGTTAAGAATGTGCCAAATTGTTGGATTGCCACTTCTAAATATTTTGCTATCTGTCTGATATGTTTATTTCTTTTTGCAGACTAATCATAGCCTCTTTCACTTTGGCTCTCATACTGAGAGTTACAATTAACACCTACCAACTGCAAATTCCACACTGAGAATCAGCTTCATGATGAAGTGGTGTAGAGGAGGATTTTCTGAAAACAAGGACACCTGAAAGTTCAGCTAAAATTTGCCAGAAGGTGCATCTGAGCGCCTTGGGGCAACTGTTTGTTGTGATTTGGCGCTATATAAGAAAAAAGTTGATTGATTGATCTGAGATGCAAGCCTAGATCTGATGATTTGGTGAAAGAAAATTCTCCTGTATACCTCTTCATCATGAAGCTATAGAACTGATGATACAAAATGCAAAACATACACTATTCACAATTTCTCCAATCACAGCCACATAAGCCACATAATTTCTTCTGGGTTGTCTGGGTGTCTTTCCTCACTCTTGTCCTTCTTGCACACTCACTGAGTTTTTGAGAACTGTATACTCCATACAGACTTATTATAGAGTGCCATACTGTTTATATTTCTTCATAACTATTGTAAATAAAGTCCAAGACATATTCAGTGACTTGGAAATGTTTATGTATCCATTCCCTGACTTGTCTTAAGAAAACCTGCAATACAACTGATTATTTACAGGTATTATACCACATTACTTATGCAACCCATCAACTTGGCTTTTATATCTTTAATTAATTTATAACAAGTTGTAGAGATTTGCTTTGAGTTTGAGTTTAAGGTAGATAATTTTAGACATTTTTATACTGAGAAGCCTGATTTACTTTTTGTATTTGAAATGGCATAAATAAGTTAAACTGTGTGAAACACCAAGGGGCTGAATACTTTTGCAAGGTGCTGTAGTTAACTGTGTGGCACTTATTTTCAATACTCTCCTCCTTTGTCTCTCTCTTTGCCTTGCTTTCCATTTCTCTCTTCATCTCTCCCCTGTACTGTCTGAGATCTACTCAAACGCCAGTATTTTCCTGAGCAGCCGCTTTCCTCTTTTTCTGTATTTCCTCTCTCCTCCCTCTCTGTCAAAGCAGGCTTGTCCAGAGCACTGAGGTACCTCTGTTCTACAGCTCAGGAAAAGATGAGAACAGCAAAGAAGTTTCCAGCGACACACTTCTGTGATTTTCTGTGCATTTCTATGAGCTCACATTGACTTTTTTCTCTCTTTTTTTTTTTTTTTTTTAAGAGTTTCTCACCTCCTAGCGTTACGTTGCCGTGAAGAAAGCGGCCTTGGTAGATCAGCCTCAGGATGTTCGGACTGCTGACCTGCTCTTCCTCCCAGTCTGGAAATAAAGAAAGGTGGCACACATGAAGAGAGTTAGGGAGCATAAACAAGGTCAAGAACGTAGTTTGATACTTTAACATTTCTTGCTTATCATCTTATCTCCTTTTCCACTTGCTCTGAAAGCTGCACAACATTCCACTCTAGCAATAGTATGGGGAACAGAACACAGTCATGAATAGAGAAAAGCTGCATCATATTTCTGCACACACCTAACTTCCACTGCTTCAGTGAGGAAACAATAGATGACTTTTGACATTGCCACATAAGTACACAGAAAATGAAACTGTCATACAGCGGCACTGCAAAGTATCCTTTAGGGGAGGTATGTGGAACACTTCAGTTTGCAAGTACCTCATTTTGAGAACTCTTGTTACAATATTGAAGTACATGAAATCCTGTCTGTAGAAGTCGCAGAACAAATCACCAGAAGGACCAGAAGCTCTGGATCTGTCTGATATAGGATAATGTGCATGCACGTTCGCTTTCCTTTTTGTCTCTCTTCTTTAAAACACACATTTCTCATCTCCTGACTATGCCACAAAAAAAACCTTGAGAACAGGACAAAATACATTACTCTGTCCCATCTCGTTTAACCCTTTGTGACCTATTTGTGCTTGTAATCTATTTACTCTTAAATGGCTCATTCAAAAATAGACTTAACACTGAACATATGTTAAACGAGTCATTTACTTTGTACCAACTGCAAGCGCGTGCGCGCACACACAAACACATATACGAGGTCTATTAGAAAAGTATCCGACCTTATTATTTTTTTCAAAAACCATATGGATTTGAATCACGTGTGATTACATCAGACATGCTTGAACCCTCGTGGGCATGCAAGAGTTTTTTCACGCCTGTCGGTTACGTCATTCGCCTGTGGGCAGTCTTTGAGTGAGGAGTCGTCCACCCGCTCGTCGATTTTTTTCATTGTTTAGGAATGGCTGAGAGACTGTTGCTTTGTTTGATAAAAATTTTTTCAAAACTGTAAGGCACAACTGAGTGGACACCATTCAATAAATTCAGCTGGTTTTCGGTAAAAATTTTAACAGCTGATGAGAGATTTTGGTCTGGTAGTGTCGCTTTAAGGACGGTCCACGGCGCCTGACGGCGATCTGTGCTTCGAGGCGGCAGCGTCTCGCCGTTTCAAGTTGAAAACTTCCACATTTCAGGCTCTGTTGACGCAGTAAGTCGTCAGAGAACAGAGAACTTTCAGAAGAAGTCGGCATGAGGAGTTTATTCGGACATTCCATTGTTAACGGTCATTTTGTAATGAAAGAACGTGCGGGCAGAGTCGCATGTCGGGCTGGACCCGACCGCGGGGGGTCGCGACAGGAAAAACACCTCCGTTGGAAACCTTAACGGGCAAGTTGGAACATGCCCAAGCTGTTAAACAATTTCTCAGTTACTCACTTGTTGAAAGCCATTAAAAGACGCCTGAATTCTACAAATGGTTTTCAAATTCCTCATGCCGGCCTCTTCTGAATCTTCTCTGTTCTCTCACGATGTCCTGGGTGAATTAAGCCTTAAATTAGGATGTTTTCATCTCGAAACAGGCCGACGACAGTGCCTGGAAGCGCTGCAGGACGTCCCGCTCCGTGGGAAGTCCTTACACCGACAGAAACACCCCATAATCTCTCATCAGCCGTTAAACTTTTCACAAAAAACCAGCTTAATTTCTCGAATAGTGTCCACTCGGATATTCCTCACAGGTCCAGAAAAAATTTTGATAAAGCAACGCGCGCCGTCTCGAGCAGCGTGTGAAACAAAGGAATTCAGCCGAGAGGGCGGGACCACATCTCACTTAAGGCCTGCCCACAGGGAAATGACGTCACCGACGCGTGAAAAAACTCATGCATGCGCACGAGGGTTCAAGCATGATTGGTGTAATCGCATGTCATTCAAATCCATATAGTTAAAAAAAAAAATAAAAGGGTCGGTTTATTATCTAAGAGACCTCGTACACACACATCTTTTAAATGTTCAATTTCAAGAAAATGAGTTGGTGTAAAGTTTAAACCTTCTCAGGAAGTGGTGGCCTAAAAGAAGTGGGTTTGTTGCCAGCAGGTCAGAGGTTCAATTCCTCGATCAGACAGGAAAATCACTAAGTCGCCCTTGAGCAAGGCCCTTAATTCCAAAATTGTTGCCAGTCAGCGCCGCCGTTCGGCATAAGCAGACTACGCAGCCTGTGTGGGGCACCAACCATGTTGCACTAGTTTGCAGGGCCTCCAATTGACTGAAAAATGTGTTGAAATGATTACATTATTACCAGTGATGCCGGTAATGCGTTACAAAAAAAAGTGGTTAGATTAGAGTAACGCGTAATCTAACGAATTAATCTTTCCAAAGGAGTAATCAGATTAAAGTTACTTCTCCAAGTCACTGTGCGTTACTATTATTTTTACATTGTGGCTCGACAGCAGCATTAAACTTGGTCCGTGGGCAGGAGGTCGGGGCTCGACTGAACTGCCCACTTTAAGCGAGCTGTGAGCTTTTCATCAGCTACGACTCGTCCTCATCTCTTAAAGCGCTGTGACAACAGCACACCTGCACTGAGCTTTACAAAGTCATTTTTATGCTTTATTTTTCTCCTTTATTTAGAATTCTGAGCTGAGCCGCTCCGTATCGTCTCGTTAAAAACAGCTGATCCTCCACGACGCGTCAACAACTAACACTATTTTCCACTCAAATGCACCTAAACTCTCTGAGGACCACATGATGTGAAAACGCAATAAAACTTTCTTACCTGTAAATCTGGTCATGTTTTATGCATAAATAAATGTTATCCATTCTTTGTGCTCAAACGCCAAAGCAGGGGCGAATCCAGATGGAATGGGGGCTGGGGCAGGGATGTGTCCCCCTCACAACACCCCTAGATTAAAGGTCCAGTTTTGAAGCCGTTTTTTTACTACAACTACTAATACTACTTAAAATAATAATAATTTTGACAAGTAAAATGTTTATAGAGAATTTCAATGTTAGAAAAATGTTAGAATTTAATAGTTACATTTATAAAAAATGTAGGTTAGAAATTGCAAGTTTTACTGTTACAGTGCTGTCAACAGTTAAATATGAGGTCAAGAAAGATTATTTTACTTTTTATAAAACAAGTATTTATTTTCACTGAAGCCAAGAAAGGGTGACTATAAAGTGAGTTTTGGCAAAACAGGTATCATTGTCATGTTGAGGTGGCAGAGGGTTGTTGTCGGCAGCTGGGGAAAGTAACTAAAAAAGTAACTAGTAATCTAACTTAGTTACTTTTACAATTGAGTAATCAGTAAAGTAACTAACTTACTTTTTCAAGGAGTAATCAGTAATCAGTAACTGGATTACTTTATCAAAGTAACTGTGGCAACACTGATTATTACATTTCAAAATCAATATGAATTATTTATGAATAGGCCCATCGTTTTTTCTTTAAACATTGTGTAGGCCCCTACCCCATTACTTAATTAGGGCAAATTAACTGTTTTTTTGCCTAATATAAAGCCCCCATCCACCCCCGCCCTGATTCCCTGAAATGGTACAGCCCTGTTTGTGTCTTTCTCTGTTCGCTGTGTCGCCTAACCAGGGTTGCCAGATGTGACGATTTCCAGTCCAATAAATGCTCAAAAATGCATGGAGGCACTAAATCCTGCGCAATTTGAACTGATTTTTTAAATGTGTGTGGCAATTCTATACAAAAAAACTCGTCCAGTGCCATATTTTTACCCTAAACAAACCAACTGGATTGGAAAACACCCAATCTGGCAACCCTGCGCCTAACTGAAGTAGCACTGCTAGCCCACATTCGATTCTGACACAAGACGACAAGTTGCCACTATGCCACAATTAAACAATGAAGCGACAGCAGGAGTCTGGAGCTGAAAAACGGAGGAAAAAGAAACAAAAAGATGATGCTCGTGCATCCCTTGCTGGTAAGTACGTGTTAAAGGTTTAAATTGTTTTGATTACTTAATGTTCAGTGGTGCTGCTTAAGCTAGGTTGTGTTGGCTTTGCTGATTTGATGTAGCTTTAAATGCTAAACTTAAACGCTTTAATAAATAGTAACGGTTTGAGTAGAACTTTTGTGTGTGTGTGTGTGTGTGTGGGGGGGGGGGGGGGGGGCCTCCCTGACCAGTTATGCTTAGGGCCTCCAAAACCTTAGCAGCGGCCCTGTTCCCAGTACTTGGTTAAGCGCTATGTATGGCAGCACCTTGACATCTGCAGCAGCTTTGAGTTAAAAAAAAAAAAAAAAAAAAAAAAAAAAAAAGCAGCTTTCTTTGTCTTGCTGCATCTCACAGTGTGGTGGCGATACAACAAATGAGCAGCGCATCTGCGCAGTTACTCTTTGCTTTTCCTTCAAAGTCTGTGCAAATCCTTTGGCAGAGTTACCGCAGCTTACAAACAGAGCAGCACACCCTTGACAATAAAAAAAAAAAATTACGTTACTGTTAATATATGTCCAGAGTCTCTTTCTGAGGATGGCACAACATAAGCATAAAACCTGCTTACCTGTCAAAGAGGTCGTGCTTTCCACATAAATGCACGTTTTCCATTGATCATGCTCACAGACCATGCAAACCAGGGGCTTATCCAGATGGAAAAAAGACCCAATGACCCCCCTCCCACAACACCCTTAGAGTAAAGGCCCACTTTTGAAGACATTTTTGTCATACTACTACTACTAGTAGTAGTAGTAGTAGTAGTAATAATAATATAATAATATTTTTACCAACTAAAATGTTTAATCAGTATTACTCTTGGCCTACGTTTTACTACAGTTCTGCACTCAGTAGAATTGATGAGCCATATCAAATGTGTTTACTTAATTTAACTTTTCTGTGCAACTGAAGTGGGATGTGAAGCAGTATCTTTCTGAAAGCAATATCTAAGCAAGGGCATAACTGGGTGTGTTTGGGGTTCTAGCTTTAACGTCAGGTCAGTTAGGGTGAGAGAAGCCATAACAATGAAACTGATAAACTGATAAAGGCTCTTGCAGTTCCTGTAGGTTGTGATGTAAATTTTTGGAAATGGTGAAGTCCAAGTAAAGGATAAAATGTGCAAAAGAAAATACTAATGCAACACACATTAAGCAGTATATCTAAAGTATTAAAAAAGGTGGGTTATACACGAACACCACAGATTAGAATTTATGAATGCATTGAAACTAAAATTTATTCGCAGTATTAATCACATAAATCCAGTATCGGACATCCAGTGTATCATATTTCATAAAGTTTTAATGTCAGGGTTGGAGTTTTTGTTTGGTTTTCTGTTTTTTTGTTTATTTTGTTTTTTGGTCTGTTAGTTATTTTGCATTTCATTGCTTTTGGTCTGTTTATTGTCTTGATGGGTTTCTCTGCTTGGGTCTGCCTGTCTGTTTCTCTTGTTTCTCTTTTGGTTCTTGGTGATGGGTGTTTCTCTCTCTCTCTGGCAATGTTCTTGTTCTGGTGCTTTCCATGCACACCTGTTTCTGATTTGCTGATTACCACCTGGGGTTACATAAGCTCACTGAATGTTAGTCTCTCGCCAGTTTTTTGTGCCTTGTGCCCACATTCCAGCTCTGTTCCTGCGTTCGTATTCCTGCCTGCCTCATAGTGTATACCTGACCTCCTGCCTGTTGCCTCAACTACGCCGTTTGCCTGATGTTTTCTTTGTACTGCTGCTTTTTCTGGACTGCTTACTCGTGTGCCGACCTTTGCTATCCACCACAGTAAAGCCTTCTAAAAACCAGAGATGTTTGTATGAGCCATGCATTTGTATCCTGCAATTCCTGACCATCCAGCCTGATATTTAAGAAACAAGACAGAACCCTAGCTTGTGACGATATTTATTATTCTGATATATTTTGTTATTTGTGTTGATGTTACGATATGGGGTCTCCACCATATTTTGGTGCACAATAATATGGGGCCCCATGTGACTTTGGGTCACTAGTCTTCAGTCCAAGGAAGACCATGCATTAATATGCCCCCTGGCTCTTTTATTGACTGGCTCCAACCTTCATTATATTTTAGTCTCAGATATGATGCAGCTTCTTATTCTACATTTGAAGAAACAGTGAGATCTGTGAAGAATTAATGGTAAAAATTTCATTTACAGAGTTTCATGAGCTGCACAGTAGTTCAAAGTGCTCTGTGTCAACATCCTCCATGTACGTTGTTACGACTGATTTCTATTTAATCCACTAGATTGCGGATGCAGTCTGTGAGCTGTTGCCAGCAGCCGCCATCTTGCTGAGAGTTAGTTCGCATCGTCAAACATTAGATTAAATAGACATCTATGATGTGCTGACTTACACTTGGGTTAAAGTGATCTGAACATGCAGTTCGGGTGCAGTGACAAGCTGACAAAGGATTGTAAGCTGTTAAATAAACGTTAAATAATAATACAACCCCAATTCCAATGAAGTTGGGACGTTGTGTAAAACTTAAATAAAAACAGAATACAATGATTTGCAAATCCTCTTCAACTGATATTCAATTGAATACACCACAAAGACAAGATATTTAATGTTCAAACTGATAGACTGTTTTGTTTTTGTGCAAATATTTCCTAATGGATGACTGAAACATGTTTCAAAAAGGTTGGGACGGGGCAACAAAAGACTGGGAAAGTTGATGAATGTTCAAAGAACACCTAATTGGAAACAGGTGAGTATCATGATTGGGTATAAAAGGAGCATCCCCAAAAGACTGAGCTGTTCACAAGCAAATATGGGGCGAGGATCACCACTTTGTGAACAACTGCATGAAAAAAATAGTCTAACAGTTTAAGAGCAATGTTTCTCAATGTTCAATTGCAAGGAATTTAGGGATTCCATCATCTACAGTCCATAATATAATCAGAAGATTCAGAGAATCTGCAGAACTTTCTACACGTAAGCGGCAAGGCTGAAAACCAACACTGAATGCCCCGCCCTTTGACCCCTCAGGCAGCACTACATTAAAAACTGACATCATTGTGTAAAGGATCTTACCGCGTGGGCTCAGAAACACTTCAGAAAACCATTGTCAGTTAACACAGTTCATCGCTACATCTACAAGTGCAAGTTAAAACTCTACCATGCAACGCGAAAGCCATACATCAACAACATCCAGAAACGCTGCCGCCTTCTTTGGGCCCGAGCTCATTTAGAATGGACAGACGCAAAGTGGAAAATTGTGCTGTGGTCTGATGAATCCACATTTCAATTTGTTTTTGGAAATCATGGACGTTGTGTCCAAAGAGGAAAAAGACCATCCAGATTGTTACCAGCACAAAGTTAAAAAGCCCACATCTGTGATGGTATGGGGGTGTGTTCGTGCCCATGACATGGGCAACTTACACATCTGTGATGGCACCATCAATGCTGAAAGATACATCCAGGTTTTGGACCAACACATGCTGCCATCCAAGCAATGTCTTTTTCAGGGACGTCCCTGTTTATTTCAGCAAGACAATGCTAAGCCACATTCTGCACATGTTACAACAGCATGGCTTCGTAGTAAAAGTGTGCAGGTACTAGACTGGCCTGCCTGCAGTCCAGACTTGTCGCCCACTGAAAATGTGTGGCGCATTATAAAGCCCAAAAATACGACAACGGAGACCAAGTCGTATATCAAGCAAGAATGGGAAAGAATTCCACCTACAAAGCTTCAACAATTAGTGTCCTCAGTTCCCAAACGTTTATTTAGTATTGTTAGAAGGAAAGGTGATGTAACACAGTGGTAAACATACCACTGTCCCAGCTTTTTGGAAACATGTTGCAGGCATCCATTTCAAAATGAGCAAATATTTGCACAAAAACAATAAAGTTTATCAATCTGAACATTAAATATCTTGTCTTTGTGGTGTATTCAAATGAATATAGGTTGAAGAGGATTTGCAAATCACTGTAATCTGTTTTTATTTACATTTTACACAACGTCCGAACTTCATTGGAATTGGGGTTGTAAATTGTGGAGTGAGCTTTCATAAGTGCATATTATATGTAATATTAATGATGTAGGGAAATAACTAGAATTGCTGAATAAAGGTTAGAAAATTATTTATTTTGTTGTGTTGATCTGTATTTTGTTAAAGTCACGACTTCAGTTTTATTGCCTGAATGCTTTGTCATGATAAATATGAATTTATTACAGTTTGGAATGAGGCTGTCACATAACAAAATGTGGATAAAGTGAAGCGCTGCGAATAGTTTCCGGTTGGACTGTAGTACCCAAACACAGAAGGCAGCCAGGTTCAATAACAGCATTTTCCTACTCCATGACAGCCTCATGCATTTGAATTCATGATCAAAAGCCAAAAATTTCTGTCTGCTCAAATGCTGCTAATGAAGGCTCCCAATCTGTAAATGAGCAATTTAGGGAAAAGCCAAGAAATTAAATGAAGAACCACAAAGTCCAGCTGCATTTATTAAGCAGACATGAATGAGAAACATTTCCATTATTGTACTAGCACCTCTGTTTCAAGTGAAGACTGATCGTGAAATGACTTATTGCACAAAAATGAAACCCCCCAAAAATCTTTCATTTCTGGTGGCACTATGAAGCATACAGAATAAGTATGTTTTGTAGGACACATTGCAAAATGAGAGACAGGCTGAAGGCAAATAATATGAGGTGTGGCTTTGGAACAGACAAAGACAAAACTGAAAACATTAAATGAGAGACAGCGACGGGAGTTGCAGTCTGGCAACCAGATGTTTGACTCAAAGTGCCTGTTTCTGATTGTTACAAGCAGTGTTGCCACAGTTACTTTGAAAAAGTAATCCAATTACTGATTACTGATTACTCCTTGAAAAAGTAACTTAGTTACTTTACTGATTACTCAATTGTAAAAGTAACTAAGTTAGATTACTAGTTACTTTTTTAGTTACTTTCCCCAGCTGCCGACAACAACCCACGTCAACATGACAATGATACCTGTTTTGCCAAAACTCACTTTATAGTCACCCTTTCTTGACTTCAATGAAAATAAATACTTGTTTTATAAAAAGTAAAATAAAGACCTCTTTCTTGACCTCATATTTAACTGTTGACAGCACTGTAACAGTAAAACTTGCAATTTCAAACCTACATTGTTTATAAATGTAACTATTAAATTCTAACATTTTTCTAACATTTAAATTCTCTCTAAACATTTTACTTGTCGAAATTATTATTATTTTAAGCAATATTAGTAGTTGTAGTAAAAAAACGGCTTCAAAACTGGACCTTTAATCTAGGGGTGTTTGGTGGGCACATCCCTCCCCCACGCCCCCATCCCATCTGGATTCTCCCCTGCTTTGTTGTTTGAGCACAAAGAATGGATAACATTTATTTATGCATAAAACAGGACCAGATTTACAGGTAAGAAAGTTTTATTGCGTTTTCACATCATGTGGTCCTCAGAAAGAGAGTTTAGGTGCATTTGAGTGGAAAATAGTGTTAGTTGTTGACGCGTCGCCGAGGATCAGCTGTTTTTAACGAGACGATACGGAGCAGCTCAGCTCAGAATTCTAAATAAAGGAGGAAAAAAGTATAAAAATGTCTTCGTAAAGATCAGTGCAGGTGTGCTGATCACCGCCCTTTAAGAGGCGAGGACGAGTTGAGCAGCTGCAAAAAAACGCGGATGAAAAGCTCACAGCTCGCTTAAAGTGGGACGTTCAGTCGAACCCCGAGGTCTGGTAACTGACTTGACCATTTAAGAACATTCCATTTCTTTGGCAGCATGTTTTCGGTCATTCATCTGTACTGTGAAGCATTATTCTGTCAGTTTGGCAGCATTTTGCTACATCTGAGTAGATAGTATAACCATATGCACTTCAGAATTCATGAAACTACTTCCATCAGCTGTCACATAATCAACAAACACCAGTGACCTTGTTCCATTGGCACAATCTGAACAAACTGTAGTAAATGGACTGCATTTATATAGCGCTTTTCCATCTGCATCAGACTCTCAAAGCGCTTTACAATTATGCCTCACATTCACCCTGATGTCAGGGTGCTGCCATACAAGGCGCTCACTACCGGGAGCAATAGGGGATTAAAGACCTTATTGATTTTCCAGTCAGGCGGGGATTTGAACCCAGGATATTCTGGTCTCAAGCCCAACACCTTAACCACTAGACCACCACCTCCCCTGTAGTAGGTGCTGTCAGATCAGCAGCACAACAGTTTAAAATTTATTCTTGTAATGGTTCTACTACACCTGGAAACCCCTGACCAGGGAACCACATTGATAAAAAGTTCAAAGCATCTGTAATGGCATCTGCTGGAACTGCGGCAGTCAAAACACACATGAAAGATGGTCTGTTCTACAACAGGGTGTGTGAGTGGAAACAGGCTGGTTGAGTAGTCATGGACACAGGCAGGAGTTAGGTATACAGGAAGGGAGTCTGGGTGGCAAACGTGTCCATGAGGTCAGTAGCAATAAGATAACCAGATGAACTGGCAGAGGGTCCTTAAACATACCAGATAGTCAGTTCATTAACCGGAAAAGCTATGCTTGAAGCCGAAGACGGACATGAAATGCAAGAAAGCAGGCATGGAAGCTAGACAATCTGGCACTGGACTGAGGGGCTGTGAACAGCTTTATAGTGTGTGACTCAGTCACTGAGGAAATGAGTGAGCCCATGAAACTGGAAGCCCATGTGCCCATGAACAAGAAGTAAAGTAGAGGATAAGCACCAAGACTATTTGGAATAAAAGCACCATGGCAGACAATCACTAGGAAACACAATTACAGGTAAATCATTCAGAGTAAAAAAATATTAATTAAACAATAACAAGAGAGCAGAACAGACACCAGAGGTGTGATTAAAAAATTGAACTGTGATAATTGTAACATGGGTATAGCCTTAGTCGGGGAGTAAGGTGTAACACAAAAGGGAAGCGTATTTACTGAAATGTCACATTTCTGCATGTTCTAATGACAAAGTGAAAGCACAGTACATGATAATTACCCTTACCAAATATATACACAGTCTAATAGTGCTGTACAGATTTTTGAGTCATTAGTGGTGTGTTTGAATGTGACCTCATCTCTCCCAATATCTTATAGCTCCTCACATTTCTACTTCATTATGGAAACACACATAAGATACGAGGAGAAAGGAGGCCTGCCAGGCTGCTCAAGGAAGTCCTACCATTATTTAATGCTTCAATCTTAAATATGATCAATCTATCTTTGTTAGTTGGTTATGTACCACAGGCCTTTAAGGTGGCAGTAATTAAACCATTACTTAAAAAGCCATCACTTGACCCAGCTATTTTAGCTAATTATAGGCCAATTTCCAACCTTCCTTTTCTCTCAAAGATTCTTGAGAGGGTAGTTGTAAAACAGCGAACTGATCACCTGCAGAGGAATGGTCTATTTGAAGAGTTTCAGTCAGGTTTTAGAATTCATCATAGTACAGAAACAGCATTAGTGAAGGTTACAAATTATCTTCTTATGGCTTCGGACAATGGACTTATCTCTGTGCTTGTTCTGTTGGACCTCAGTGCTGCTTTTGATACTGTTGACCATAAAATTTTATTACAGAGGTTAGAGCATGTCATAGGTATTAAAGGCACTGCGCTGCGGTGGTTTGAATCATATTTGTCTAATAGATTACAGTTTGTTCATGTAAATGGGGAATCTTCTTCACAGACTAAAGTTAATTATGGAGTTCCACAAGGTTCTGTGCTAGGACCAATTTTATTCACTTTATACATGCTTCCCTTAGGCAGTATTATTAGACGGTATTGCTTAAATTTTCATTGTTACGCAGATGATACCCAGCTTTATCTATCCATGAAGCCAGAGGATACACACCAATTAGCTAAACTGCAGGATTGTCTTACAGACATAAAGACATGGATGACCTCTAATTTCCTGCTTTTAAACTCAGATAAAACTGAAGTTATTGTACTTGGCCCCACAAATCTTAGAAGCATGGTGTCTAACCAGATCGTTACTCTGGATGGCATTTCCCTGATCTCTAGTAATACTGTGAGAAATCTTGGAGTCATTTTTGATCAGGATATGTCATTCAAAGCGCATATTAAACAAATATGTAGGACTGCCTTTTTGCATTTACGCAATATCTCTAAAATCAGAAAGGTCTTGTCTCAGAGTGATGCTGAAAAACTAATTCATGCATTTATTTCCTCTAGGCTGGACTATTGTAATTCATTATTATCAGGTTGTCCTAAAAGTTCCCTAAAAAGCCTTCAGTTGGTTCAGAATGCTGCAGCTAGAGTACTGACGGGGACTAGCAGGAGAGAGCATATCTCACCCGTGTTGGCCTCTCTTCATTGGCTTCCTGTTAATTCTAGAATAGAATTTAAAATTCTTCTTCTTACTTATAAGGTTTTGAATAATCAGGTCCCATCTTATCTTAGGGACCTCGTAGTACCATATTACCCCATTAGAGCGCTTCGTTCTTAGACTGCGGGCTTACTTGTAGTTCCTAGGGTTTGTAAGAGTAGAATGGGAGGCAGAGCCTTCAGCTTTCAGGCTCCTCTCCTGTGGAACCAGCTCCCAATTCAGATCAGGGAGACAGATACCCTCTCTACTTTTAAGATTAGGCTTAAAACTTTCCTTTTCGCTAAGGCTTATAGTTAGGGCTGGATCGGGTGACCCTGGACCATCCCTTGGTTATGCTGCTTTAGACGTAGATTGTGGGGGGGTTCCCATGATGCACTGTTTCTTTCTCTTTTTGCTCCGTATGCATCACTCTGCATTTAATCATTAGTGATCGATCTCTGCCCCCCTTCACGGCATGTCTTTTTCCTGTTTTTTTCCCTCAGCCCCAACCAGTCTCAGCAGAAGACTGCCCCTCCCTGAGCCTGGTTCTGCTGGAGGTTTCTTCCTGTTAAAAGGGAGTTTTTCCTTCCCACTGTTGCCAAGTGCTTGCTCATAGGGGGTCGTTTTGACCGTTGGGGTTTTTCATAATTATTGTATGGCCTTGCCTTGCAATATGGAGCGCCTTGGGGCAACTGTTTGTTGTGATTTGGCGCTATATAAGAAAAAAGTTGATTGATTGATTGAGTTGATACGAGGGCTGTCCATAAAGTATAGGTCCTTTTTATTTTTTTCAAAAACTATATGGATTTCATTCATATGTTTTTACATCAGACATGCATGAACCCTCGTGCGCATGCTTGAGTTTTTCCATGCCTGTCGGTGACGTCATTCGCCTGTGAGCACTCCTTGTGGGAGGAGTCGTCCAGCCCCTCGTCGGAATTCCTTTGTCTGAGAAGTTGCTGAGAGACTGGCGCTTTGTTTGATCAAAATTTTTTCTAAACCTGTGAGACACATCGAAGTGGACATGGTTCGAAAAATTAAGCTGGTTTTCAGTGAAAATTTTAACGGCTGATGAGAGATTTTGAGGTGACACTGTCGCTTTAAGGACTTCCCACGGTGCGAGACGTCGTGCAGCGCTCTCAGGCGGCGTCATCAGCCTGTTTCAAGCTGAAAACCTCCACATTTCAGGCTCTATTGATCCAGGACGTCGTGAGAGAACAGAGAAGTTTCAGAAGAAGTCGGTTTCAGCATTTTATCCGGATATTCCACTGTTAAAGGAGATTTTTTTAATGAAAGACGTGCGGACGGGTCCGCGCGTCGGGACGCAGCCGGCGCGGAGCGGCGGCACAGGAAAAACACCTCTGTGTTGATAACCATTTGTAAAATCCAGGCGGCTTTTGATGGCTTTCAGTGGAGTGAGTATATGAGAAATTGTTTAACAGCTGGACATGTTCCAACTTGTCCTTAAGGCTTTCAACAGAGGTGTTTTTCCTGTGGCGGAGCGTCGCGGCGGCTGCGAGCCGACGCGCGGACCCGTCCGCACGTCTTTCATTAAAAAAATCTCCTTTAACAGTGGAATATCCGGATAAAATGCTGAAACCGACTTCTTCTGAAACTTCTCTGTTCTCTCACGACGTCCTGGATCAATAGAGCCTGAAATGTGGAGGTTTTCAGCTTGAAACAGGCTGATGACGCCGCCTGAGAGCGCTGTGCGACGTCTCGCACTGTGGGAAGTCCTTAAAGCGACAGTGTCACCTCAAAATCTCTCATCAGCCGTTAAAATTTTCACTGAAAACCAGCTTAATTTTTCGAACCGTGTCCACTTCGATGTGTCTCACAGGTTTAGAAAAAATTTTGATCAAACAAAGCGCCAGTCTCTCAGCAACTTCTCAGACAAAGGAATTCCGACGAGGGGCTGGACGACTCCTCCCACAAGGAGTGCTCACAGGCGAATGACGTCACCGACAGGCGTGGAAAAACTCACGCATGCGCACGAGGGTTCAAGCATGTCTGACGTAAAAACATATGAATGAAATCCATATAGTTTTTGAAAAAAATAAAAAGGACCTATACTTTATGGACAGACCTCGTAAATCAGATCACCCTTTGAACTAAAGCTGAAAGTCTACACGACAAGAACCTGTTGTTTGGTTCATTTCAAGTTTGTTATGGTGGTTTATAGAGGCAAAATTACAACACGTGTCCAAACCAAATGCTAGTGGATGCATTTTAAAGGGACATGTCCAAACTTTTACAACGCTTACAAATTTTGAATGACAGAAAACTGAAAATGTAGAATGTACACCATAAGAAAGCTGAAATCTAGAATGTGCACCATATTCCACTTTTATAATACAACCCCAATTCCAATGAATTTGGGACGTGTAAAATGTAAATAAAAACAGAATACAATGATTTGCAAATCCTCTTCAACCTATATTCAATTGAATACAACACAAAACAAGATATGTAATGTTTAAACTGATAAACTTTATTGTTTTGTGCAAATATTTGCTCATTTTGAAATGGATGCCTGCAACACAGTTTAAAAAAGCTGGGACGGGGCAACAAAAGACTGGGAAAGTTGATAAATGCTCAAAGAACACCTGTTTGGAACATGTTTCAAAAAAGCTGGGACAGTGGCATGTTTACCATTGTGTTACATCACTTTTCCTTCTAACAACACTCAAACGTTTGGGAACTGAGGACACTAATTGTTGAAACTTTGTAGGTGGAATTCTTTCCCAGTCTTGCTTGATGTACGACATCAGTTGTTCAACAGTCCGGGGTCTCCGTTGTCATATTTTGCGCTTCATAATGCGCCACACATTTTCAATGGGTGACATGTGTGGCCTGCATGCAGGCCAGTCTAGTACCCGCACACTTTTACTATGATGCCACGCTGTTGTAATAAGTGCAGAATGTGGCTTAGCATTGTCTTGCTGAAATAAACAGGGACGTCCCTGAAAAAGATTTTGCTTGGATAGCAACATGCGTTGCTTCAAAACCTGGATGTACAATTCAGCATTGGTGGTGCCATTACAGATGTGTAAGTTGCCCATGCCATGGGCACGAACACACCCCCATACATCACAGATGCTGGCTTTTGAACTTTGTGCTGGGAACAACCTGGATGGTCCTCTTTGGACACGACGTCCATGATTTCCAAAAACAATTTGAAATGTGGACTCATCAGACCACAGCACACTTTTCCACTTTGCGTCTGTCCATTTCAAATGAGCTTGGGCCCAAAGAAGGCGGCTGTGTTTCTGGATGTTGTTGATGTATGGCTTTCACTTTGAATGGTAGAGTTTTAACTTGCACATGTAGATGCAGCGAAGAACTGTGTTAACTGACAATGGTTTTCTGAAGTGTTCCTGAGCCCACGCGGTAAGATCCTTTACACAATGATGTTGGTTTTTAATGCAGTGCTGCCTGAGGGATCAAAGGTCACGGGCATTCATTGTTGGTTTTCGGCCTTGCCGCTTACGTGCCAAAAGTTCTCCAGATTCTTGGAATCTTCTGATTATATTATGGACTGTAGATGACGGAATCCCTTAATTCCTTGCAATTGAACATTGAGAAATATTGTTCTTAAATGTTGGACTATTTTTTTATGCAGTTGTTCACAAAGTGGTTATCCTCCACAAGCAAAGCTCCATATTTGCTTGTGAACAGCTGAGGCTTTTGGGGATGCTCCTTTTATACCCAATCATGACACTCACAATTAGTGTCCTCAGTTCCCAAATCCTTATTGAGTGTTAGAAGGAAAGGTGATGTAACACAGGGGTAAACATACGACTGTCCCAGCTTTTTTGAAAAGTGTTGCAGGCCTCCATCTCAAAATGAACAAATGTTTGCACAAAAATAATAAAGTTTATCAGTTTGAACATTAAATATATTGTCTTTGTGGTGTTGTCATTTGAATATAGGTTGAAGAGGATTTGCGTCGGGACTCGACACACATTAGTGGAAATACCCTGGATCCGGTTCTCGCATGTGGTATTGCTGTCATGAATATTGACATCATGCCTCTTTCATCAGTGGTCTCTGATCACTCACTTACAGTGAGGAAAATAAGTATTTGAACACCCTGTGATTTTGCAAGTTCTCCAACTTAGAAATCATGGAGGGATCTAAAATTTCCATCTTAGGTGCACATCCACTGTGAGAGACATAATCTAAAAAAAAAATCCGGAAATTACAATGTATGATTTTTTTAATAATTTATTTGTATGTTACTGCTGCAAATAAGTATTTGAACACCTGTGAAAATCAATGTTAATATTTGGTACAGTAGCCTTTGTTTGCAATTACAGAGGTCAAATGTTTCCTGTAGTTCTTGACCAAGTTTTCACACACTGCAACATGGATTTTGGTCCACTCCTCCATACAGATCTTCTCCAAATCTTTCAGGTTTGGAGTTTCAGCTCCCTCCAAAGATTTTCTATTGAGTTCAGGTCTGGAGACTGGCCAGGCCACTCCAGGACCTTGAAATACTTCTTATGGAGCCCCTCCTTAGTTGCCCTGACTGTGTGTTTGGAGTCATTGTCATGCTGGAAGACCCAGCCATGACCCATCTTCAATGCTCTTACTAAGGGAAGGAGGTTTTTTTCCAAAATCTCACAATACATGACCCCATCCATCCTCCCTTCAATACGATGCAGTCGTCCTGTCCCCTTTGCAGAAGACACACCCACAGTATGATGTTTCCACCCCCATGCTTCACAGTTGGGATGGTTTTCTTGGGGTTGTTCTCATCCTCTAAACATGGTAAGTGGAGTTGATTCCAAAAAGCTCTATTCTGGTCTCATCTGACCACATGACCTTCTCCCATGCATCCTCTGGATCATCCAAATGGTCACTGGTGAACTTCAAACGGGCCTGGACATGTGCTGGCTTGAGCAGAGGGACCTTGCTGCCCTGCAGGATTTTAAACCATGACAGCATCATGTGTTACTAATGTAATCTTTGTGACTGTGGTCCCAGCTCTCTTCAGGTCATTGACCTTGTCCTCCTGTGTAGTTCTGAGCTTTCTCAGAATCATCCTTACCCCACAAAGTGAGATCTTGCATGGAATCCCAGACCGAGGGAGATTGACAGTCATCTTGTGTTTTTTTCACTTTCTAATAAATAATCATAACAGTTGTTGTCTTCTCACCAAGCTGCTTGCCTGTTGTCCTGTAGTCCATCCCAGCCTTGTGCAGGTCTACAGTTTTGTCCCTGGTGTCCTGACAGCTCTTTGGTCTTGGCTATGGTGGACAGGTTGGAGTGTGACTGAGTGTGTGAACAGGTGTCTTTTTTAAACAAGTGCAATTAATACAAGTAAAGAGTGCAGAATAAGAGGGCTACTTAAAGAAAAATGCACAGGTCTGTGTGAGCCAGAATTCTTGCTGGTTGGTAGGCGTTCAAATACTTATTTGCAGCAGTAACATACAAATAAATTATTAAAAAAAATCATACATTGTGATTTCTGGATTTTTTTTTTTTTTTTTTTTTTAGATTATGTCTCTCACAGTGGACATGCACCTGAGATGAAAATTTCAGACCCCTCCATGATTTGTAAGTGGGAGAACTTGCAAAATCGCAGGGTGTTCAAATACTTATTTTCCTCACTGTATTAAGTTTACAGTTTCGCTGCCGTGTTTAGTGGAACAACAACCTTATATATCACTATGGCGATGCGTCAACTCCTCAACTAAGACTGAACTTGAAGCTAGACTGCCCGATGTCTTAGCTTCACATTTGGCCAATACCCAATCAGTAGACAGCCTTTGGATAGTTTAAACTCAGTGCTTAAAACTACACTCGACATGATTGCGCCACCTGTGTTAAAACCGCGCTCCCCCAAATCACAGTCACCTTGGTTCAAAGATTACCCTGCGTGACCTCAAGCATAAGACAAGAGGTCTAGAACGGAAATGGCGTGGTTCAAAATTAGAATTATTCCACCTTGTGTGGCATGATGTTATCTTATACTATAAGCATGCATTATTGGCTACAAAGCGGACTTACTACTCTGATTTGATCAACAAAAACAAGCACAATTCAAAGTTCTTGTTCGACACGGTGGCAACATTTATTCATGGACAACCACCTGCAGTTCGCTCTCCTTTTACAGTACAAGATTTCCTGGCTTACTTTGAGAAGAAAATAGAAGACATTAGGTTAAACATATCCCAGCATGCCTTGACCCAGCCACTACACCCTGCTATTGAGGTAGGTGCAATTACTGAGGTATTACCTAGATTTACAGAATTTGATAGTATCTCACTAGGCATGGTGACGAAACGTCAACAAAAAGCACAACCTGTTTATTTGATCCTATACCAACAAAACTGTTTAAGGACCTGTGGCCCACTCTTGAGCCAACTGTGCTGGAAATTATTAATCTTTCTTTAACTTCTTGATCTGTTCCTAAATGTTTCAAATATGCAGTGATTAAATCATTACTTAAGAAACCTAATCTTGACCCTAGTGTATTGACAAACTATCGGCCGATATTAAATCTATCATTTTGCTCTAAAATTCTGGAAAAAGTGGTGTCACGGCAGCTCGTGGACTATCTTACTGAGAATAATCTCTTTGAGTCACTGCAGTCTGTTTTTAGAAATTATCATTCCACAGAGATGGGTCTCACTAAAGTGGTGAATGATCTTCTGCTTACAATGGATTTGGACACCACTACGGTTCTGGTGCTGTTAGATCTCAGTGCTGCATTTGATACCGTGGATCATCATATTGTACTTGATAGGGTGGAAAATCATTTTGGGATTACTGGGAGTGCC
Organism: Thalassophryne amazonica; assembly: GCF_902500255.1. NCBI lineage: Eukaryota > Metazoa > Chordata > Actinopteri > Batrachoidiformes > Batrachoididae > Thalassophryne > Thalassophryne amazonica. The sequence continues at coordinate 64,012,181 of NC_047111.1, forward strand.
CCTGCATGACTGACGTCATACTTGACCAGTCATTCTCACTGTGTTTTGTACAGTAACACTACCTCTAACCTTAGTGACATGAAATTTGGGGTTCCACAGGGGTCCGTCTTAGGCCCCCTGCTTTTCTCCCTTTATATAGCACCCCTTGGGCACATATTACGGTGTATTGGGATTACCTTTCACTGCTATGCTGATGATACTCAGTTATACATGCCGATAACTGCTGGTAATCTCACTCGCATAAAATCCTTAGACTGCCTTGCATCAGTGAGAATTTGGATGTCTAGAAAGTTCCTACTTTTAAACTCTGATAAGACTGAAATGATGGTTTTTAGTCCAGTGAGACATAGGCATCAATTTGACCAGTTAACGCTCAGCCTAGGCTTGTGTGTTATACATCACACTGACAAAGTGAGGAACCCTGGGGTAATTTTTGATCCTGCATTGTCCTTTGACCTCCACATTAGAAATATTATGAGGACTGCTTTCTTCCACCTGTGAAATATAGCGAAGATTCGTCTCATCCTGTCTATGGCTGATGCCGAGACCCTGATCCATGCGTTTATCTCTTCTAGACTGGACGACTCCAATGTTCTATTTTCTGGTTTACCGCAGTCTAGCATTAGGGCTCTCCAACTGGTTCAAAATGCTGCAGCCAGACTTTTGACACGAAGCAGAAAGTTCAACCACATTACACCCATTTTGGCATCCCTTCACTGGCTTCCTGTCCCAGTGACTCGTCAGTTGTTCAGAGTCCATAGCACCGCACCTGCTCACTCAGGATGAGACTGGTCAGTTCTTTACACAGTCAACCCAAGTACAACATTCACGTTCATTGCAGGCGAGCTCTCCAGACAAGGCAAATGGGCTGCACGCAGAGTACACATCAACACCTCATCTTCCCCTTCAAGATGAAACCAGACACCTACGTGTAGACCTAGTACTTGGAAACTGTACCTCCAAGACTGTACCTCCAACTGTAGCTCCAAGACCCAAAGCAGTGGATAATCCAGCTAGTGCCAACCTCACCCACACAGCAGTGAGCAGAGTAACTACACATCAACCACAACCCACTATGACCACACCCCTAACCTCCAGAAATACCCATGGTTATCAAAGCATGTATGGAATAAGGCTCAGTAACCAGAGTTCACCGCATCACCCCATGTCCAGCCACATGCCTCAAAATGCTCATCATGACCAATCAAATATGAATGATATCATCAGATATCTTGCCCACCGCGAGCTGGTTACTACAGGTATGACCCAATTTAATGACCAGCCAGAGAGCTACAGAGCTTGGCAACAGTCTTTTCAGAACGCAGTGAGTGGACTCAATCTGACATTCAGTGAGGAGATGGATTTATTGGTGAAGTGGCTTGGCAAAGAGTCGGGAGAGCATGCAAAACGTATCAGGGCCGTCAATGCTAATCATCCCCAAAGAGGACTCTATGATATGGGACAGACTGGACGCATGCTATGGGGCCCCTGAAGTAATCGAAGAGGCTCTCTTTCAACACATCAGCAACTTTCCCAAAATTGGCTACAAAGATTATACAAAACTTCACGAGCTCACTGACCTCCTGATGGAGCTGCAGGCAGCCAAGGCAGACGGAACCCTTCCAGGCCTTCACTACCTTGATACAGCCAGAGGAATCAGCCCTCTGGTCCAGAAACTTCCCACTAGCCTGCAAAAGAAATGGCTGTCTCTTGGGTCTGACTATAAAGAACGCAATCGGGTCTCATTTCCTCCCTTTGAAGTTTTTGTGGACTTTATCTTCCATCAGGCTAAAATTAGGAACGACCCTAGCTTCAACTTCACTGGCCAAGCCGACACCCCAAAAGCAGACAAGATCTTTAAAATACTCAGACAAAAAGAAATCTCAGTCCACAAGACAGACGTCTCTTCTACAGAACACAGTGCTGGAGCTGAGAACCCAGATCGTCACTGCCCCATTCACAAAAGGCCCCACCTACTGCGGAAATGTCGGGCTTTCCGAGAGAAACCCATAGAGGAGAGGAAAGCATTTCTTAAAGAGCACAAGATCTGCTTTAAATGCTGCACATCTACAAAACACGTGGCTAGGGACTGCAAGTATATAGCCACATGCACTGAATGTAGGAGTGAGAAACACAACTCCGCCCTTCACCCTGGACCAGCTCCACAGGCCGAGGCGCCACTGCCCTCTACAAAGCATGGCGGGGAGCCAGCTTCTTCAGAAGTTGCAAGCAGCTGCACTACAGTCTGTGGTGGTGATCAGAGTGACAGATCATGCTCTAAAATCTTTCTGGTTAAAGTCTACCCCATTAATCGTCGTGCGAAAGCAACAAAGGTCTACGCGATCATTGATGAACACAGCAAGAGATCCTTGGCTTGGTCTGAGTTCTTCGACACATTCAGTATTCAAAGCCCTCCTGCTCCTTACTCTCTCCGTACCTGTTCAGGAGTGACATTGACCATGGGAAGGAGAGCTTCGGGTTATCAGATCGAATCTATGGATGGGAAAGTCAGTCTTCTACCAAGTCTGGCTGAATGCAACGACATCCCTAATAGGTCAGAGATTCCTACTCCCAGTGCTGCATCCAACCACCCTCACCTGAAATCAATTGCTCATCTCATCCCAGAACTTGAACAAAGTGCACCCATCATGCTTCTCCTAGGGCGAGACATCATCACAGCCCACAAGGTTCGCAAGCAGTTGAATGGCCCTCGAGATGCCCCCTATGCACAGAAACTCGACCTGGGATGGGTGATAGTTGGTAATGTCTGCTTGGGAGGTGTCCACAAGCCTGAGACCATGAACTCCCTTTATACCAAAACAACAGAGCAGAAACGTCCCTCCATCTTTGAACCTTGCCCAAACTTCCTGCAGGTGAAAGAGAGGAACAGTCAGTTTCAAAGCATCGCCCATCCTGAGCTACAGACAACAAGGAAACTTCTCTGCAGTGGAGAAGCAGAGCAGTTAGGCTCCACAGTGTTTCAGCAAACAAGGGATGATAAGGTGGCTTCATCCATTGACGACATCTCATTCATGAAAATCATGAAGGACAACTTAAAAAGAGACAAGGACAACAGCTGGGTAGCTCCGCTGCCATTCAAGTCACCAAGGCGTCGCCTCCCTGACAACAAAGTTCAGGCCTTAAATCTTTCATCACTGACTTTCATCACTGAGATGGAGCCTCGAAAGGAAACCAGTATTGAAACAGCATTTCCTCACATTCATGGAAAAGGTGTTTCAGAATAATCATGAAGTGGCACCTCCTCTGAAGGAAGTTGAAGAGCGCTGGTACTTGCCAACCTTTGGTGTGTATCACCCAAGGACGCCTGGAAGCATTCGTGTGGTGTCTGACTCAAGAGCTCAGTACGGAGGGGTCTCACTAAACAATGTCTTGCTGACCGGGCCCGACCTCAACAACAGCCTGCTTGGGGTAGTCCTCAGGTTCTGGAAGGAAGCTGTGGCAGTGACAGCGGACATCGAACAGATGTTCTACTGCTTCCTCGTCAGGGAAGAGGACCGCAACTTCCTGAGGTTCCTGTGGTTCCGGGACAACGACCCATCCAAAGACATCATTGAGTACCGTATGAGGGTCCATGTCTTTGGCAATAGCCCCTCCCCCGCAGTGGCCATCTACTGCCGTCGACAGAGTACAGAGGTCGGAGACCCTGATGTCAAACAGTTTGTCAATCGGGACTTTTACATGGACGATGGCTTGAAGTCCTTCCCTACAGTTGAAGCAGCAGTTGACCTGCTCAAGAGAACCCAAGACACCCTCTCTGGATCAAACTTGCGGCTACATAAAATCGCCTCAAACAAGAGAGAAGTAATGAAGGCCTTCCCGTCCCAAGATTATGCTAATGACTTTAAAGATCTAGATCTTGGTTCTGACACGCTTCCCATGCAGCGTAGTCTGGGCCTCAACTGGGACCTAATGTCCGACACCTTCATCTTTAAGTTAGGGGATGAAAAGAAACCCTTTACCTGCCGAGGCGTCCTGTCGACTGTAAACAGCATCTACGATCCTCTAGGGTTCATCGCCCCAGTCACCATTCAAGGAAAAGCTATCCTACGAGAACTAACAAAAGTCCACAGTGACTGGGACTCTCCCCTTCCACCAGAAATGGAAGAGACATGGGTCACATGGCGATCCTCTTTGGATGACCTTAGCAGTCTCCAGATACCTCACACCTATGCAGTCACCTCTCTCTCAGAAATGTCACGGCGAGAGGTATGTGTCTTTTGTGATGCCTCGACTAAGGCAATAGGTGCTGTAGCATATCTCAGACTAACAGATGCAGAGGGCACCATCCATGTGGGCTTTGTCATGGGAAAGGCTAAGCTAGCCCCCCTTCCTGAGCAGACAGTGCCAAGACTTGAGCTCTGTGCAGCAGTTCTTGCGGTGGAACTTGCTGAACTCATCTCCTCAGAGATGGACATGCAACTGGACGAGACTATCCTTTACAGCGACAGTAAAGTAGTACTAGGATACATTAAGAATGAGGGCAGACGCTTCTACGTGTATGTCAGCAACAGAGTTCTACGGATAAGGAGGTCATCTCGCCCCGAGCAGTGGCAACATGTGCCTACAGAATTGAATCCGGCAGATATCGCCACAAGGTTTGTCACTGCTGTACGTCAGATACCAGATACCGTCGTATGTCAGATACCAGCTGGCTGGGTGGACCTCCATTCCTGAAAGAGCCCCTTAAAATCGATCTTGGACAAGACACCTTCGAGCTGGTGAACCCTTCATCAGATCCAGACATCCGTCCCTTGGTCTCTACGATGAGCACAATAATGTCAAACAAACTACTCGGGTCGCAGCACTTCTCCAAGTTTTCAAGCTGGAAGACCTTGACCCAAGCAGTTGCTCACCTCACCCATGTTGCTCGTGTGTTCCAGAAGAATCCTGCAACCAAAGCCAGCAGCTGCAAAGGCTGGCATTACTGTCACACAATGATCTCCATAGATGAACTCTCACAGTCTGGAAGAACGATCATTCGCGCTGTTCAAGAGGAGACCTATGCGAAAGAGTACACCTGTCTGCAGAAGAAGGAAAATCTTCTTAAAGACAGCCCTCTCAAAGCCCTAGATCCCTTCATTGATGCTGATGGCCTTCTGAGAGTTGGAGGCTGGATCAGAGAAGCACAACTCTCACAAGAGGAGAAAACCTCTCTCATTATCCCTGGCAAACACCACATAGCAACCCTCTTGATCCGACATCACTATGAGAGAACTCAACATCAGGGACGACTGTTGACCGAGGACGCTGTACGCGCTGCTGAGTTCTGGATAGTTGGTGGCAAAAGGCGAGTGAGCAGTGTGATTCATGGGTGCGTCATATGCCGCAAACTACGTGGCACCCCTCAGACTCAAAAGATGGCCGATCTCCCAACAGACCGCCTCTCTACTGAACCTCCATTCACGAACGTTGGCAGAGATGTGTTTGGTCCATGGGCTGTGTCTTCACACTGCACGACGGGCGGCCTCGCTCAGAGTAAATGGTGGGCAGTGTTATTTACCTGCATGAGTGTGCGAGCTGTCCACATCGAAGTCATTGAGTCCCTAGACACCTTAAGCTTCATCAACGCCCTTAGGTGTTTCCTCGCTGTTAGGGGCCCTGTGAAGCTCATCTGTTCAGATTGAGGAACTAACTTCGTCAGCGTGTGTAAGGAGCTAAAGATCTCCTCAAACATTGATAACGCTTCAGTTGGAAAGTTTCTCTTGGACCAAGGATGTGCCTGGAAGTTCAATGTTCCACACGCCTACTATATGGGCGGCTCATGGGAGAGGATGATTGGAGTAGCACGAAGGATCCTGGATTCCATGTTCCTCCGGCTTGGAACTTCAAGACTCACCCACGAAGCCCTCACTACACTAATGGCAGAGGTCGCTGCCATCATCAACGCCAGACCTCTGATTCCACTATCTACTGACCCGGATGACCCCCTCATTCTTACCCCAGCGACTCTCCTCACTCAGAAGGTGAGTCTACCTTCAGGCCCAGTTGGAGACTGGATCAAAGACCTCCGCAAGACCCAGTGGCGCCAAGTCCAACATCTGGCCCAAACCTTTTGGGATAGATGGAAGAAACAGTATCTAGGCTTCACTACAACCCCGAAGGAAGTGGCAAGCTCCCACCCCAGACCTTCAGCCTGGGAGTGTCGTCCTCCTCAGAGATAATCAGCTCGTAAGAAATGAGTGGCCTCTTGGACTGATTACTCAAGTCTTCCCCAGCAAGGATGGTAAGGTACGTCAAGCCGAGGTCAAAGTCTTCAGGAAAGACGGGACTAAACTCTTCCAGAGTCCCATCTCTGAGATGGTCCTTCTCCTTGCCCCTGATAAGAAACAGTAAGGACTGTATAGACTTAGGGTGGTGACATTTGTTAATGCCAGACGGGGAGTGTCATGCCTCTGTTATTTAAGTTAATTAATTTAGTGTGTGTTTATTTCTAAGATAATTCAGCTGGTTCTGTTCAGTGAGCTGTTTCTTTAAGAAAGTCTGAGTAGGTCATGTGATGAGACTCAGGAAGAAAGCCAACTAGTGAACGCTGCTTCATTCACTCCTCCCGTGTTCCTAGCAAACTACTACTTACATCTTGTGCAGTTCGTGGCATCGTGGGTATGTAGCTTTCTTTTATGTTTAATAATGTCATGGTGGTTTATTTTGTGATAAGTTATGGTTTACAGTGTAAAAAATTTATGTTTGGCTGCATGCAGGTTAGCATTGAGTCATGCTTTTCATTTGTGGTCTTATGCTGCCATCTTGTGGCCATTTTGAGTAATTGTTTTTTGCCGTACGGATTACAACGGCACTTCAGGTGGAAGGCTGTTCTTTGGACAATAATTATATAGAGAGTTGTGACAGAGTGAAGCAGACTGTCAGAGTTACTTGATTATTATGTTTAATAAGTAAATCTATCTCTGTGTACTGATCTAAATTTAAAGGATCATTTAATTCATGTAATTTCTTTCTTGTATTTTTTTGTATTCCTCCAGTTTCACCCTTTCAATGGTCATTAAACCTGGGTACGAGAAGTCATCCTAGTGTCCAGAGTCGTGATAAGCGGAAGGTGTTGAGCTTACTGTCTTCGTGTACAGTGTGCATAAGGAAGAGAGGATACCAAGTTTGAAAAGCTCAATTAGTTAATAATTAATTGCAGTCCACAGCTATGATGGGTTGGCTGCATGGATGACCTCTAATTTCCTGCTTTTAAACTCAGATAAAACTGAAGTTATTGTACTTGGCCCCACAAATCTTAGAAACATGGTGTCTAACCAGATCCTTACTCTGGATGGCATTACCCTGACCTCTAGTAATACTGTGAGAAATCTTGGAGTCATTTTTGATCAGGATATGTCATTCAAAGCGCATATTAAACAAATATGTAGGACTGCTTTTTTGCATTTACGCAATATCTCTAAAATCAGAAAGGTCTTGTCTCAGAGTGATGCTGAAAAACTAATTCATGCATTTATTTCCTCTAGGCTGGACTATTGTAATTCATTATTATCAGGTTGTCCTAAAAGTTCCCTAAAAAGCCTTCAGTTAATTCAAAATGCTGCAGCTAGAGTACTGACGGGGACTAGAAGGAGAGAGCATATCTCACCCATACTGGCCTCTCTTCATTGGCTTCCTGTTAATTCTAGAATAGAATTTAAAATTCGTCTTCTTACTTATAAGGTTTTGAATAATCAGGTCCCATCTTATCTTAGGGACCTCGTAGTACCATATCACCCCAATAGAGCGCTTCGCTCTCAGACTGCAGGCTTACTTGTAGTTCCTAGGGTTTGTAAGAGTAGAATGGGAGGCAGAGCCTTCAGCTTTCAGGCTCCTCTCCTGTGGAACCAGCTCCCAATTCAGATCAGGGAGACAGACACCCTCTCTACTTTTAAGATTAGGCTTAAAACTTTCCTTTTTGCTAAAGCTTATAGTTAGGGCTGGATCAGGTGACCCTGAACCATCCCTTAGTTATGCTGCTATAGACGTAGACTGCTGGGGGGGTTCCCATGATGCACTGTTTCTTTCTCTTTTTGCTCTGTATGCACCACTCTGCATTTAATCATTAGTGATCGATCTCTGCTCCCCTCCACAGCATGTCTTTTTCCTGGTTCTCTCCCTCAGCCCCAACCAGTCCCAGCAGAAGACTGCCCCTCCCTGAGCCTGGTTCTGCTGGAGGTTTCTTCCTGTTAAAAGGGAGTTTTTCCTTCCCACTGTAGCCAAGTGCTTGCTCACAGGGGGTCGTTTTGACCGTTGGGGTTTTACATAATTATTGTATGGCCTTGCCTTACAATATAAAGCGCCTTGGGGCAACTGTTTGTTGTGATTTGGCGCTATATAAAAAAATTGATTGATTGAATTGATTGATTAGCATTATAGTCTCTGTAAAGACATTCACCCATTTCAACAACACATCAGGGTGGAGACTGGTGTGGTTCTGAAGCATCATTCTCATCAAGCATGCAATTGCTAGCTCATGACCCTCAATCCATCCATCTTAACCATAACATTTACCTTTCTGTGAACCCTAAACCCTTGCTAATATTTACTGTCTTTTCAGCAGGGTTTAAAAGCTCTGACTCTTCTGCTTCCCAGATGCTTCACTTTCTGCGCCAGCTCGTCACTAACTTTGTCCTCCACCTAATAGCAACATGCCGTCATTTGTATCAGATAAAAAACAACTGGAAACTGTTGGAGAAAAAACTCAAAAGAGCTGCAGATTTGGATAATTCTGTTTTTCACTGCAATTAACCCTATCATATTTAGTTATTTCTACAATACTGAATGGCTGAGCCTTGAAATCAACTGACAGTTATTTGACTCCACCTCTCCTACTTAATTCTAGTTCATTTCACTGGGGAGCTACTCACCCATCGGCCAGTTCTCATAGACATGTTTGGCAATGTCTGAAGCCGAATCATTTGGAGAGAACAGGAATTCTTTTGTCTTCCCACTGACTAAAATTAGCCGCAGATTTATCTGAAACACACACAAAGTCAAACATTATATTTTGTTACAAAAACATACATGAAATTAAGAATACACATGTTTTCTGTAACATTTAACTAAAATCAGGAAACACACAGGCTCACATTAAGTAATTTAATAAGAAACAGGCTTACAAAACCTGAGGACCGTCTTTCTGCAGGATTAACTCCCATCCAAACTTCCTCTTTGATTTTCTCCGATCCCCTCAACCGTTTCCTTTTCTCTGGGTCACACTTCTGCTACAATTTGTAACCCTCTGGCCTTCCCCACTCACAAGCCAGATGTTTTGCTGGGTGGGTGTGCACATTAAGTAGAATATTTTATATTTATTAGATCAAAACCCAAGTTTTATTTTCTTCTAGCTCAGTTTCTTATAATCAGTGGGCCCACTGCTTCAGCCAGCTGTATTTTTACTGACATTTATATTTTGTATTGCATTATTCTGGCTCATTTGCTAATTAAGCATACACTCTTAAAACTCTCTGGCAAGAAGGAACAAGCAAAGTTCACATTATTATTCACAACTTATCACATTAATTTCACCACAATTAACACTGGCTGACACCATGTTTAACAGCTCACAAAAATGCACAATTAGTTCATCTGGGAAGAAAACCAATGATTAAAGAAAATGCGATCTGCTTGCAATAGTTTATTCCTGATATTTTACCACCAGTATCCACCAATCAGAACTAAATAATAGGGTGGCAGTTTTGGGTAGAGAAAACATGGTTTTCTGTACCTACTGTGAGGTCAGAGGTAGAATAGAACCACTGAAGCTGTGAGAATTCAGCCTCTGTCTCAACAGTGTTTCAGTATGCCAGTATGGTCTCTGACATTTCAGTTTAAAATGTGCAAACTAACAATTCACACACAGAAACGCATACTTAGAGTGACTCTGCTCAGTCTAATCACACACAGGCACTGCCATGGCACTCCACACTGTTTTTATTATCTGCCTTAAAGGGGGTACCAGACCAAGTAAACTGGGGTAAAGTGTTGGACTCCCATGCAAAAAACTGAGGTTCAATTACTGCTGAAGCTGTTTGTGTGCTGGGACAAGGCATCTCCCAGTCCATACCACAGTAAATGCAATTAAAAAATATTTCTAGTCTGTTAGGTGATCTGTGCTATCATTTGATAAAAAAAACTGATTTAACACTGTATTGACGGTATTGCATAATCCATAGTGTGGTGCACTATCACATCAGGGATGACTATATGACACTCGTGTACCATCAGCTCCTATCAGTAGGCATTTTAAAAATCATCAAAAATAGTCCAAAGCCTCTGAGATGGTGCATCCTAAAATAAACCCCTTTTCAGGTTTCAAAGCAACAGCTTGTTTCAATCACTTTAAATGTTTCTGTGAAGGCTCTCAGTTGTCCAGGTGGTTTCCATAGTAGAGAAGCTTGAATCTTCGACTGGACTGGATTGCCCCCTTGAACACAAGCTCGGGGTGATCAGGACTCCAACACAGAGCCCTACAGGTGCCCACAACTACAGAGGGAAAGGCTAAAGAACAACATCATGTCCAAAAAGCCCTCACAGTATGTGGGTACTCACGATGGTCCCTGGATAAAGTGCAGAAGTCCCAAAGAACAAAGAGACCAGACAGACAGGAGACGGATCCAAGAAGAGAGCAAACAGAGCAATGTAGTGTATTCTATCAGATGGCAGGAAAACTGTAACGATCACTACATAGGTGAGACTAAGCAGCTGTTGCACAAAAGGCTATACCAGCACCGCAGAGAGGGCTCCGGTGGACTTCAGTCTGCAGTTCATCTCCACCTTAAAGATACCAACCACACGTTTGAGGACAAGGAAGTTAAAATCTTAGCCAGAGAGGCGAAATGGTTTGGGAGGGGAGTGAAGGAAGCACTGACAAGCTGCCCTGTCATTAGGAGGGTGCTAACTACAGCACAATAGGTGCTAATTAGAGCGATTGTTAGTCACTAGCCAATAGCAGTCTGCCTCTCGGTAGGAGGGTCTGGTTAGGTTTAAAACTCCAGCTTTTGCTGGCTTCTTTTATTCTTCTGTACAAGAGTCAAGACAGAAGTCAGACTACCAGAGCAAGAAATTTAACTGAGGAAGCTTCTGTGATAAGAAGCGAAACGTCCTTGCGTCAAGCAACCCAGTCCAGTCGAAGATTCAAGCTTCTCTACCATCACTTTGAGAAGGAGTTGCTATTCACTGTGCCCACTCCAGAGAGGGCATACACAAGCCACTCAATGTGTTGACTATCACAGAGCACCCACACTATACATGTCATTGTTCCTTGTGAGACTCCATGTGGATGTGTCCGATAGGACTGACCTCCTACAACACAAGCTCTTCACCCAATACTCCACTGAGCTGAGTCTCTCTCTCTCTCTCACACACACACAGAGAGACAGAGACACACACAGAGACACACACACACACACACACAGAGCTGCAGTGATGTAACAGTGCTAACACCACCGGATTGAAACACAGATCTCTGTAAGCATGTTATCAAATCAGCTTAGTCTGAGTATGGAAGAGCCATACAGAAACATATATACACAAATACGCAAATGTGATCATCAGAAGTCATGTTGACTAATTTGGGCCATGCAACATACTGAATACAAACACGTGAACCCAAAGATAAAACACGCCAACACACCTATATGTCCGACACTCCATAAAAAAAATACTGTAAATAAAAACTATTTAAAAAAAATCAAAAAAGTGATACTGCTGATTCCTGTTCTATTTTATGTGCAACAATTCCAGCAACTGTGTATATATAGATGATGGATCATATTTTGCAGGTCAGCCAGTATACACTGTACATTAAGTACATGCTGACAAGTGAAAAAATTTTGAGGAAATGTCACAGAGCTGAAACAACTAGAAGGAAGCCACCAAATTACCCTGACAACTCTGAAGGAGCTGTACTTTTCTGTGATTGGGAGTGGAGAAATTGTGAACAATGAAACTTTTTGTGTTACATCACCAGTCACAACCTTTAAGGGGGGTATATTTTGGTTATGTTTTGGGTATAGCTTGATTTTGGTTATCAAAACATTTGACCTAATAATTTTTGTTTTTAACATTTTGAAATGGAAAAGTGTAATTGATTTAAAAAACTGAATTGGAATAGATCACATTTAAATAGTACCCAACCTTACAAATACTCACAAAAATGTTTCACAAAGGATGAAATGCCCTAAAATGAAAATGCGAGGGTAAAGAGAAGCCTTTGGATAATCAGAAATGGTGAGCCCTGACAAGGATTGGTTTTGGGTATTACCTGATTCAACTACTCTTTGCTGGCCATTTAAATGAAAAAGTTATGCAACAAACAGTTATGCATATGTGAAGAACTGATGAAAGCTATGTCAACATCCATAAATTGTGAATTGAGGGAGTGGAAGATGGTTTGCAAATGTTTTGTACATGTTCACAAAGTATGTGAAAAAGGGCATATGCATATGTCTGCTTTTGTGCAGACAATCAATCAATCAATCAATTTTTTTTATATAGCGCCAAATCACAACAAACAGTTGCCCCAAGGCGCTTTATATTGTAAGGCAAGGCCATACAATAATTATGTAAAACCCCAACGGTTAAAACGACCCCCTGTGAGCAAGCACTTGGCTACAGTGGGAAGGAAAAACTCCCTTTTAACAGGAAGAAACCTCCAGCAGAACCAGGCTCAGGGAGGGGCAGTCTTCTGCTGGGACTGGTTGGGGCTGAGGGAGAGAACCAGGAAAAAGACATGCTGTGGAGGGGAGCAGAGATCGATCACTAATGATTAAATGCAGAGTGGTGCATACAGAGCAAAAAGAGAAAGAAACAGTGCATCATGGGAACCCCCCAGCAGTCTACGTCTACAGCAGCATAACTAAGGGATGGTTCAGGGTCACCTGATCCAGCCCTAACTATAAGCTTTAGCAAAAAGGAAAGTTTTAAGCCTAATCTTAAAAGTAGAGAGGGTGTCTGTCTCCCTGATCTGAATTGGGAGCTGGTTCCACAGGAGAGGAGCCTGAAAGCTGAAGGCTCTGCCTCCCATTCTACTCTTACAAACCCTAGGAACTACAAGTAAGCCTGCAGTCTGAGAGCGAAGCGCTCTATTGGGGTGATATGGTACTACGAGGTCCCTAAGTTAAGATGGGACCTGATTATTCAAAACCTTATAAGTAAGAAGAAGAATTTTAAATTCTATTCTAGAATTAACAGGAAGCCAATGAAGAGAGGCCAATATAGGTGAGATACGCTCTCTCCTTCTAGTCCCCGTCAGTACTCTAGCTGCAGCATTTTGAATTAACTGAAGGCTTTTTAGGGAACTTTTAGGACAACCTGATAATAATGAATTACAATAGTCCAGCCTAGAGGAAATAAATGCATGAATTAGTTTTTCAGCATCACTCTGAGACAAGACCTTTCTGATTTTAGAGATATTGCGTAAATGCAAAAAAGCAGTCCTACATATTGTTTAATATGCGCTTTGAATGACATATCCTGATCAAAAATGACTCCAAGATTTCTCACAGTATTACTAGAGGTCAGGGTAATGCCATCCAGAGTAAGGATCTGGTTAGACACCATGTTTCTAAGATTTGTGGGGCCAAGTACAATAACTTCAGTTTTATCTGAGTTTAAAAGCAGGAAATTAGAGGTCATCCATGTCTTTATGTCTGTAAGACAATCCTGCAGTTTAGCTAATTGGTGTGTGTCCTCTGGCTTCATGGATAGATAAAGCTGGGTATCATCTGCGTAACAATGAAAATTTAAGCAATACCGTCTAATAATACTGCCTAAGGGAAGCATATATAAAGTGAATAAAATTGGTCCTAGCACAGAACCTTGTGGAACTCCATAATTAACTTTAGTCTGTGAAGAAGATTCCCCATTTACATGAACAAATTGTAATCTATTAGACAAATATGATTCAAACCACCGCAGCGTAGTGCCTTTAATACCTATGGCATGCTCTAATCTCTGTAATAAAATTTTATGGTCAACAGTATCAAAAGCAGCACTGAGGTCTAACAGAACAAGCACAGAGATGAGTCCACTGTCCAAGGCCATAAGAAGATCATTTGTAACCTTCACTAATGCTGTTTCTGTACTATGATGAATTCTAAAACCTGACTGAAACTCTTCAAATAGACCATTCCTCTGCAGATGATCAGTTAGCTGTTTTACAACTACCCTTTCAAGAATTTTTGAGAGAAAAGGAAGGTTGGAGATTGGCCTATAATTAGCTAAGATAGCTGGGTCAAGTGATGGCTTTTTAAGTAATGGTTTAATTACTGCCACCTTAAAAGCCTGTGGTACATAGCCAACTAACAAAGATAGATTGATCATATTTAAGATCGAAGCATTAAATAATGGTAGGGCTTCCTTGAGCAGCCTGGTAGGAATGGGGTCTAATAAACATGTTGATGGTTTGGATGAAGTAACTAATGAAAATAACTCAGACAGAACAATCGGAGAGAAAGAGTCTAACCAAATACCGGCATCACTGAAAGCAGCCAAAGATAACGATACGTCTTTGGGATGGTTATGAGTAATTTTTTCTCTAATAGTTAAAATTTTGTTAGCAAAGAAAGTCATGAAGTCATTACTAGTTAAAGTTAATGGAATACTCAGCTCAATAGAGCTCTGACTCTTTGTCAGCCTGGCTACAGTGCTGAAAAGAAACCTGGGGTTGTTCTTATTTTCTTCAATTAGTGATGAGTAGAAAGATGTCCTAGCTTTACGGAGGGCTTTTTTATAGAGCAACAGACTCTTTTTCCAGGCTAAGTGAAGATCTTCTAAATTAGTGAGACGCCATTTCCTCTCCAACTTACGGGTTATCTGCTTTAAGCTACGAGTTTGTGAGTTATACCACTGTGTTGTTATATGGCATTAGAGAACATAAAGAAGGAATCATATCCTTAAACCTAGTTACAGCGCTTTCTGAAAGACTTCTAGTGTAATGAAACTTATTCCCTACTGCTGGGTAGTCCATCAGAGTAAATGTAAATGTTATTAAGAAATGATCAGACAGAAGGGAGTTTTCAGGGAATACTGTTAAGTCTTCTATTTCCATACCATAAGTCAGAACAAGATCTAAGATATGATTAAAGTGGTGGGTGGACTCATTTACTTTTTGAGCAAAGCCAATAGAGTCTAATAATAGATTAAATGCAGTGTTGAGGCTGTCATTCTCAGCATCTGTGTGGATGTTAAAATCGCCCACTATAATTATCTTATCTGAGCTAAGCACTAAGTCAGACAAAAGGTCTGAAAATTCACAGAGAAACTCACAGTAACGACCAGGTGGACGATAGATAATAACAAATAAAACTGGTTTTTGGGACTTCCAATTTGGATGGACAAGACTAAGAGACAAGCTTTCAAATGAATTAAAGCTCTGTCTGGGTTTTTGATTAATTAATAAGCTGGAATGGAAGATTGCTGCTAATCCTCCGCCCCGGCCCGTGCTACGAGCATTCTGACAGTTAGTGTGACTCGGGGGTGTTGACTCATTTAAACTAACATATTCATCCTGCTGTAACCAGGTTTCTGTTAGGCAGAATAAATCAATATGTTGATCAATTATTATATCATTTACCAACAGGGACTTAGAAGAGAGAGACCTAATGTTTAATAGACCACATTTAACTGTTTTAGTCTGTGGTGCAGTTGAAGGTGCTATATTATTTTTTCTTTTTGAATTTTTATGATTAAATAGATTTTTGCTGGTTATTGGTAGTCTGGGAGCAAGCATCGTCTCTACGGGGATGGGGTAATGAGGGGATGGCAGGGGGAGAGAAGCTGCAGAGAGGTGTGTAAGACTACAACTCTGCTTCCTGGTCCCAACCCTGGATAGTCACGGTTTGGAGGATTTAAGAAAATTGGCCAGATTTCTAGAAATGAGAGCTGCTCCATCCAAAGTGGGATGGATGCCGTCTCTCCTAACAAGACCAGGTTTTCCCCAGAAGCTTTGCCAATTATCTATGAAGCCCACCTCATTTTTTGGACACCACTCAGACACAGACATTTAATCTTACCTACACACAAAGGTTTCTGCATCTGGCCTCTGATCCTTAGCATAACATTGCCATGGTGACAGCTATATCGAGCTGGCTCAAGGGCTTTTCACACTGCACGCCACGTGATTATTCTGCGCATTCGCTTGTGTTTTTTGTAAAGGTGCACGTGGCAACAACGCATCTGGACGCGCAGAGGGGATAGAGGTTCTCCGTCACTATCTGGCTTTTCGAGCGTCTGGTGAATGCCAACAATCACCATCATGGATTCGCGACAGGAAAAACTAAACACTCTGTGAGTCATAAACACAAGATTAGCAGCAAAAAGCAGTGAGGAGTGAGGTTGGGCGGAGCTAAAGAAGCCGGCCCAGCCAAAGACCCCTAGCAGCCAGTTAGAGAGAGAGAGAGAGAGAGACAGCAGCCGGTGTGATCGTGCAGATGCAATCAATCCAAAATTCTTGATTTTTGGATATATATATATAAAATATATATACACACACACACACACACAATTTGAGCAACGGAGCATCTGCAAGTTTGTCTGAGGTGAGTGAGTAATCTGAAAATAAAACGTGACATTAGTGCACCACTGAACAATTAAGTTTTATCAGCTAACGTTAGCTTAGCCTTTAGCTGCAGAATCAATCACTCACTCGAGCTCAGTCAATGTTTTATATTTGTACTGTTTGATCTATTTTTACCCAAAGCTAAAATACGGCCATGGGGTATTGCGAAGGCCTTGTGTCCTTCCGTCTGTCTGTGTTCAAATTAAGTCCAACCCAATTATTGCCAGGGTCTTCAAGTTCACAGGGAACATTCTTAGGACACAGACCTTGGACAAGTTCAAAGATGGCTAACCATGACCTATTTTAAGAAGTCAAAAGGTCACATTCTATTTCCTATGGTTATGCTCATGCTCATACAGCCGAGGCTATTTCAGCATTGCGTTATTTCTATTTTTACCAAATAAACCTACACAAGATTTTTTTTTAATTTTTACTGCTCTGACTATAAAAACAGTCCAAACTCTATACGACTTAGATTTTTTTATTTAAATCTTTTTATTAATTAAGGATAAGAATAATTAAGAATAAATGAAGGATTTTCTTTAGAAAACTACTGTGTATAAATTAGCAGTTCTGATCTTCCTCTGGCACACATTTCTGCACTCTGTCATCTTCTGTGTTCTGGACTAATGCCTCATTTCTATTGGATCCGCAAATCTATGACAGCACGCAGCGGTGAAAGTTGGATTGAGTTGAACTTTGACCGCGGTAAGTTTGACATCAAGCGATGGTGCGCTGTCAGCGGAGCATCTGAGAGCCTTCACAAAAAGGTGTTTGCATGATGACATTTGCATGATGACGCCATTTGCGCGATGCTTCTCATGAAAATAATGGCTTTTAGAGCAATGCGTGCTGAATTTGTGCTCAGTGTGAAAGGCCCTTTAGTGTGATAATGCCTACATACAAGACAGAATATCCTTCCCTTACCCATTTACACTGTGTCACATTATGCTGTCTCTCCTTATGGCAACCTCTGCATTCCCACTATCACACAGTTTCTCGTACTCTCAGTTTTACACGACACACACTTCGGACTGCAGGAATGCATAAGGACAGAACACTCATGTAGCTTCATCTTAATAAGGTGCACTGAGTTCTCTTTTCCTCTTAGTACCGTATCCAACTTCTTGTTTGCTATACTCAAGTCTTTCTTGGCTTGGATTCTCTATCCTTACAGGTAACTTTATTCCCATTGCCCATATTTGCTCTTCTTTGCTCTTGAGATAGTGTTTTTCTATTCATTCGTCATTTACCTTTGTTTCACTCTTTTCTTCATTTTTCAACAGCACCATGGTGTTAGCTCTCCCTACCTCGCTCCTTGAGGATCTCCCTGCATTCTCCTCGAAAGTGGCAGTAATAACATTTTACAGCAATGTCAAGGAAGTATATTTACTTACACTCTCTTCTGTGCATTATGAACAGCTGTTCCAGTTATGAGAGAGCAGGACTTTGTGTATTCACACATAAAGGTGCTGACAAACAAACATTTAGCTTCTCTCACATTTGCTCCCTTCTTCAAAACTGTCTCACGGTGTTAAATTGTCTGATGGCACTCTCTGCCCCACTGGATGAAAGCTACCGTGTCAGAGTGGAAATGTAAATTGACCCACAGTAGTTATAATCCAGTAGTGTCAGGTAGTTTTTGTCATCTTGACAGTTTTTTCCAATCAATATTTTTGAGTGGGATTGTACTAATTTTTTTTGTTTTAACAATACATTGCATCTGGAATGTATTCACAGCATTTCACTTTTTCCACATTTTGTAATGTTACAGATGATCAGTGGAAACAGGATGTACCTGAACACAATTTTCAGCTTCATGGCAAAGGCTGTGAATACTTATGTACATCACTCACTCATCTTCAACTACTTACCGGGATTGGGTTGCGGGGGCAACAGCTCCAGGAGGGGACCCCAGACTTCCCTCCAGACTACCACCTCAACTGGCTCCTTTCAACATGAAGGAGCAGTGACTCTACTCCGAGCTAACCACGGATGACCAAGCTTCTCACCCTATCTCTAAGAGTAGGAACAAAGACTGACCAGTAGATCAAGAGCTTCGCCTTTTGGCTCAGCTCCCTTTTTGTCACAACAGTATGGTAGAGCGAATGCAATACTGCCCCTGCTGCGCCAATTCTCTGGCCAATCTCACACTCCACTGCCCCCTCACTTGTGACCCAGAGGTACTTGAACTCCATCACTTGGGGCAAGACCGCATTCCCTACCCGGAGTAGACGATGCATTAGTTTCCTGCTGAGAACCATGGCCTCAGATTTAGAGGTGCTGATCCTCATCCCAGCTGCTTCACACGCGGCTGAGAACCAATCCAGTCAGTGTTGGAGGTCACAGGCTGATGTAGCCACAAAACACGTGTAGACTGGATGGGCATGCTCCCAGGCACCTTCCAGGATCCTTGTGAGAGTGAAGAGCTGGTCAGTTGTTCTACGACCAGGACGGAACCCGCATTGTTCCTCTTAAATCAGAGGTTCGACTATTGGCTGAACTCTCCTTTCCAGCACCCTGGAGTAGATTTTACCAGGGAGGTTGAGTAGTGTGATGCCCCTGTAGTTGACACACACTCTCTGGCCCCCTTTTTTAAGCATGGGGACCACCACCCCAGTTTACCACTCCTTAAGCACTGTCCCAGACCTCAACGCAATGTTGAAGAGATGTCGCATCCAAGACAGTCCCTCCATACCCAGAGCCTTCAGCATTCCTGGATGGATCTCATCAACCTCCTCCTTGTGGAGTTGTCTGACTACAGTGACTTCCAAAAGAGAAATTGATGATAATCCTCCATCAGCTTCCAGCTCTGCCTGTACTATAGAGGGTGCGCCGGTCTGATGCAGAGTTCAGTACATTCTTGACCATCAAAGAAGTGCAGCTGAAGCATACATTAAAAATCTTACCGCAAAAGAATGCAGCAGGCAATCACATTTACTGCTCACAATCAGTGGTGGGCACAGATAACCAAAAAGATAGCTTCGACAACAGATAATCAGCTAACTGAAAAGTTAGCTTTTATAAAGCTAAACTGATAAACCACCGCAAAATTTATCGGAAGCTACAGCTAACCGATAACCGGTAACTTCCAGTATTGTCTCCAATACATTTGCAACTACTAACAAGCTGTTTATGAGTTTTAACACCACAATCGCTTCTAGCAGCATCAAAGGCGACCACAGACCCAAACAATGAGTCAGCACTTTTGTCTTTGTACGCCCTGCCCACTGCTGGAAGCTCCTGCTTAATACATAGCTTGCAGCAAAGAAGCAGTTGAAAGGAGCAGCAAAGCTCAACTCTCTACTCAACAGCATTGCCGTGAGGCGGAGGTCTTGGAAAATAAAGCAATAATGCACTAATTCTGAAGTTTTGTAACAAACACAGACAGATGCCAAAGGGATTATGGGTAAAATGTGCCTCTGCTAACACTGATTGGTTGACTCATTCATTCTATGTAAAAATCAACACGTTAATGTGAGGTGTGTGTTGGTGTTTACATATAAATGTGCTTTTGTAAAATATTCCATTTTTTATTTGTCAAAAAAAAATGGCATTTGCAAAACTGCCAAGTTGTAATAGACAACCATCTGATATAACCGGTGTCAAAATAAACAGAACACTGCCATCTACTGGTGTCCAGACGCTCAGCACATAGGGCGAATACTGCCATGAACACTACTGGCCAGTAGATGGCAGTAGAGACCGTGAAAACTTGCCAAAACAAAATTCCAGATAATTTGTGTCTGCTACGTTTAAGATGCATGGAATTTAATAAACGCAAAGTGAATTTCAGACATCTTATATGTATTACTCTGGAACAAAGACGACAGTGTTTGACATAAGCAGGATTTTAAAGCGCAAACAGGAATTGATTGCAATATTCCAATTGAAAATAATGGAGAAGCAACCTGGGCTTCTTTTGGCATTTTTACATAAAACAAACACAATAACAACGTCTATAAACCCAGAGAATATATTCATGAGAGTTTTAGGCACAATATACAAAGAGTTTAATGCTGTTGTCTGTGTGGAGCCTGATCAGAGCATCTCAAATGCATTTCTTCTGTCGTGAATGTACTGAGATTACCCATAATGCACTTTGTGGAGACAGCACGTACACACTAAAACCTTCAATCTTAGTGCACTACTTTAAAACTAAAACATATATATTTGATATTTTCACTTTATAAATCTTCAGACGTGACGTTAATTTAAATAACTTGTCCAAAATTAGCTTGGTTAAATTTTTAACTATAAGTTAAAACTGTATGCCTCTGGATGACTTGGCTGATATTGCCAGCGTATCAGTATGGGGTCAAAAGAAATGAGCTTTTTTATTTTTTGTGACCAGTTCTCCTTTGCCTGCAGAGGATAGAGCAGTTTCTTCTGAAACCAGCTCTCCTCTGTTTACAGAGGATAGAACTCCACATCTACTACAAAACATTTAACAGGTAAGTACTCAACTGATTTTAGACTTAAAGTAGACCTGCACTGAAATAAATGCAGTCCGATCTTTTCACCAAAAAATGACATATTTACACATAAGATCCTTCTGAATGTAGTAAAGTAAATCTGCAAGCCCAGATCTGTCATTCAATGGAGAAATCTTCATTTAAAAATGACAAATTTACAGCTAAAATTTAGCCCTCCGCAAAACTGTCATCACATCCGGGACGCTGCTGAGACGTCAGGGAAAAGACCCTATCCCTATTGGGGAGGTGATGGTCTAGTGGTTAAGGTGTTGGGCTCGAGTCCAGAAGATCATGGGTTCAAATCCCCGCCTGACTGGAAAATCACTAAGGGCCCTTGGGCAAGGCCTTTAATCCCCTATTGCTCCCGGTGTGTAGTGAGCACCTTGTATGGCAGCACCCTGACATCGGGGTGAATGTGAGGCATAATTGTAAAGCACTTTGAGCGTCTGATATGCAGTCCATTTACAATTTACCATTTATCCCAGCATGCACTGTGCGCGCCAACTGTAATTTGTGGATTTACGTCAGTTTGCATCTGCACCTTTTCTTGTCTTATACGGAAGGATCTACTTTTTTAAAACTTCATATTGTCTTGCGGCACGTTTGGTGAGTACACATTTCTTTTATTTGTGCTTGAAAATTATTTTGGGGGACTTTTTCATACGCCCGTTTCATTGAGTGGTGTTGCATTGAAAATCTACTGTCTTTCGCCTCCGGTGTTTCTGTCGCGGGGTACGGAGGCGGGACCCGCAAAGAATCCAAGTCATTAAAAAGATATAAACCTCTCTCAGCGGCCACGGAGCTCTGCGGCTCCGATTACCGAGACGTGCGGCGCTGCGGAAAGTCTGTCCTTGCAGCAACAGGTGTCACCGGCCACTCCGCATCAAAACAGTGAGCGTAGTCTCTGGACTTTTGCCAAGTTGGCTGCACCTCCATTCAGTAGACAGGGACGTGGTGCCGGCTGCACAGCAGACACAGGGGCGATGTGAGTGGCCCGCTTCGGCGTTTACCGAGCATGGCAGACTCAGTAAGCGCAGCGGAGGCAGAAAAGTGAGGCGTCGGGAAGAACGTCGCCCGCTCTTGATGTCGCCGCTGATCTGAGCATGCAGAGCTGTATCTCACATTCATTGCAGCTTACTTTTGGATGCTGAAACCAGGATGTGTATAACAGTAACATTACTAACAGATAAAATCAATTTCAATGCGGGATTGGACTGAAGGCGGGAGCGCTCCGTCTTCTGCCGGAAGTCACTGCAATGTCCCGGATGTACAAACAGTTTTCGCCGAGGGCCAAATTTTAGCTGCAAATTTGTCATTTTTAAATGAAGATTTCTCCGCTGAATTACAAATTTGGGCTTGCAGATTTACTTTACTGCATTCATAAGGGTCTTATAAATACATATCAGCTATTTCTTTCTGAGATCTGACCACATTTATTTTAATGCAGGTCTACTTTAATAAATGTTTGTAACTGTTAAGCTTTATTCACCACGTCTGCAATAATATGTTAGCGGTATAAAAATTATCGGACCAAAACGTATCAGAAGATAATTGGTCCAATGATGGTTTTCAAAGTTATCTGAAAAGCTAACCTGATAATGAAAACATTAGCTTTGATAATTAGTTAGTGATCAGCGGAACGTGTCCACCACTGCTCACAATGAAGCTATTGCAAAGCCTTTTGATTATGCACTCCTGGGTTTTGTTTCAGATCCCAAACCAGCCACCAAAAAGAATGAATGAATGAATGAATGACTGAAAAAAAAGGTGCATTACCCACTTTTGCTCAATCAATGCAGACATGCATAAATCTAATTCAGAAACATTACCTGTGAGCTTTTCGGGTATGTGGTTCTTTATTTTCCACTAAGTAATCTTATTTAGCACTGAAAACACCATGAATAAACATTGATTTATTGTGGCCTGTTTTTAACCAAATGAAATATTCACTGCCTAAATAAAATTTCAATTTCAATTTATATAGCACCAAATCACAACATAGTTGGATCAAGATGCCTTACCAACCCCCAGAGCAAGCACACAGGCGACAGTGATAAGGAAAAACTCCCACTGATGATTTGAGGAAGAAACCTCAAGCTGACCAGACTCAAAGGGGTGATCCCTTTGAGTGACATTAAAAGTGACATTTATCATGCATTTCTGTTCCTCCTCCCCCACCCTTTTTATTTTTAACCAATATTAAATTCCTTTTTGGATTTGATTGTTTCAGGTGACACATCTTGCCAGTGGTCATCTCCAGATGCATACAATGATGGAGGTGCTTTTCTAGCACCTAAAAATGCTGGATAGCTCCAGCTCCTGGGCTTGTGTCGTCACAAACCTTGCGTTTCTCCTGAAAGAGCAAATCATTTTCAAGGCACATTCATTTTTGGTTTGGCAAATGTTCACAAATTTACATTTTCAGTTAAAATATGTGTTTATCCTATTGTGCGCATGCCTGCAAGTGGCTGATTCAAGTTCATTTTACCCTCAAGGTCATGAACACATGCAAAATCCTCATTTACATATTGCTGTCTATGTCACATGTGCAATGTTCACAAGCCAGCACACAAACATTTGGGAAGCCCACACAATTTAGCACTGATTATGTGGGATCTCAGTTATTACCAGTAGTTCTGTTGTTCTCAAAACCCAAGAAAATCAACTGTCTTGGATCAAGGAGCAAAATGCTGCAATGGTGATGCAGGGAAAATTGAGCAACACATGCCCTATATTTATTTATGGCTTGTAATCTGTCTCTGTGAACAGGAATTTTCCCAGACGAAATGAAAATTGCCAAGGTAGTCCCATTATATAAAAATGGAGACAAACATAACGTTTAAAATTACAGGCCAGTGTCATTGCTTCCACAGTTTTCTAAAATTATGGAAAAGGTTTTTGTGACAAGGTTGGATAAATTCATTGAGAAACATCATATTTTAAATAATGCTCAGTATGGATTTAGAACAAAACATTCGACAGCTATGGCAATTATGGAATTAACAGAGAAAATATCAACAGCAACAGATAATAAGGATTAAATGGTAAGTGTTTTTATTGACTTGAAAAAAGCTTTTGATGTTATCGATCATTCAAGATTGCTTCACAAGTTACAACAATATGGAATAAGAGGGATTGCACATCAGTGGGTAAAAAGCTACTTAGAAAATAGAAAACAGTTTGTTCAGATAAATAATACTAAATCAGAATTGTGTAATATTATGTGTGGAGTACCACAAGGGTCAGTACTTGGACCCAAACTGTTTATTTTGTATATCAATGATTTTGTGAATATATCTAATGTACTTGGTAGCATTTTATTTGCTGACGATACAACATTATTTTACTCTGGATCAGATATACAGGAAGTGGCACAAGTGATAAATAGAGTTGGAAAAAGTGAAATATTGGTTTGATATAAACAGATTGTCACTTCAATCAATCAATCAATTTTTTTTTTTATATAGCGCCAAATCACAACAAACAGTTGCCCCAAGGCGCTTTATATTGTAAGGCAAGGCCATACAATAATGATGTAAAACCCCAACGGTCAAAACGACCCCCTGTGAGCAAGCACTTGGCTACAGTGGGAAGGAAAAACTCCCTTTTAACAGGAAGAAACTCCAGCAGAACCAGGCTCAGGGAGGGGCAGTCTTCTGCTGGGACTGGTTGGGGCTGAGGGAGAGAACCAGGAAAAAGACATGCTGTGGAGGGGAGCAGAGATCAATCACTATGATTAAATGCAGAGTGGGTGCATACAGAGCAAAAAGAGAAAGAAACAGTGCATCATGGGAACCCCCCAGCAGTCTACGTCTATAGCAGCATAACTAAGGGATGGTTCAGGGTCACCTGATCCAGCCCTAACTATAAGCTTTAGCAAAAAGGAAAGTTTAAGCCTAATCTTAAAAGTAGAGAGGGTGTCTGTCTCCCTGATCTGAATTGGGAGCTGGTTCCACAGGATAGGAGCCTGAAAGCTGAAGGCTCTGCCTCCCATTCTACTCTTACAAACCCTAGGAACTACAAGTAAGCCTGCAGTCTGAGAGCAAAGCGCTCTATTGGGGTGATATGGTACTACGAGGTCCCTAGATAAGATGGGACCTGATTATTCAAAACCTTATAAGTAAGAAGAAGAATTTTAAATTCTATTCTAGAATTAACAGGAAGCCAATGAAGAGAGGCCATATGGGTGAGATATGCTCTCTCCTTCTAGTCCCCGTCAGCACTCTAGCTGCAGCATTTTGAATTAACTGAAGGCTTTTAGGGAACTTTTAGGACAACCTGATAATAATGAATTACAATAGTCCAGCCTAGAGGAAATAAATGCATGAATTAGTTTTTCAGCATCACTCTGAGACAAGACCTTTCTGATTTTAGAGATATTGCGTAAATGCAAAAAAGCAGTCCTAAATATTTGTTTAATATGCGCTTTGAATGACATATCCTGATCAAAAAATGACTCCAGATTTCTCACAGTATTACTAGAGGTCAGGGTAATGCCATCCAGAGTAAGGATCTGGGTTAGACACCATTGTTTCTAAGATTTGTGGGGCCAGTACAATAACTTCAGTTTATCTGAGTTTAAAAGCAGGAAATTAGAGGTCATCCATGTCTTTATGTCTGTAAGACAATCCTGCAGTTTAGCTAATTGGTGTGTGTCCTCTGGCTTCATGGATAGATAAAGCTGGGTATCATCTGCGTAACAATGAAAATTTAAGCAATACCGTCTAATAATACTGCCTAAGGGAAGCATATATAAAGTGAATAAAATTGGTCCTAGCACAGAACCTTGTGGAACTCCATAATTAACTTTAGTCTGTGAAGAAGATTCCCCATTACATGAACAATTGTAATCTATTAGACAAATATGATTCAAACCACCGCAGCGCAGTGCCTTTAATACCTATGGCATGCTCTAATCTCTGTAATAAAATTTTATGGTCAACAGTATCAAAGCAGCACTGAGGTCTAACAGAACAAGCACAGAGATGAGTCCACTGGGCCGAGGCCATAAGAAGATCATTTGTAACCTTCACTAATGCTGTTTCTGTACTATGATGAATTCTAAAACCTGACTGAAACTCTTCAATAGACCATTCCTCTGCAGATGATCAGTTAGCTGTTTTACAACTACCCTTTCAAGAATTTTTGAGAGAAAAGGAAGGTTGGAGATTGGCCTATAATTAGCTAAGATAGCTGGGTCAAGTGATGGCTTTTTAAGTAATGGTTTAATTACTGCCACCTTAAAAGCCTGTGGTACATAGCCAACTACCAAGATAGATTGATCATATTTAAGATCGAAGCATTAAATAATGGTAGGGCTTCCTTGAGCAGCCTGGTAGGAATGGGGTCTAATAAACATGTTGATGGTTTGGATGAAGTAACTAATGAAAATAACTCAGACAGAACAATCGGAGAGAAAGAGTCTAACCAAATACCGGCATCACTGAAAGCAGCCAAAGATAACGATACGTCTTTGGGATGGTTATGAGTAATTTTTTCTCTAATAGTTAAAATTTTGTTAGCAAAGAAAGTCATGAACTCATTACTAGTTAAAGATAATGGAATACTCAGCTCAATAGAGCTCTGACTCTTTGTCAGCCTGGCTACAGTGCTGAAAAGAAACCTGGGGTTGTTCTTATTTTCTTCAATTAGTGATGAGTAGAAAGATGTCCTAGCTTTACGGAGGGCTTTTTATAGAGCAACAGACTCTTTTTCCAGGCTAAGTGAAGATCTTCTAAATTAGTGAGACGCCATTTCCTCTCCAACTTACGGGTTATCTGCTTTAAGCTACGAGTTTGAGAGTTATACCATGGAGTCAGACACTTCTGATTTAAAGCTCTCTTTTTCAGAGGAGCTACAGCATCCAAGTTGTCTTCAATGAGGATGTAAACTATTGACGAGATACTCTATCTCCCTTACAGAGTTTAGGTAGCTACTCTGCACTGTGTTGGTATATGGCATTAGAGAACATAAAGAAGGAATCATATCCTTAAACCTAGTTACAGCGCTTTCTGAAAGACTTCTAGTGTAATGAAACTTATTCCTACTGCTGGGTAGTCCATCAGAGTAAATGTAATGTTATTAAAAAATGATCAGACAGAAGGGAGTTTTCAGGGAATACTGTTAAGTCTTCTATTTCCATACCATAAGTCAGAACAAGATCTAAGATATGATTAAAAGTGGTGGGGGTGGACTCATTTACTTTTTGAGCAAAGGCCAATAGAGTCTAATAATAGATTAAATGCAGTGTTGAGGCTGTCATTCTCAGCATCTGTGTGGATGTTAAAATCGCCCACTTAATCTTAATAAAACAAATTTCATATTGTTTAATGACAGAGTTTAAAAAAATGATGTGTCATTAAAAATAGATGGAATGGACATTCAAAGGGTAAAAGAAATGAAATTTTTAGGAGTTATGATTGATGAAGATTTTACATGGAAGTCACACATAAATTACATAAAAGGAAAGACAGCGAAAGCCATTGCTTCAAAATATGTTTGAAAAAAGAGTAAGTAGTTATAATTTGAAGGGCATAGAAGTCTTTAAAAAAACAAGATTCAGAACCAAGATAAAGGAATGGAGTATTGCAGTGAATGGTGTAAAATTATGGAACACCTCAACAAAGAAATCAAAGAATCAAGGTCGCTTTAAATTATTTAAAAAACGTATTAAACTTGATGTATTTCGTAAGTATGAAACTATGAAATAAGTCAGTGGGCTGTGACAAGCCAAAAATGTAATATGTTAATAATTTTAGAATGAGTTTAAAATGTAATCTATTAGGGATGTAGTCTTTTAAATAATGGTTAAATTAGGAAAGAAGTCGGGTGGCATGTGACAAAGTCATAGAAATGCAATGATGTCGATTGATGATGCTTTGCAAGATTGTATTGTAAAAAAGGGGCAGAATATATAAGACTTGTTCTTCCAAACTGCTCCTTTTCGTTCAATGGTTTGAAATGTTTTAATTTTGCTTCTCTGTTTTTCTTTTAAATAAATGAAATAAATCCTCAAAAACAAAAAAAAGCTTAAATGTGGTGCCATATTCAGCTTGGGACTCCGACGAGAGCGGTTGCCTCTCCTCCACTCTCCCTTATCTCTCTGCTTTTAACCTTCAAGTCCCTACTCCACCAGACTGTGAATTCCTCAAAACTATAATGGATTCTGGATCTATTGGACTACTATTGGATTAACCATGGAATTGATCAGCTGGTCTCTGAACGCTATTGACACCATTTTTCTACAAGAAGGTCAGGACCGGGGGATCCTGCCTGCCCAGATGGAATGTATCCTGCGGGCTATGTCCTCGACTCCTGGAGTTCCTGGCGTGTGGCATGCTTGGCGCCTTTCTCCATTGAGGATGTCGAGGATTTATTCATTTTGGTCTCATGGTAGCAGGGCTGGTACTTTTTGGCTTATGTGCTGCCCTGATCTACCGGAAAATTGGCAAGACGGCGGCATCAAGAACCACGGGCCCTCGCTTGTCCGTCATGATTAACGAGGTTGGCAAGGCAGTGCATTCTCAGACTGCGTTGACTCTTGAACTCAGACGTAAACTGGATGACACCTTGGAGCTGATGCGTGCCTTGCAGTTGAAGCTGAATGTTTCGGAGGCCAGTGAATATTCTTAATTCAATATTGGGAATATTCTTAATTCATAATTGGGATTTGGCTGTGCAAGTGGAACTGTTAAAAGTGTTTTTCACTGCTCGGCTGCAACACTACAGGCTACCTAGCATCAAGGTCAATTGCCCACTGTTTACCTCCAGAGGAATTTATCCAGGCTCTGGTGAGATTATTCAGCTCCATTCTTTTCTCAACCCACAAGGACAATAAACTGACAGACTTACACATGGACTGAAGCATGCTCCAGTTTTCTCCTCTCACCTCTTTCCTGCCCCTCCCTTCCTGTGGCTGGCCTCCGTTCTTTCCCAAGGTGGCAGGCAGCGCAACGATAGTTGCAGCAGCTACCAACACACTCACATCGCCTCAATTGGAAAACGGACTGTTTCAAGTTTAGTGCACATAAACAATGTCAAATGTATATGTGTTGTCCTAATTCTGATGTGTGCCATTATTACGGTAAACAAGTAATAATTGTAGATGAATTGCTGTTTGTATGTGGAATGTGAGTGTGGAAATCTGAAATTTCCCCATTGAGGGATTAATAAAGGTTTATCTAATCTAATCCTGTATTTTACTCTTTTGTAAATAAAAAATAAAAATAACAGAAATTAAACACAGGTTACCAGTTTTGCTTCAGTTCTTCGATGGTTTGAATTTCTTCTGAGGGAGATTGTTCCCGGACCCTGCTAGTTTGGTGGAACTACCACTGTAATGCGGCTGTGCCAGATTTTGACTCAGTTTTACTGTACATCACTTAGTCATGTGACTCTTTTTTTCGTTAAACACTGTGGTAAAATATGATGTCGATCTGAGCAAACACAATCCTTGAGTGTATGTCATGACTTGTGAAGACGTGTAGTCTTGGCCACAATCGAGGTCCATCTTCATGCTGAGTAATGTCAGCCATGATAGACAAAGATCCCTTTGATCTTTTTGCTTCTACACTGTCCCACGAGTCTGTGGGTTGTCAGTGTGTAATGTAAAGTAGTTTAGTGTTGGCATGTTACACATCTGGCATGTTAATTCATTTGGCCCTGGGATACTGAACAGCCATTTGAAGTATGAAGAGAGAAAGATGCGGGACTCAGGCGAGTGAAGCAAATGCTTGTCAACTTCTTATGACAACTGTGATCATGGAGAGGTAGGACGAGGAAGTACGTATGATCAAAGCACCTACCTGGCATCTGCCAGGAGAGAGGAATACAGCCTTGGGTGTGTGCATGTATGTGAGAGTAAACTGAGGTGACAGAGGAGGGATGACAGCATCAAAGGATGCGCTTCCTGTTTGTGGCACGTAGAGAAGCAGTTGATGGATTAAAGGGTTATCTGCGCAAAAACCGGGAGAGGGAAATGAAGACGAAAGAGGACAGAGAGCTGTCAGGTGCAGTGAGTACTGGAACACAGGAAACAGTCGATCTTGGTAGTGACAGGTAATAAAAAGGAGACGAGGTGTAGAGTGGAATGTGGCTCTGAAGACGTCATCAACATATTATAGCATTGGCCGTGCTTAATGACAGTTAAAACAATAAATAAATAAATGAAGTTTTAAAGAATTATGAGACAAGTGAGAACAACAGTATTGAAACAATAGCAATAATACAAATGAAAACAGGAAAACAAAGGTAAGTGGTGTTTCACAAGACTGTTCCATATTGATAATATATGATGTTATTAGTATCAGAGCAGCACATGTAACAATTCGGCAATGCCATTAAAGCTGTAATCTAGCCATTAGCTGTCTGTACCACAGGAAGTTAGCACGCCGCCGCAGAAAGTGCATTTTGTTTCTGACAAAGATCTGATGTGTTGGTGCTTTCACTCTCTCACTCACTGTTTCTTTAATGATTAATGGCCTAAATGGAGAACAACAGGAAGATGTCCTGTTTTTGTGTCCATCTTTTCTTAAGGACACGTACAGTCCATTGAGGAGCATCTTTAAGCCTGATGTTAGATGTAAGAAAGCCCAAACTCTAGTATGGTTTTTGCTTTACAGACTTTAGCCCTATTTGGATGGATTTAGTTTCACAATAATTTAATTATTCCAGAGATTCTCACTGACTTGTCATCCTGCATAAAAGCATCATTTCAGACTGCCTGTTCCATGTCAGTAAAGATTCAGGTGACTATGGCCTTCTGTAAAATGAACGGTTGGAATTACTTCAGGTTATACTTATCCTGTGTAAATTGACAGATCACTAAATACTCCCTCACATCCCATGGAACAGGAGATTTTCACAGTTAATTTCAAGTACAGAAGCAATTGAAGAGGCATTTGGAAGAAAGTCAATCAGACATCAGAGATTTAACATTCACATATGAGTTTTGTTTACACAGAATTTCTATACCAATTTGTTTTCACATATTACAGCTACAGTCTCTGAAATTATTAAACATAGAGTGCTCCCAGAAAGTATTCACAGCGCTACGCTTTTTCCACATTTTATGTTGCAGCTTTATTCCAAATTGGATGAAATTCATTTTTTCCTCAAAATTTGACACAATACCCCATAATGACAATGTGGAAAAAATTTTTAGTTTTTTTTGTTGTTTTTTAGATTTTTGAAAATTTATTTAAAATAAAAATCTAAGAAATCACACATAGATAAGTATTTCAGCCTCTGTCATGAAGCTCAAAATTGAGCTCAGGGGCATCCCGTTTCCATTGATCACCCTTGAGAATTTTCTACGACTTAACTGGAGTCCACCTGTGGTAAATTCAGTTGATTGGACATGATTTGGAAAGGCACACACCTGTCTTCATGTAAGGTCCCACAGTTGACAGTGGAGGTGACAGGGGAGGTGATGGTCTAGTGGTTAAAGCATTGGCAGGGTTCTAGCTAGCGCAAACTTGTGTTACGGCCCGTTACGCTATAATTTTGGACCGTTACGCTTACTTTTAATACCGGGTCTGTAATCAACCGTTTCTGCAGCGCGACTCCAGTTTGAAGCGTGAATCAATGAAGCAATGCTTCGATTCAATGGCTCATGGCTCTTTGATTCGCTGCTCTTCAGAAGAGGTAAGTCCGCTTCTTAACCCCTCTCAAAGCCATTAAAATATCATGAGTCACTTTTGTGTGTATTAAAGTCACTAACAGGGACTCTTGTCTTGTTGCAGTCAACAAAAGAGAATAGTCCTCCGTTCCATTGTCAGAGCTCCAAACGCTGCGCGACTCTCTGCCGTGACAGAGTCCGCTCGGAATTAATAACTTCAAAACAAATTGCCGCTTTAAATAAAATGACACCTCTTACAAACGTTGCAATACAGACAATAAACCACAATCTACAATCCTCCCAAAATGTGACATCCTGCATTCTTTATGAACCTGACGTGCAGCACAGCGAGCTTTAAGAGCTCAGCTCAGATATGGAAAGACATTCATGCCAATAATAATGTCTGAAAGGAAATGCTTTTGACAAAAACTAACAGATTTTATTTCTGTTTATGTCCAGAGATCAAGGATCCACCACGTAGAGTTTATTATGTCCAGAGTTTAAGGATCCAGTAACCAATTTCATATTTATTTACTTTAAGACTCAATAAAATGTTGTTCAATTTCAATTTAATCAGCTTATAAAGCGGCAAATTACAATAAAAGCCGTCTCAAGGTACCTCACACAGAACAGTTCAACATAAAAAAATTAAAATAAATAAATCAAAATAAAAAAAATTCAAATACCTAATTAAAAACAGAAGTAAAAGAATAAAACAAAATAAAAACTACTAATAAGAAAGAGAATAAAAATAGGTTAAGTCTTGACTTAAAAATGTCCACGGACTCCGACTGCCTCACTGAGGGCCATGTACTGCACACTCAACAAACTTCCCCAGCCTTCTGGACATGATGAGGGGACTTGGGCTGTCGTACCTGGCTTTTCCCCTTTGGGTACCCCTAGAATGGCCAATTTTTAGCTTAAATTTTCAAAAGCTGCCCCCTTCCGCAGAACCCCCCCGGTCGCTTTGCTCCCTCGACATTACCACTAAGCTAAAATTTTATCCTAGCTAGAAGCCTGATTGAGCTTGAGACCAGGGGATTCTCAGTTCAAATCCCAGCCTGACCAGAAAATCACTAAGGTCCTTCATCCCCTACTTGCTCCCGGTGTGTAATGAATACCTGCTCGCGTGTTTGTGCAGGCTCGTGCATGTGCATGAAACCGTCTTCAGGTTTCTGCATCTTTCGTGTCATGTGTGAAGGGGCCCTAAGTTTATTTATTTATTTACTTTTTGCAAAAAAAAAAAAATAAATAACTTTTTCATGTCATTATGGGGTGTTGTGAGTAGAATTTTGAGGGGAAAATGTATTTACTTAAGACTTTAACATAACAAAATGTGGGAAAAAGTGAAGGTCCTTGAATGCTTTCTGGATGCACTGTATTCATGTCAGTGCATCACCTCTATGCTCCATTACCATGCATCTTCTCTAACTTTACCAGGTCGTTATTCTAAATAAGAATTTTTTTTTCTTAATAACTTACCTGGTTAAAAAAAAAGGTTAAATCAAAAATCAAATCAAAGCATTTAGATTATAAAATTTCTTTGAGTACAGAGTCAATGGGACATGCAGAGTGCACCTCTGCAAAGAGCACAAAAACAAACAAACAAAAAGTGAAGCTGATGGATAACAAGACAACAGAGAGTGACTGTCTAGTGATGGTGATGGTTTAGTGGTTAAGTGTTGGGCTTGACACCAGAGGATCCTCGGTTCAAATCCCAGCCTGACCGGAAAATCACTAAGGGCCCTTGGGCGAGGTCCTTAATCCCCTAGTTGCTCCCGGTGTGTAGTGAGTACCTTGCATGGCAGCACCCTAACATTGGGGTGAATGTGAGGCATTATTGTAAAGTGCTTTGAGCATCTGACTTGATGGAAAAGCGCTATATAAATGCAGTCCATTTACCATTTACTGTCAGGACAGATCCATTATGTCATAGAGTAGAGAACATGCAAATGAAAGAAGAAAACAGCCCAGAAGGCCAGGGATGTTCTTTTCTCTTGTTTTTGGAAGGGTCATGGTGGTGTGTGGCTTCCCATCCCATGACCATATATAGAGATTTGTTATCCCATGAAAACTGGCAACAAATATTACAGACCTGCTGTGGTAAAATGACTTTTGTTAATGGTATGGGATGAATCTGTTCTGAAAAACATCAAGCAACTGAAGAAAATCAAGCTCCAATTAATTTAGTTGCTCTGCTGCTCCCTTCCCATATTATTCACTATTTGTGTTTTTCAGAAATTGTTTTTAGCAGAGTATGTCAGTCTAACAGAAAACAGTGAGGGGAGGGTTGCAAAAAAAATGTGTCAGCGTTTGTTGGAAAATCTTCACACACTCATTTTTATTTGACCAATCATCGATTGAGTGAGATTGATTTCACTCTGCCGACCATTCATATTTTCATGTAACTGGTTGAGCAAAACTCAAAATGTGCATCTTGTCTGCAATTGTTGCCATGGCTGCTGTTGCATCTGCATCGAATTGAACTGAATTGAAGCATGAGTCAGTTTT
The DNA here is from genome assembly GCF_902500255.1 of Thalassophryne amazonica. Lineage (NCBI taxonomy): Eukaryota > Metazoa > Chordata > Actinopteri > Batrachoidiformes > Batrachoididae > Thalassophryne > Thalassophryne amazonica. The sequence continues at coordinate 64,046,349 of NC_047111.1, forward strand.
TAAAGCCTTGGTGCTGGCTGCCTGAATTTGTTGAATGCAGACAACTTCCACCTACCATCCTCCCCCCAACTCCACCAAAAAAAAGTATTATTATTATTATTATAATTATTATTATTATTATTTTAATTCAGTGTCTTCTGTAAAATATGTAGGGATTGCACTGATTATTACCACTAAATACTCTGTTAAAATGTATCTACTTAATCTTTTCAATACTTTATCAGAGTTATGTCACGTATTACTTTTGGATTACTTGTATGTTTTAAACTAAACAATAAAGCTAAAAATTCAAAAAGTAAAAATTTGAGGGGGGAGCAGCGTTTGATGTGGTTCTGGCTGAGGGCACAGCCGGGTGCAGCTCCTTACTTTCAGTTTGGACGGGTTGGCAGGTCTGCACTTTATAGGGCAGCATGATTAGGAGGCAAGCTGAAGTAAGCTGTTTCATCCTGTCGTTGCACTTTTTTTGGATTGTGGGCGATCGTAATAAAACCACGCCCTGTGGAACAGGGGTGTAAGCATCGTAAGAATACAGCAGTGGGTAGAACTGTTCATGCACATGCAACAGTCTACAATTTGAAATAAGAAAGTCAAGTTCAGATAAAGTTTTTATAACTAGACTTATAGCGGAGCAGATATGTGGATGAATCATGAATTTGTCGATAAAAGCATAAAATCTGGCACAGTGATCAAGCATATCCTAAATATAATTTCTGGCTATGGGGCATCGCAGAGGCGGCCATTTTCCAAGACGGCCGCCACATGTTGCTTTATTAGTAGCTCAGGCTTTAGACCACCAAGGGTCTTGATCCTGGTGCCTATCCTACATTTTTATGGATGAGGAATGCAGTGGTACTATTTATATCCCCAAACAATGAGTCAGGGCGGGATATTATGGTTTTCGTGGACCGCCACCATGTCCGCCACTGCAGTTTTCCCATTAGTACGTTAACTCCAAGAGCTTTCAGCCAAGTCTTTTCAAATTATCTGGAAACATTCATGGCCCATTGAGGATGAAGTCTATTGATTTTGGTGATGAACAGTATGTACTAGCTCTAGCACCACCAATCCAGCATCAGCTGAAACCACCGTGCTCCCATCACGAAGTGATTCACATCTTCGTGACTTTTTTTTTAATCTTCCCCTTCCCCTCCCCAAACCATAACCTAACCCTACTCCTCCCCTAACCCGAACCCCCCACCCCACCCCCCGCATCACTTCTAAATTCGTGCAGCCGCCACGGAATGTATTAGCATAAATTTGTGCTCCCCTTAAGAAAATTTTGCAGTTTTCGTGACAATATCATGAACCAATAGATTAACGTATATTCCGTGATGCTGAATCATGACATGCCGTGAAATATGGTACGGAAGAGTACAGTTAGCTGCATCAGGCCAGTCAAGGTCAGCTGAAAGCATACAAATGTACATACAGATTAGTCCCAAAAATTGAGATCGGCATTGGACCCAAACCAATTGAATATCAATGTTTTGACCAATGAAATAATATTTTCAAATTAGTTTGAAATATGTTGCGTATGTACTCACAGCCCCTTCATAAATGCTTGTTACTCAGCTAGACTGCTGATGTTAGCCAAATATATTAGCTAGCTAGTTTGCTTAATAATGAGGATTAATAAAAATAGTGCTGGTATAAATGCTTTTAGTTAAAAACTTTCACATGTACATTGTTGAGTATTGAAAAAAAACTGCTCATACGTTTGTTGCAGCAATCAAATCTGCGCCTTGTCGTGCTGCAGAGAATAGTGGATGACAAAAAGCTGCTGCAGGTCACACTATTTTTAGAGCTCCCTTAACTAGATAATTCTTATAAATAGCAATTAATGAAACATTGAGAAGTAGGGTACTGTGTTGTACTCTCATTAGTCACAGTTCAAAAACATATAATATCACCAATATTAAATATTTAAATGGTTTTACAATTATTTAATTACCTGAATGCTAGCCATATGTTGTTACGTAGGTGCCAGCATGTTGTAAATAGTACTACTGCATATGTAGAATTAGCCACAGAAATCAAGAGCCTTGACGGTCTAGAGCCTGAGCAACTAATAAAACAACCCGTGGCAGCCATCTTGGAAAATGGCCGCTTCTGCGATGCCCCTATAGCGAAAAATGATCTGTTTGGTATGCTTTAACTGTGTGCCAACTTTCATGTTTTTATCGTCAAAGTCACGATTCCCTGAAATATTGTGCATTTCTGCTCCACTATTAATGCTTTCCTGTTCTGGCATCCTGTTATCAGTTGTCTACAATCAGTGATACGGGGAAATTCTTATTGTAATGTTTTAATTTTAGTTTTTGTGCATTTCTTTCTTTCATCGTAGTTTTGAATTGGTTTGGTGGTGTTTTGCTATTTGTTTTTTTGTGAAGCACATTCTTCGTCTTTCGGCTGTTCCCGTTAGAGATCGCCACAGCAGATCAATCGTTTCCATGTCACCCAGTCTTCTGTATCTTCCTCTGTCACACCAACCACTGGCATGTCCTCCCTCAGCACATCCATAAACCTCCTCTTTGGACTCCCTCTTCTCCTCCTGCCTGGTGGCTCCATCCTCAGCATCCTTTTTCCTATAAACCCTGGGTCCCTCCTCTGCACATGTCCAAACCATCGCAATCTTGCCTCTCTGACTTTATCTCCAAACCATCCCACCTGAGCTGTCCCTCTGATATGTTCATTCCTAATCTTGTCCATTCTCGTCACTCCCAAAAAGAATCTCAACATCTCCAGCTCTGCCTCCTGTCTTTTTGTTAGTGGCACCGTCTCTAAGCCGTATAACATAGCTGGTCTCACTACTGTCTTGTAAACTTTCCCCTTCACTCTTGCTGAAATTCTTCAGTCACAAGTCACTCCTGCCACCTTTCTCCATCCACTCCACCCTGCCTGCACTCTCTTCTTCACCTCTCTACCACACTCTCCATTACTTTGAACAGTTGACCCCAAATATTTAAACTCATCTACTTTCATCACTTCTACTCCTTGTAACTGCACTATTCCACTGGGCTCCCTCCTATTCATACACATGTACTGTTTTGCTTCTACTGACTTTCATTCCCCTTCTCTCCAAAGCATATCTCCACCTCTCCAGACAAGACTCAACTTGCTCTCTACTCTCACTACAGATCTTAATGTCATCTGCAAACATCATAGTCCATGGGGACTCGTGTCTGATCTCATTCGTCAACCTGTCCATCACCACTGCAAACAAGAAAGGACTCAGAGCTGATCATTGCTGTAATGCCACCTCCACCTTGAATGAGTCTGTCATTCCGACTGCATATCTCACCACTGTCACACTATTGTTGTATATGTCCTTCACTACCCTAACATACTTCTCTGCCACTCCAGGCTTCCTCATACAATACCACAGCTCTTCTCTTGGCACCCTATCATAAGCTTTTTCTAAGTCCACAAACACACAATGTAACTCTTTCTGGGCTTCTCTGTACTTCTCGAACAGTACTCTCAGAGCAAACATTGCATCTGTAGTGCTCTTTCTCAGCATGAAACCATATTGCTGCTCACAGATCTTCACCTGTTTTCTAAGCCTAGCTTCTACTACTATTTTCCCATAACTTCATGCTGTGGCTGATCAACTTTATGCCTCTGTAGTTACTGCAGCTCTGCACATCACCCTTATTCTTGAAAATAGGAACCAGCACACTTCATCTCCACTCCTCAGGCACCCTCTCACTTTCCAAGATTTTATTAAACAATCTGGTTAGAAACTCTACTGCCATCTCTCCTAGACATTTGCATGCCTCCACTGGAATGTCATCTGGACCAACAGCTTTTCCAATCTTCATCCTCTTCATAGCAGTCCTTACTTCTTCCTTACTAATCTCTTGTACTTCCTGATTTACTCTCACCACATCATCCAGCCTTTTCTCTCGCTCATTTTCTTCATTCATCAACTCTTCAAAATATTCCCTCCACCTTCTCAGCACACACTCCTCACTTGTCAGCACATTACCAGGTGCATCTTTTACCACCCTAACCTGCTGCACATCCTTTCAGCTCTGTCCCTTTGTCTGGCCAATCAGTACAAGTCCTTTTCTCCTTCCTTACTATTCAACTTCTTGTACAGCTCGCGATATGCCTTTTCCTTCGCTTTTGCCACTTCTCTTTTCACCTTACACTGCATCTCCTTGTACTCTTGTCTACTTTCTTCATCTCTCCGACTATCCCAAAACTTTTTCTCCAATCTCCTTCTCCTTATGCTTTCCTGGACCTCTTCATTCCACCACCAAGTCTCCTTGTCTTCCTTCCACTGTCCAGATGTCATACCCAGTACTGTCCTAGCTGTCTCCCTCACCACATCTGCAGTACTTTTCCAGTTGTCCAAAATTGCTTCCCCTCCAACCAGTGCTTCTGTCACCTGCTCGCTAAATTTCGCACAACAGTCCTCCTGTTCCTCCTTCAGCTTCCACCATCTGATCCTTTGTTGAGCTCTCACTCACTTCTTCTTTACCTCTGAAGTCATCCTACAAACAACCATTATATGCTGTCTAACGACACTCTCTCCTGCCACCACCTTACAGTATCTGATTTCTTTTAGCTTGCATCTCCTATAAAGAATGTAGTCCACCTGTGTGCACCTTCCTCCACTCTTATATGTTACCCTGTGCTCCTCCCTTTTCTTAAAGTAGGTATTCACCACAGCCATTTCCATCCTTTTTGCAAAATCACCATCTGTCCTTCCCCATTCCTGTCCTTGATACCATATCTACCCATTACTTCCTCATCACCTCTGTTCCCTTCACCAACATGCCCTTTGAATTCCGCTCCTATCACCACTCTTTCATGCTTGGGCACGCTCTCCACCACTTCATCTAACACACTCCAGAAATCTTCTTTCTTCTTCATCTCACAACCTACCTGTGGGGCATATGCACTGATGATATTCATCATCAACCCTTCAATTTCCTGCTCTTACTTCCCTTCCACTTGTTCTCTTGCATACACAATATGTCTACCTTTCTCCTCTCCATCATATCAGTCAGCTCTTTCCCTTTACCAGTCATACTACCAACATTCAAAGTCCCCACTCTCATTTCCACCCTTCTAGTTTTCTTCTTCTCCGGCTGTTTGTAGAAATGTTCTCCTCCTCTTCTTCGTCGTCTTCGCCCAGCAGTAGCCCAATTTCCACCGGCACCCTGTTGGGCAACAGCACCGGTGGCGGACGTTGTTAACCCGGGCCTCGACTGATCCTGTATGGAAATTCGATTCTTAGTCTGCATAGTTGGGTTGGCTTGTTTTACGCCGGATGCCCTCCCTGACGCAACCCTCCTCATTTATCCGGGCTTGGGACCGGCACTCACGATGTACTGGCTGCACACCCCATGTGACCGAGTTAAAAAAAAAAGAGAAGAGTTGAACCAGCTTAAAAACCATTACAATTGGTAAAACCTGAATGAACTGAGTTGTTTGAACTTAGGTTTGTAAGTTAGATCAACTCTAATTTACAAACTTGTAAACTTCTGCTCCCCTCCACAGCATGTCTTTTTCCTGGTTCTCTCCCTCAGCCCCAACCAGTCCCAGCAGAAGACTGCCCCTCCCTGAGCCTGGTTCTGCTGGAGGTTTCTTCCTGTTAAAAGGGAGTTTTTCCTTCCCACTGTAGCCAAGTGCTTGCTCACAGGGGGTCGTTTTGACCGTTGGGGTTTTACATAATTATTGTATGGCCTTGCCTTACAATATAAAGCGCCTTGGGGCAACTGTTTGTTGTGATTTGGTGCTATATAAAAAAATTGATTGATTGATTGAAACTTAAGTTCAAACAACTTAATTCATTCAGGTTTTACCAACTGTAACACTTTTTTAAGTTGGTTCGTTTTTCAGTGTACCAGGCGGATGTAAAACTCGTCGATGCCTCTGTCAAAACTGAAACAATCCATCCATCCATTTTCTATATCCACTTACTCTAATTAAGGGTCATAGGGTATGAGGTGTGGTACACACTGGACAGGACGCCAGTCTGTCACAGAGCCACATACACACAAACAAATACATTCACACCCGCACTCACACCTACGGGCAATTTAAAGTTTCCAGTCCACCTAACCTGCATGTCTTTGGATGTGGGAGGAAGCCGGAGCACCTGGAGAGAACCTACACAAACATGGGAGAACATGCAAACTCCACACAGAAAGGCCACAGGTGAAAGTCAATCCCGAGGCCTTCTTGCTGTGAGGTGACATTGGTAACAACTAAGCCACCATGCTGCCCTCAAAATTCAAACCCTCACCCCGAATTGCAATCAAAAAAACAAAAATATACAAACAAAAAAAACAACATAATTGTGCTAGTGGAGATAATGGGTGGGGGACCATGATGATGTATATCATGGCATCCACCACACCACAGGAACACCCTGAATCATGATGAGTAACTGCCCAGGGTGACAGTGGGTCTATCCCCACCTCCTGAAAGTAACTGACATTTTTCTAAATTCACTGTATTAAACTAAAGAGTTTTGAAAATACACATCTGCTTTGGAATTGAGTAGGCTATATTAGTTGGCTAAAACAGATGCGGTAAGATGATATTGGCACATGGCATAGCGCACAGTGGTGCACATACAGCACTTGCCTCTCAAACAGAATATCTCTGGTTCAAGGCTGGCCATGCCCCATTCTCCTTGTACAACTGGCATTGCATTACTAAAGCCAAATCAACATTTGGATCCTAAACTGAAACACCTGTGGTGACTCCAAGCAAAATGGAAGAAGCTCAATTAGACCTCATCAAAGTATCTGAGTTTATTTATTCATTTATTTTTGCTGAATTATATCATCTTGCAACCACAGCTGCTTCATGTAATTTGACAGTGGGACAGCACTGTAGTCATTTAAAAAAAAACTACGTTAATAAGTAATAAAATAAGTCGGCCCCTCGCTTGTCCGTCATGATTAATGAGGTTGGCAAGGCAGTGCATTCTCAAGACTGCGATGACTCTTGAACTCAAACGCAAATTGGATGACATCTTGGAGCAGATGCGTGCCTTGCAGTTGTAGTTGAAGATTTCAGAGGCCGGTGAATATTCTTAATTCATAATTGGGAATATTCTTAATTCATAATTGGGATTTGGTTGTTCAAGTGGAACTGTTAAAAGTGTTTTTCACTGCTCAAACCATAACATTACAGGCTTATCAAGCCTGAAGGTCAAACTGCCTGACTGTTTTCCCTCCAGAGGAATTTTTTCAGCCTGGGGATCATTTGGGTGTTTCTTATCTCAACTCATAAAGACAATAAACTGCTTTTCACAAGACTGAGGACACAGGACTTTTTTTGTGAAGCACATGTGTGGCTTAAAAGTGTATATAAATATATTATTCTTACTTATTATTATGACTTTTCTGCATCAGTTATTGCTGTGTGGATCTGTGGACCTGTGCTTTGGTTCATCTTTGCCACAACAGGGACAGTCTTGTTCTTTATGTTATTTTATTTTCTTTTGCAAGCTCTATTGTGCCATGTACTGTGTGACTTCTGCCTATTTCAGAGTGTGTCTGTGAGTGAATCAAGACTACTTTGTCCTGCTTTAAATACCGGTTTGGCACATGTTAATTGTTGTGTTTGTTCATTTGGTTTTCTTGATTTAGGCTTGTATTAATGGTCTTGCTGAAAGACCACACAGATGATCTTGGTCTGCCACAGCTTTATGTGAGTTCTGGAAGCATTGCATTGCAGTTTTTTGGGTATGCAGACTGTTTATACGGTCAGTGCTTTTGTTTTGGTCCACACTCAAGTGTAACTAAGTGCACACGTCTGCCCAATAAACACTTGTTCCCAGTTGGAGAAATCCAACCACAGTTTGATTCAAATAAACTGTGTTCTGACCAAGGCTGTCTTGTTTTTTCATTCATCTACGAAGCTCCAGTGCAAATCCAATTGATGACTTAGATCAAAACCGTATAAAAGAGTACAAATGACCCATGAGCTCCTTGTTTACCACCACATTTGGTTTGGCAACACACAGCCAGACTGTATTGAATTTTGATGAGCCATATTATTTGGCTAGAGCAACACAATGTGTAGGTGTGAAAAGGAGTGCCTCAAAAGGTTTGCAAAGCAGCAGCTGTTTCTCATCTGAGTCAGGCAGGTGCTGGAGAAATTTTCACTTTGCCCCTTTCTGTCAGTTGATTTGAATAAACACTACAGTTTATGCCTTATCTTACATTTGACAGAAAACAGCGCTTAGTGCTTCAGCTGGGTATTGTCATTGATTTTCAGAGTCATTTCAATTCCAATTCACAAGGTCCCAGTTCCAATCAGTTTGCGAAGATGTTGATTCAGCCAGAGATATCGTAATTATAGCTAAATTTTTCCTTGTCTATGAAAGAGTTCATCAAATACTTAATGCTGTAAATTGTAGAAGGAAACATGTAACCTCTTGAATTAAATATATTAATGTTCACATTAAGAACTGACCCCTTAGCAGTTACATTATGCGCAGTAACTGATGCACATTGAAACTTATGATGCTGTGCTTCACTTTTGCATACAGGTTTGGAGATTATAATGTCACTCCAATGTTTGCATCTTGGTAAAATGTAGCATTGTCCTATGACGCTTCAGAAGCCATCATCAACAACACTATATGGGTGTATATCCTTACACATGAAAGTTGTGATAGACTAATTTTTTTTAGGTATGCAAACACTGCAAAAGCTGTCTTGAGTTTGGTTGGCTTTGAGTTAGACCCGGGCATTTTTGATGCTGCCATATGTAGGTGATGCCTTGTTAAATGATTTCTGAGATTTCCTTGTATTTACACAGTATCTGACCTTTATTTTACATGATGTAAGTATGGCTTTGCTTTTGTCCAGCTCTTTGCCGTCTGCTGTTTTTGATCTTGAAATACTGACAAACATCTGTTTTTAGCTTTGATGGCACATTTAGTAGAGGAGCATGAGCAGCCATGTTGATCCAAGTGCGGTGGTGTGATCTTCATGGTCTTATGACAAGGCCCAAATATGCTTGAAAAGTTTCTAATTTGAATATATATATATATATATATATATATATACATACACACACACACACACACACACACACACACACACACACACACACACACACACACACACACACACACAGTAGTGTTCAGAATAATAGTAGTGCTACGTGACTAAAAAGATTAATCCAGGTTTTGAGTATATTTCTTATTGTTACATGGGAAACAAGGTACCAGTAGATTCAGTAGATTCTCACAAATACAACAAGACCAAGCATTCATGATATGCACACTCTTAAGGCTATGAAATTGGGCTATTAGTAAAAAAAAAAAAAAAAGCAGAAAAGGGGGTGTTCACAATAACAGTAGTGTGGCATTCAGTCAGTAAGTTCGTCAATTTTGTGGAACAAACAGGTGTGAATCAGATGTCCCCTATTTAAGGATGAAGCCAGCACCTGTTGAACAGGCTTTTCTCTTTGAAAGCCTGAGGAAAATGGGATGTTCAAGACATTGTTCAGAAGAACAGCGTAGTTTGATTAAAAAGTTGATTGGAGAGGGGAAAACTTATACGAGGTCTATTAGGTAATAAACCGACCCTTTTATATTTTTTTTTACTATATGGGTTTGAATGACGTGCGATTACACCAATCATGCTTGAACCCTCGTGCGCATGAATGAGTTTTTTCACGCATGTCGGTGACGTCATTTCCCTGTGGGCAGGCCTTGAGTGAGATGTGGTCCCGCCCTCTCGGCTGAATTCCTTTGTTTCACACGCTGCTTGAGACGCGTTGCTTTATCAAAATTTTTTCTGGACCTGTGAGGAAGATCCGAGTGGACACTATTTGAGAAATTAAGCTGGTTTTCGGTGAAAAGTTTAATGGCTGATGAGAGATTATGGGGTGTTTCTGTCGCTGTAAGGACTTCCCACGGAGCAGGACGTCGTGCAGCGCTTCCAGGAGCCGTCGTCGGCCTGTTTCGACCTGAAAACATCCTAATTTAAGGCTTAATTCACCCAGGACGTCGTGAGAGAACAGAGAAGATTCAGAAGAGGCCGGCATGAGGACTTTATGCGGACATTCCACTGTTTAAGGACATTTTGTAATGAAAGACGTGTGCGCAAATTCGCCAAGTTGTTTCCGTGACGACTCAGCGAATCGGTGTGCGCCGCGACAGGAAAAACACCTCCGTGTTAAAAACCATTTGTAAAATTCAGGCGGCTTTTGATGGCTTTCAACAAGTGAGTAACTGAGAAATTGTTTAACAGCTTGGGCATGTTCCAACTTGCCCGTTAAGGTTTCCAACGGAGGTGTTTTTCCTGTCGCGACCCCCCGCGGTTGGGTCCGGCCCGACATGCGACTCTGCCCACACGTTCTTTCATTACAAAATGTCCGTTAACAATGGAATGTCCGAATAAACTCCTCATGCCGACTTCTTCTGAAAGTTCTCTGTTCTCTGACGACTTCCTGGGTCAACAGAGCCTGAAATGTGGAAGTTTTCAACTTGAAACAGCGAGACGCTGCCGCCTCGAAGCGCAGATCGCCGTCAGGCGCCGTGGGCCGTCCTTAAAGCGACACTACCAGACCAAAATCTCTCTCATCAGCCGTTAAAATTTTACCGAAAACCAGCTGAATTTATCGAATGGTGTCCACTCAGTTGTGCCTTACAGTTTTGAAAAAAATTTTGATCAAACAAAGCAGCAGTCTGAGCCATTCCTAAACAATGAAAAAAACGACGAGAGGGTGGGCGACTCCTCACTCGAAGACTGCCCACAGGCGAATGACGTAACCGACAGGCGTGAAAAAACTCTCGCATGCCCACGAGGGTTCAAGCATGTCTGATGTAATCACACGTGATTGAAATCCATATGGTTTTTGAAAAAAATAATAAGGTCGGATACTTTTCTAATAGACCTCGTACGCAGGTGCAAAAAATTATAGGCTGTTCATCTACAATGATCTCCAATGCTTTAAAATGGAAAAAAAAAACAGAGACGTGTGGAAGAAAACAGAAAAGCAACCATCAAAATGGATAGAAGAATAACCAGAATGGCAAAGGCTCCCCATTGATGAGCTCCAGGATGATCAAAGACAGTCTGGAGTTACCTGAAAGTGCTGTGACAGTTAGAAGATGCCTGTGTGAAGCTAATTTATTTGCAAAAATCCCACGCAAAGTCCCTCTGTTAAATAAAAGACATGTGCAGAAGAGGTTACAATTTGCCAAAGAACACATCAACTGGCCTAAAGAGAAATGGAGGAATATTTTGTGGACTGATGAGAGTAAAATTGTTCTTTTTGGGTCCAAGGGCTGAAGACAGTTTGTGAGATGACCCCAAACTCTGGATTCAAGCCACAGTTCACAGTGAAGACAGTGAAGCATGGTGGTGCAAGCATCATGATATGAGCATGTTTCTCCTACTATGGTGTTGAGCCTATATATTGCGTACAAGGTATCATGGCTCAATTTGGATTTGTCAAAATACTTGGAGGTCATGTTGCCTTATGCTGAAGAGGACATGCCCTTGAAATGGGTGTTTCAACAAAACAATGACCAGAAGCACACTAGTAAACGAGCAAAATCTTGGTTCCAAACCAACAAAATTAATGCCTCGCAGATGTGAAGAAATCATGAAAAACTGTGGTTATACAAATAAATACTAGTTTAGAAATTCACAGGATTGCTAAAAAAGCAGTTTGAACATAATAGTTTTGACTTTGTAGTGTCAAAAGCAGATGCTACTATTATTGTGAACTATTATTATTATTATTACTACTATTATTATTTTCTACTTTTTTTTTTTACTAATAGTCCAATTTCATAGCTTTAAGAGTGTGCATATCAGGTGCATCGCAGCCGGCGCAGCACGCCCGCCACAGGCAAAACACCTCCGTGTTGATAACCATTTGTAAAATCCAGGCGGCTTTTGGTGGCTTTCAGTTGAGTGAGTATCTGAGAAATTGTTTAACAGCAGGGCATGTTCCAACTTGTCCTTAAGGCTTCCAACGGAGGTGTTCTTCCTGTGGTGGGCGCGCTGCGCCGGCTGCGAGCCAATGCGCCAATCCGTCCGCACGTCTTTCATTAAAAAAAACCTCCTTTAACAGTGGAATGTCCGGATAAACTGCTGATTCTGACCTCTTCTGAAAGTTCTCTGTTCTCTCACGACGTCCTGGGTCAACAGAGGCTTACATTTGGAGGTTTTCAGCTTGAAACAGGATGACAACGTTGCCTTGGAGCACTGCGTGACGTCCCGCTCCGTGGGAAGTCCTTACAGCGATAGAAACAATCCAAAATCTCTCATCAGCCGTTAAAATTTTCACCGAAAACCAGCTTAATTTGTCGAATGGTGTCCACTCGGATGTGCCTGACAGTTTTGGAAAAAATTTTGATGAAGCACAGCGCCAGTCTCTCAGCAACTTCTCAGACAAAGGAATTCCGACGAGGGGGTTGGACCACTCCTCCCACAAGGCGTGCTCACAGGCGAATGACGTCACTGACAGGCGTGAAAAAACTCTTGCATGCCCACGAGGGTTCAAGCTTGGCTGATGTAATCACACGTGATTCAAATCCATATGGTTTTTTAAAAAAATAAGAAGGTCGGACACTTTTATTTATATATACGAGGTCTGTCCGTAAAGTATAGGTCATTTTTATTTTTTTCAAAAACTATATGGATTTCATTCATATGTTTTTACGTCAGACATGCTTGAACCCTCGTGCGCATGCGTGAGTTTTTCCACGCCTGTCGGTGACGTCATTCGCCTGTGAGCACTCCTTGTGGGAGGAGTTGTCAAGCCCCTCGTCGGAATTCCTTTGTCTGAGAAGTTGCTGAGAGACTGGCGCTTGTTTGATCAAAATTTTTTCTAAACCTGTGAGACACATCGAAGTGGACATGGTTTGAAAAATTAAGCTGGTTTTCAGTGAAAATTTTAACAGCTGATGAGAGATTTTGAGGTGATTCTGTCGCTTTAAGGACTTTTCACGGTGCGAGACGTCGCACAGCACTCTCAGGCAACGTCATCAGCCTGTTTCAAGCTTAAAACCTCCACATTTCAGGCTCTGTTGATCCAGGACGTCGTGAGAGAACAGAGAAGTTTCAGAAGAAGTCGGTTTCAGCATTTTATCCGGATATTCCACTGTTAAAGGAGATTTTTTTAATGAAAGACGTGCGGGCGGATTGCAGCGTCGGCTCGCAGCCGCCGCGACGCTCCGTCACAGGAAAAACACCTCTGCTGGAAGCCTTAAGGACAAGTTGGAACATCTCCAGCTGATAAACAATTTCTCATATACTCACTCCACTGAAAGCCATCAAAAGCCAACTGGATTTTAACAAATGGTTATCAACACAGAGGTGTTTTTCCTGTGCCGCCGCACCGCGTCGGCTGCGTCCCGACGCGCGGACCCGTCCGCACGTCTTTCATTAAAAAATCAACCCTTGGATATCAGTGTGAGCAGAGTTGACGCTGAGAGCTGCATGGGAGCACTGAGCGACGGCGGAGGATTAGCGTCTGCACTTGGAAGGAGCTGGATCGACAACGCTGGGCGGTCATGAGCTGCGCAGGTAGGCGCTGCATGGTTCGGCTCGCAATGTGGTCCGCAAAATACAAACATATCCGTAGGTAAAATGCAGCTCACGAGAGGGCACTCGAGGCTTGTGTGACTGTTCCTGCGACTTCTGACTACCATAGAAAAATAAAAATTTTAACGTTACTGATAACATAACAAGACAACGGAGAAGGCCCGAAAAAATGCCACCAAAAAGAAAATCATACTCTGCAGATTACAAGTTGCGACTGGTGAAATATGCATCCGAAAACGGTAGCCGTCACAATATTATCATCTGAACTTTTCATGTTAACATACCTGTATGTCCATGGGACTTATAGTCCAGTGGACCTTATTTATGGTTTATTTTTCTTTATAATGGATAAAGTGGCTGGTGCGACTTATACTCCGGTGCGACTTATAGTCCAGAAAATACGGTGTGTGTATATATATATATATATATATATATATATATATATATATGCAGAGCTGAAGACTGATGTGACTAAACTTTAATCAAGCAGGAATCAGGTGAATGGGATGCAACAGACAACACCCCAACATGAAACAAAAGGGTGAAATGGAAGACATGGCTATCTATACTTTGAATATAGGCAAGTTACATTTTAGTTAAATTTCAGAAACTTAACACAAGTTATTGTTTATGACAACTGAATGTTAAAAAACATAAGCTTTTGACCATAATTTGCAAACATTACAACTTTTATACAAAAAGACATGCATTGACGTTTTTCAGAGATAACCATTTATACAAGCAATGCCAAAGCTTGGACCAAATGAATTCCACCGCACATCTGTCTCAATGTGCCGAAAAACTGCTGATGTCCACGTCTTTTCACAATTCCTGTGCTAGTCAGACGACGTCCCGGATAAAACACAGCGTCCAGTTTGGAAATGAACGACACATTCCACTGTTACAGGAGTTTTTGTCATGGAAAGAGGAGCGGAGACTTCGCGCATCGCGGCTGTGCCGCATGGCGCACAGCAATGCCGTGATGAAGCCTCATGGGACATGTTCTGGCATGTCCAGGCACATCCACAATTTCTCAGATAATCACTCGATGGAAAAACCACCGACAGCTGTCTGAATGCCATCTCAAAGCTGGCCTGTGAGACCAAAACGGAGGTGTTCCTTTGTCTCGCTCCATCAGCAAATCGGTCGTGACGCGCGAAGTCTCCACTCGGCTTTCCATGATAAAATCTCTTGTTAAAAGTGAAATCTGCCGGAAAATGGTTGATGTCCAGCTCTTGAGATAACCAGAGAAAGTGCACACGATGGTCCCGGCTCCACAGAGCCATCCGTTTACAAATGATCCGGTGGTTTGTGGCTCTCGATGGCGGCACGGAGCGCGGCGCGCCGAGGGTCCTTAAAGGCGTCCTTAAAGCTGTAGTAACAGTCCTTATTCTCTGTGAAGCCCATAAAATTTTCACCGAAAGCCAGAAAATTTTACGAATGGTTTCCAGCTGCCAGTCTCTAACAGTTTCTGAAAAAATTCTGATGGAAAAAAAGCCCAAATCATTCCGCCATTTCCTGACAATGAAAATCCTCCGAGGGGGTGGACCACTCCTCACTCAAAGCCTGCGCACAGGCGAATGACGCAACCGACAGGCGTGGAAAAACTCACGCATGCACACGGGGGTTCAAGCTTGTCTGACGCAATCACACGTGATTCAAATCCATATGGTTTTTGAAAAAAATAATAAGGTCGGATACTTTTCTAATAGACAGTTGTTTAATTTTGTAGAAAAAAAAAGCAGATCACAGACATGACACAAAACTAAAGTCATCTCAAATGGCAACTTTCTGGTTTTAAGAAACACTATAAGAAATCAGGAAAAATAATTGTGGCAGTCAGTAACGGTTACTTTTTTAGACCAAGGAGAGGGAAAAAAATATGGAATCATGAAAAACAAAAGAACGCTCCAACACATCACTAGTATTTTGTTGCACCACCTCTGGCTTTTATAACAGCTTGCAGTCTCTGAGGCATGGACTTAATGAGTGACAAACAGTACTCTTCATCAATCTGGCTCCAACTTTCTCTGATTGCTGTTGCCAG